>NC_084900.1:28208364-28512002 GCF_949316345.1 Pungitius pungitius
CGGATCTTGAATAATAGTCCAGCATATTGACATATTCACTAAAGGGTCATAGGATGGTGACTCTACCGACCTGCATAATATCAACTTGTTTTGTAACAGGACAGTTGAAATGTTAATGATAGGCATATATTTTGACATATACATACTTAGCTAAACGATTGGCACAATCAACTCCCGACACGACAAGAAACGCACATCACCGTCTTTTCATTAGGCATCTTTGATAAGTCGAAAGACAAATAACTGATCGGTTTTCATTCAAACCCAAACAATGTGACAAACCCAATGAACAAAGTCTGGTGCCACTCGGCAGAAGAGCACCGACGTTCCTACAGTAAAAACAACAGCGCACGAGTTGACCGAGCAGCCAAGTACGGGTGCAAGGTGACAAAGGAGGAACACTTTCTAAAAGGAGGAACACTTTCTAAAACGATGCGTGTTGCCCAAGTGGAAGAGCTCAGCGGCCACATAGTCGGCCAACAGTTGATTGCACAATGGTGGCCCGGTTTTTTATTTTTATGCCGAGTCGTCTTCGAGGCTATATTTTAGGCTGTTAGCAAAACAACGTTAGCAACTGACAGCTAGCTTACCGTAAGGAAATCTGGCAAATCAAATATCAGCACCGTCATGATATAAAAAAGGTTTAGGAAAACACAAATCATGTGAAAATAATTGGATGCATTTATATTAATTCAGTCACTTTGTATTTTAACAACGTAATCCGTTGGCCAGTTTGCACAGACTCTATAGCGTTACGTTAGCATTTTGCGCCGGCTATTTTAAATTAACGAAAGCTAGTGGCAAAGGTGACAGAAGCCCATAAAACCATATCGGACTTAAGAGTTAAATCCCACAGTTCTATATAATTACTTCTCGGTAAACATGTTATGGGTGGCGTATGCCGACTTGCACGTAGATGACGTTATGCTGGTGTTAGACACGCATCAAATGTTGGATTCTATCGAGGATTTGTTCAGTTTAACAAGGCTAGCCGCTGAGCTAGCTTTGGTAGCAGGTCGGCTAGTGGCAAACCATTTGACATGAGGTCCTATGGAAAGAAATACATTTCGATCCAAATGATAACGTTAGCGTAACAGAGCTACACCATTATTCAGCATTCCATTGGGACGTTTTCCCGAGTCGCCTCACCTCGTCTGCGCTCAACTCCTCCATCGCAGCTAGGTTAGCCGCTATTTCACGTTCAACTGCTTTGATGTGTGCCAGCCAGAGCCAGCTAGCTAGCTAGCCTCTATTAGAACTAGATGTGCATTGTCCAACTCGATCAGCAAATACGTGTCAGTCTTGATTGTCTTCAAGATACAAACTATGACTCCGGTATACGAAAGGCTGCGGGATACAGTTCCTCAAAAAAAAGTCTCTCGTTTGCTAGATTTCTACCAAGAATGAAACAAAAAGAAAAGTAGCTAGCTATTATACGTCAAAATATAAGGGCAGCCATTTTGGTTCTGTACTGTCACGTGATTTAATGACTGGGGGAGGTGCGAAGCTTCACTGTGTCTCAAAAGATGAATGTGATATTTCACATGTTATTATTATATTTGTGTCAAATGGTTTGCAGTACTAATGAATTGACTGCTAGCGGTTCTAAGTCAATCCAAATTACGCTTATGTTTACCGTAGCCTTCTAAACTCAGTGGGGGCACAATTTCATTACAAAGAGATAATGTTGATCTCTTCAGTGGTGTTTGCTCATTAAAGCTGTCACAAGTCCTTGTGATCGGAATCATAGAGCCTCTGATAAATTCACCTGCAAAAATGGACCAAAAGTATTTTTAACTTGTCTGCTGCTGCTCAATATAATGCCCCATTGGCATATCCCAGCTTCATCATTGAATGATGACATAGGATCTAGGAGTGAGAGAACTCTAGTAGCATACAACTCAAAAGATATGTTTGCTTATTGGACCAAGGATAGCAATGATGACAAAAATGAGCAATTGGATAACAAAGCATTTTATTAGGTTATAAAGGTTTGCATTATACTGTATATACCCTTCACCTCACACTGTAATACATTGGATATACATGTATCTACAGTTGCAACATGACTTTTTACCAAAAGCTCAACCAAATAACAGATGGACAGCCCATGTTAGTGCAAAGGAAATATATTTGAAACGCAAAAAATATATATACAAAGTGTTCTGTTGTTAAGCTATTTTAAAGGGAACAGATTCGTTCGTTTTTATTGGAGGCCCAGCACCATTGAGCTACAAACCAGTGTAGACAAAGACAGTATCTGACAAATATAATGTACTCCTGCCATCTAGTGGTGAAAATCCAAATCATTGAGAGGAAAAATATTAGTTCTTGCTCTTAGCATTGAAGTTACATAACAGAGTAAATCACTCACAATACAATTTGATTTAATGTGGTTTAGCTGTTCAGGGGTTCGAGTGGTGAATCCAACACACAATGCTGGTCATCACAGAGTAACTCCTTCAGAAAAACCTCTTTCATTTCTCTTCACTCGTTCCCATTCGTCTTAAAAAAACCTGCTTGCAGACTTCTCCTTCGCAGTACAGCTCCTAAGACACATAAATGTTATATATTTAATATGCAGTATGATGCAATGTAATGTACTTCAGTGAATTAAGAGTTGTGCATTGTGTGAAATAATTATGATTAAAATCCATAAACTAAATTCATATTCTCACCAGATGCAGCTTGTCCTCTTCGACCCAGTGAGCCCAGCCCCGGTTCTTCTTCTCTCCAATCTGTTCACACACCAGTTTAATCCCCTCCCACCTCACCAGTGACTGCGCATTTGGCAGAGAAGAAGAGAGAGAGTGCAGATCCCAACGAAACAGGTTTAGCAGCCCAAATCAAACGTAAAACTCGTCACATGATCTGCAAACCAATTGCAATCGTTCTGCTTACACGGAAATCACCAGGCACCTTTCCTTACCTTCACTTGTCTGTTGTCCAGTCCCTTGGTAAACTCCTCAAACTCCTGACCCTCTGTAAAGGAGACGGAGTAGTTTCGGAACTTGCTGACCGTTTTGATCACGTACTTGTCCTCCAGCTGCTCAATCACCTTCTTGAGCTTTAGCTTCAGGGCAATCTTTCGTATACCCGGGCTGATACCTGAACGGTAGAGGAAGTGATGTCCTTGTTTGTAAATCTGTGGGACAAACCCACCCATGGGCTAATATACATTATTTCACTCACACTTGAATACCCATAAAAAAAAGCACTGAAACAAAGGTGGACAGATTTAACATCTGAGAAAGTTGTTGGATTAAAATGTGCTTTAAGGACTTACCCATTGCAACCATGTAGCCCTCTAAGTTGTCATTGCTGATGATGTCCCATGTACCACAGAGGCTGGCTGGCATTTTGATGACCTTTTTGTTATCCTCAAACTGCTGGGCTGATGTGGAGCTCTGAATAGACGATGTCTTGTGCGAGACCTGGCTTATAAAGATGGTTGTTTCGTGGATGGCGTAAGCGTGAAGGAGGAGTTTAATCGGTGTCATGGTGCAAAAGGAAGGCCAGACGTGTCGGACTGGTTTCACCACTGACTAATACGCTGTTCACAATCGGCCTGGCTCCACAGTTTAATTTCACAGACAAACCCAAGGAAAAACATATTGGCCTTGCAGTTAAATGAAATGCTCAATTATACACTTAATTGTGATTCTTCTTTGGTATTTTTAACCAATCACATCACAAGAAACTTATTATAGCAGCTCAAATGATTCATGTGATAAAACTTTATCTATTAAAAACAACTGATAAGGATAAGTATAACTCCGTAATAATCAAAATTCATTTGCAAATGAAAAGACTTTTTCAAGGGATTTTTGTTTTGCAATATTAGTATAAGTATCTTTTAGCAAACTGAAAACCTCCTGGGCATCAAACACCTGCTGTTACCTTTCTGTGTGAATGTGAAAGCAATACTAACCATCACAGCTACACTGGCATGCAGCGTGAAAAGAATTCATGCACAACCAGATTGACAGAACAAACTACACGTAAGTTGTGAAAACCTTAATGTAGTTTTTCCTCCAAGACTCCTAAACCCCCTTTAATAAGAACATTCAATTTGAATTTGTATCCGTTTATAGCAGTTTAATACCATTACTTCCACAACATCAATTTCAACACATTACTGTCAGTTAATGTCTTTATTTTTATCATACTCCATCAGTGTTGATTAGCTGAAAGATAAGTAACGCCCAGCAGACAAACAGCATTTTAAAAGGTAGCACTTCCTTTACTGAGCATAGTAGTAGTTTCTCAGAACAGCAATAAAAAGCTCCCGATGTGGGATGAGGTGTTGTTTATTTTAGTTCCAGAAATGGCTAATCCCACCTTCGTTTTCAGGACTCCAGGATTTTTTTTTCAATCCAACACAGTGATGTGACACAATTACTTTCATTCAACATGGCACATTTGCACACAGTTCTCTACATAAGACACAGGAATCAGACGTGAAGTCACCTGCTATCCTTTTCAAAACACTGCCATTCAAAATGCCCCACTCACGGACCATTTAGCAATAAACAGTCCAACCTGATGGCTTGAATCTCGCACCATAAAAAGAAAACAGTGAGGAGAAGCCAGTTATCGAAGATGTGCATTGGCATTTAAAAAAAATAGCAATTCATGCTTTTTTTCTGCACTATGCTGCCTTTATGTACTATATTTGTCAATTTTTGAATAAATCAACATTTTCATCCGTTCTGCTAGTCTTTTGGGTAATGTTTCATTGGTCAATCAATTATTGTATTGTAAAAATCTGTAAACAGTGGTAAAGTATTCCATGAGTTATTTTATTTAGCAAAAGACACCAGATCATTTATCCAGTAGCAATGACATTTAGATGACTTCCCAGGCAGTTCACTTTGCTCAGAAAGGTGGTAGATTTATCTCCTTACCCCCCCCCCCCCCCCCCATGTCTAGAAACAACTGTTGTTTGCAGAAGGCACTGGTGGAAGCTCTCACTGTGAAACAAACATCTCTGTTTTTGCATCAGCTTGAGGAGGCACCCGAGTATCTCTGAAGTGGGGCTAGAATCACGTCTGCGTTTTTCTGCTCGCTCTCGGCGGTGTAGAGCTCCTGCTCTCGTATGTAGCGAACCACGGCGTCTGGCAGCAGGTACCTGACGCTCCGACCGCGCCGAAGCGACTGGCGTACGTGCGTGGCGGAGATGTTGTTGGACACCCATTCGCGGACCACGTGGATGTTCTTGCGATACTTCCACAGCGTGTCGGATTCATGAATGAATTTGTAGGGGTCACTTCCACTGCGGGTGATGCAAACCAAACCGTAGCGGCCCACGATCGCCGCAATATCGTCCTGCTTCCACAGGTTTGGTACTCCAAAGGACTCGAGGACATCAGCCCCACACAGCAACATCAGCTGAGGGCCGTCTGAGCATGAAGAAAGAATATTATCAAATTTAAACATCCCAACAAGGGTACTCAATGATTTAAATGAAATAAATAGTAGCAAGACAATGGTCACTCACAGGATACTCCAAAATGAAGCTAACAAAGTATTAAGTATTTATAAAGCCAGAACTATTATTTATCAAGAGACATTACAGATGGAGTGTTTTCAATATTATTTCCAATGATTTAGTCACTGCCACTTTAGCTATATTCAAGTGAATGACTTTTATAAACAAACAGTGCAATGCAGTTTTAAAATGAAATCTAAATAATCAAGAATTAATTATAGTTATAACTTAAAACTGAAGGCCTTTTGCGTCTGATTTATATTCTCCTGTAAAGCGCAGCCACATGTGAGCGATTCGTTAAGTTTAAACTTGTCAGTAGTGGAAAGAATGTTGTTTTACTTCTGTGACACTTGCTCTCCTGTCCTTACTATAGGTGGCTCATAATCACGCGTCACACACCACCGCACCCTGACACCTTTGTCTCTTGTTGTGGGTTGAACTGAATACAATAAAACATGCATGGAGGCAGGATCAGACTTGTCTGAAATTAGGGATTGGACAAGGGAGGAGTTAAAAAAAGAACAGTACGCAAGCAAAAACAAACATGGGCTACCTCTCCTTGTGCGATTCGATGACTCCTCAAAACTGTTTTTCTCTATACGTCTCTTCTTTGCATACTTGACCGTGTCCACGTCATCGTTGGTCTGCTCTGCTGCCTGCAGTTGGTCGTAGTGATGCCTAAGATGATACAGTCAAAATGTTGTAGTCAGACAAAACTCTTCAACTCGATCTCATATTGTGGATTACACTTCAGCAAATAAGTGTCTTTTATCTCGGAATAAAAATGTATGATTTTTGTGATTGAGTTTTGCACTTAACATGTCTATAAGTTCATTTTAATCAAAATACATTTTCATCCATCAAAATGAGCTTTTTTTAAACATTTATTCAGCTTGGGCATTTAATTCTTTAAAGAGTTAAATCAATTTCATTTATTCAGCCCAATATCACACGCAGCATATGACGTCCTCGCTTTAGATAAGGAAAAAAAAACTCTTTGGAAGAAAGCTCTGGAAGAGCAACTCAGAAGGGACCCCTCTTCCTGGAAGACTAAACGTACAAAAGAGGTGTAAAGAGACGTACAGACTAACAAAACATAGATGAATAAAAATATATTTGCAATATAGGATTTACTGGAAGATTACACCATTCATGACCCAAACGACTTTGTAAAGTGAGTACATCATATTGTTAGAAATTTGATGAGTGGGTGGCTTTAGGTGGGGTCATTGACCAAGAAGAATTAGACCATAATAGAAAACAGCATATTGAGGATATGGAAATGTCTGACAGGTAGTGTCTTTGAATCTTAAAAAGATGTCCATACACCGTTTTAAGAGCAAAGGTATTAATAGCAGACAGTGTAAACTTGCCGAACGACTTTGGCTGTCTCCACCCACTCCGGCTGCAAGCTTTCCCACGAATCAACTGTGATCCAGTCAGAGTTCTCTGTGGACAATCGGGCCATCTCCAGACGATGGCAGGCCTCGATCAAACCCTTCTTCTTATAAGCATCGCCCACCGGAGAGATGATGCCTTTCACCACCCTGTACAGGCCTTAGACAGCAAAGCAGAATGAACACATGGTTTAGAGTAATGCCACAGCAGATAATATTCAGGCAAGGGGGTGAAATGACTCGATTAATTTATCATTTTCTTTAAACTTCTTTTCACAAGGGAAGACATTTTTTCCCCATCTATATTTGTTTGACAGCTACATTTACTTAATACTTTACAGATACAAAAAAAGAGAGCGTTTAAACTGCGTTCATAGAGTATACATCCTCACACATTTATGCATCTGTATTAACATTCGGGTAATGATATGTGACATTTTCCGGTCTTATTCATGTTTTTCTCAGGGACAAGCGGTCATCAGGATCATCATGACATAATGTCCTGGATGTAATCTGGAATGTTTACATTAAGGAATTCCTTGCTTCAGTCAAGTATCTAAATACTTTCTCAACCAAGTCATGCATATTAGCCTCTAATATATCTCAAAGGTTTCATTCTCCTGTCACTCAACCTGTGTCCTCCAGATGGTCTCGAGCCAATTCAAACATCCTCAGGTGCATGTTAGTCACGGGGTTGAAGGACCCGCAGGCCAGCAGGACCACTGTGGTTATTTTCTGACCGTCCATGTCTCATTCTAAAACAGCAAATATGCAGAATAAAACTGACTGATAGTTTGATTGAAATACAAAATATCGTCCTGGCTGTCTGACCTCCGAGGGGGAGCACCCGCTTTACCCGCAAGTGAATAACTTTGTGGTAGGAGTTACACAAGTTAAAAACGGAAGTAGCCACTGAAGTTAACTTAAAGCGTTTTGGTGAAGCTAGCTAGCTTCAATAGCCCTCCATTCAAAACACGTTGGCAGAGTTAGCTTTCTCGCTAAACAGGCAACGCAAGCGTACCGGTTGCTACAGGATGCGCAAGCAGACGAATCAAAGCTGCGCTCAGACAACCGAGGAAGTGATTTCTACCACAGAGGAAGATAGATATTGAAAATCTGCATTGCGCTGAGACGACAAACTACTGCAGACAGATATGGAATAGGGGACTTCCGGTTTTGACGTCGAATTGAGGAATCTGATTGGACACAATCAACCAATAAGAAAAGAGCTGCACCTACTCTTCCAAGCTACATTCACAATCACAAATGCACCTCCTTAAACGCGTCGACAACAACTATTTATGCCGTAACCCTTCATAAAAATAGCTATTCTTTAAAGTGGTTTTTTTAAACAGCTACGTTTACTGTATACTCGTCAAGCTGGTGCAGATATTTAACTCGCACAACTAATTTCCAACTGTCTAGAGTCACGGTGAGATATTTTTCTTTTAGCATGCAAGCTAGCTGGTCGGCTAACGTGAATAACTTATTTACTTACTTAACAACTGTATCGCTTGCTCTTAAAGCTGTACAGGTTTAAGCTTCCAGTATAATGATCCGACCGCAGCCTAATAATACCATTGATGTCCCACTGAATGTAGAAGGGCTTTGTTGCAATGCTAGCTACCACAACGCCTTTCCAATGAAGTAGTACCAGGTCACAGGTTATTTGTGCAACAATGAACACTGTCTCGTAAGATTCCTGTTTGATTGTTTTTTTGCGTTCTCCACAGGTTGAAAACGACTCATTAACTAAGCATGGCGTCTCGGGGGAAATCAGAAACTGGGAAATTGAGGCAAAATATGGAAGGGCAGCTCGACAGACTGATGCAGCAGCTTCAAGATCTGGAAGAATGCAGGTGCTCAAAAGCTCTACTGAAATACCAAATTAGACGGGTATAGATGGCAAGTCATCTGATCTAACGTTAAGACAGCAAACACTTAAGTTTACTAATTATCTCTTTGATTATTCTAGAGAGGAATTGGACGACGAAGAGTATGAAGAGACAAAAAAAGAAACCTTGGAACAATTGAGTGAATTCAATGACTCCCTGAAGAAGATCATGACAGGAGACATGACGCTCGTGGATGAACTCAGTGGGATGCAGCTGGTAAGGACGATTCATTGATCTTGTGCAAATACCGTGTATGTCGGGTGATTTGAAGAGGATCGAACAATTATCTTAAAACAATCAAGTTTAAACTCTTTCGCCTTTCTTCATCAGGCAACTCAGGCGGCCATCAGCCAAGCTTTCAAAACGCCAGAGGTGATCCGCCTTTTTGCTAAGAAGCAGCCGGGTCAACTGAGAACCAGACTAGCAGAGGTCAGCCCTGCAATGTGGTGACCTGATGTGATCTAATGGTTAAATGCACAGTTGTACTGCTGCTCGATCACACCCACATGTTCATCTGTGCGTTGCTTTGCTTGAAAGTTGTCCAACTAGTGTGTGATATTCTGCGCAGATGGACCGGGATGTTATAGTGGGAAAACTGTCGCGGGATGTGTACATGCAGCAGAAAATGGAAATCCTCACAGCCTTGAGAAAACTTGGAGAGACGGTGAGGACCGCTCACAGTAGAGATGTCGTGGTTGATTCACAGGCTTGTGCTCATGAGTCACCGCGGCTTCCTTTAGTCAGCTGTCATTAGGCCAATGCATGAGTTGCTACAACAGACTTGAATCTCACTTATAAAAATATGTGAATTGTCTTCCCTAAGGTTGAATTAACAACATTATTTTGGTTTCTCTTTGCAAACAGCTCACTTCAGAGGATGAGACTTTTCTCACTGAAAATGCTACAGCTACTCTGAGCCAGTTTGAAAAAGTGACCGCAAACTTAGGTGAGAAAAAACGTGTGATTTCACTGATAGCAGTTTTTTTATTTCAGTTATAATGTAATATTTAACATACTCGCACATATATTTTATGTATAGTTGAAATATTTGATTGTGCCAATCTAGTTATAACATTAATATTTACCCCGTCTTGTCTCTTTCAGGCTCTGAAGACAAAATTCTGGCTTTAGCTAGCTCTGGTGTGAAAACCAATGTATAGCAATCCTACAATCCTACACACTGTTCATTTTAATTCTTTAAAATACGTCTTTATTATTACCAACAAAGAAATGTGCTAATTGATCATTGCTTTTGTAAATAATCAATGTAGATGCAAACTCGTTTTAAAGTTTCTTTTTTATAGACCTCAGCTTTTGTAAATGTTATTTGTCCTGGGGCTTGTGAAATTGTATTATAGGTGTGTGCATGTGGATTTGCGAAGTTGAATGTACACAAATGTATGTTTTACATACTTTTGGAAAGGAATGACTAAACAGAACTATAGCCCGTCCTTCAGATTGAAAAACGATATATTCTTTGTAAGTCTTCATGGAAACGGAAAACAATTTGATCAGATTTGTTTTTCTCCTAAATTTGCCAGCATTCTGATTAGAAATCCACTGGGTGGATTATTTGCCATCTGTCACACATTGTGAAGGCTCTCGTACACATTTCAGCATGAGAATGATTTCAGTTTAAATGAATAGTCTGCATGGACGTTTAACCACAAGTCACTTCGCATCACCACACGCAGCCTGTGCTGTTGGCCACGAGGTCTTCACTCTGGAAAACAATAATGGCCTCGCGGTTGCAAACTAAATACGTATCAGAGCAGCCGTTCAACCACCAGGAAGGAGCAGTTGAGCTTTGGAGCCATGTTGATCTAAATGTGAATTAAAAAAAGCATCACTGTGTTTATTTGATATGATCATTTTCCACCTCAAGATGGCACTAGTGCTCCATATTTGATATACTTGCAGTGGTACAGTGCTGATTGCACACGCCTTGTGCACCTACAGTATGATGGTTAAAGAAAGACAGGAGACTGAAGTCATACCTCATCTCATCATCCTTTATTTTGTTTACGAGCAAGCATCAATTTCACTACAATTTGCCTTTGAATTGGTAAAAAAGTGAGAGCAGCTCCAACAAGCACAAAGGAAGCATTCAACCGTTCTGAAAACATTGTCACCTTCAGTTTTGAGCACATTTTTAAAAGAAAAGAAAAAAATATATATCTGGAGTGTGGTGGACGTGTGAAACAGACATTCTGAGAATCAGTAGTGTATCACGTCTCCTGTCTCACAACACCACATGAAACGTACACAAACTCGTGGTTCATGCAAATTAAATTCCCCTTAAATCTGAGTGTTATTACAGTATGGCTGCATTTCAGCTTGTTAGGCAGTGACATTGAATTGAACCAACTCACATTTTGCTTCGGGGCTGATGGGAAAGCTTTACACCCAGAAAACTGGAGGTGGCAGAGTCACTGGAGACTTGACTCATGATCCAGTGTGCACGTATCAGTGAGCCGTGGTCATAGATGGAATATAGACTTAAGCGTTTGATGTAAAGAAAACAGAGATTTCTGACCGGCTTATACTGTGGTTCTTGTGAATTTCATGCTGCCCTCAAAATCATTTCTCAACAACTCAGGCAATAGGACGCCGTTCAAAATGAGCTTCCACTACACACAAATAGGTCAATTAACAGTATACCCATGTATGCTGGCAAAGCAAGTTCATAATGTACTGTATATTTAGTACAATATCTATTGAACATACAATATGGATCTACGTCCTCTACACATCAACATTGACACATGACATCTATGTAAAACGTTTTTCACTTTTAGTAAAACTAGCAGTGGACTACTGTTACAACGAACTGAAACCAGATGTAATCCCCAGCTCTAAGAAATCTAGCATTAAATACAAATAAAAAACAAACAAAAAGAAATTGCCTCAATAAAAGAGCACAGACGAGTGTTTCTGTTAGACCTGCTAATTGCGCTATTACCGGAAAAAGGCACTCCCATCTCAGCCGGCTCAGACCTGGCCCCCTTTTTAAAAGCCAAAGTTTTCATGGAGGGGAGACTGTTCACTAAAATTCCACCACATACCGGTTTATAAAGTATAAATTAATTGAACCTAAGAAACAACTGTGCAAGTCAAACCTTCATAAGAAGCCTGCAAACGGTCTTTAAAAAAAAAGCCTTGAATGTGTATATGAATTCAATTTTGGCCTCTGACAATAGACTTGTGCTAAATATGAGAATCAAAACAACAACATTTCTAATCCCAATGTAACGCCACATTCTGTTCACCTTTATTCCCCAAATCTGATCTGCTTTAACTCATCCAGGTTTGGGAAATGATAACATTTTGACTTGGTACCCAAACACATGAGACATACACCAGATAGTTTAGCGTGGTACATCTGCATCTGGTGTGGAATATATATATATATATATATACACACACGACAGTGATGGACAACAGTGTCTGAGAGACAGAGGTTGGACACATTTTCCAAATCAATTGTATAAGCTTTATACAGACACCAGAAGGAAAACAAGTTTACCAAATGTAAACAAATATCTTAGAACAACTCTACAGTACAGTTACATGTACAATAAAATCTAGTGGTCTACGGCAAAAAAAAATATTTTATTTTAAGAAGAAGAATTTGCGAACCGTTTTTAAATTTTTTTTTTTTTTACAACAATGCAGTCATAACCTACGCTGGAATTCCTCGATAATGACACTGCATGTTCTGCAATTGGAACCAGTTTAAAAATGCATCCACTATACGTCTTTATTATGATTATTTCCGGTTAAATAGCCGTGACAAGGAAAATGAATTTGCAATAAAACAAAAAGTACCTTCGTTTCTCTCTCTCTCTCTCAAAACAATGCCAGCACCTGCCCTATTGGACCGGGCTCCACTATCCGCTGCGTCTGTCATTCCTCCGCTCTTTGGGTAGTTTGTAGAGCTTTGCCTCGCCTACTTCTGTCCACACAGCAGCAGCGGGGTACGCACCAACGGCTTTTAAAGCTGCTGAGGAAATCTCTCTCTCTCTCTCACAATGTCCAAATTCACTGGCAGAAATGCTAGTGACCATATTTCAAGCCCAACAGCACTGCAGTCCTCTGATGGCCTCGTGTTGGTACCGTTTCACACAAAAATGCAGATTTTACATGAGCATTTCTGAGTATGATTAATCTGAATCATCCTCGGAAATCTGAAGAAAAAGATCCCGTCTGTACAACAGTGAGATCTAATGGGAATGAAATACACTTACGCCTGGAGTAGAACATTGCCACCTGTGCAAGCAAAGCAAAGCCATGTATGAAGCTGAAACCATCCACCGGTCCTGCCTACGAAAAAGCTAAATAATACATTTTTCTCTTTGCAAAAAATAAAAAGACAAAATGGACACCACTTTGTCATGGAAACCTCCGCTCAACAGTCCTGGATTTCTCGTCATGTAGCAGACATTTTTGTACAAGCATGATGAACATCTTTTGCAGAAATTTAGCGACGTGCTGCAGCTTGTGTGACACAAATATTCTACATTACGAACCGCGTCGTTTTAGATATTGGACCCTGTTGAGTAGGCCTTCACTAACACATTGACTAATTACATGGTGTATTATATTTACAAAATCTTTAAAAAGCAATTTATTTCTCTACACGACTTCTCAAATATTTTCATGCACTAAAAGAATAAAAAAAGTTGTTAAAAGCATCCTTTAGGTTCAAAATGGACTAGAAATCGAGAAAACTCGAGTCAAAGCTCTACGTGAGATTAGCGGCAAACAATTCTAAAAGCATCACGCAAAGAAATCAGAGGGGGAAAAGGCTCCATTTGAAAGCTTTACGTCTGAGAGAAAACAAAAGTGCAGGGTTGGCTTCCTCACTCAGTTCAGAAGAATTGTAGGCCAAGTTTTCCTGGGAATTAAAGTATAATAAATAAAAAAAATGTAAAACTGTAAAAAATCAGCAATCCGGTGATTACTACACTACACTGAGTACCACCACTGAGATAACAACAGGAAAGCCATGACCATATCTATGCTGAAAGGAAATTTTATGTCGCTTTTTTGTTGGCTTTTTTATTTTGTGTTTTGTATTTTTGTATTTATTATCACATCATGGCTCCTTGTAAGGGGTAGGGGTGTGTGTGGAGGAGTGAGTATGAGGATCTGAGTGAGTGTGAGTTGGTGATGTGCCTGCGTGCGTGTGAGCTGGTGTTGAGTGTTATGTGTGTGTGTGTGTGTGTGTGTGTTGTTTTAGTAAGTGAGGGTGGAGTCGTCCCACTCCAGCTGCTGCTGTCTGCTGGCCGCCTGCTGGTCCTCCGGCTCCGCGCCCTCCTCTTCTTCGCTGCTCTCTGACTCAGCGCTCGTGATGTCATCTTCCTCCTCTCCATCCTCGCTCTCCTCCTCCTCTTCCTCCTCCTCCTCCTCGCTGCTGTGCTGGTCCTCGTACGTCTGCATTAGAGATGGAGGGCGGGGCTGTTTGTGAAGACGCACTCAAGATCGAAACTCCTTCACATCTTCAATTAAGATACGAACATCCTGCTTCGAAGGTCAACTAGATAGGTAAGAATGACACAGAGTGTCCAGTCTCCGCCTTTCTTTCCCCTTATTTACCCTCGCTTCTTTACTACCTGCTTTTAAATTGCCCTTAATATCAAGGGGAAAACATGTGTTTTGTCTCAATTAAACCAAACAGTGAAACAAAGCCCTTCGACTTGTTTGATATATCTGATTTTGCATACACTTTGCTATATCGTGGTATAAACTGATATCAGACAGATATCTTTGTCCCAGCCGTGGTGGCCGTCGCTGGGGGCCACTTTAGATTTAACATCAATACTAGAAACAGTGAGCTGCACACAGCGCACTCATGTTAACCAGTGCCACTGGTTTGTGACGTTAAGGACCAAAAAAATCAGGAGACTGTTTGAGTTTCGCTTCTCACCAATTACTGCACTAGAACAAGCGGCCACTCCTCGCGGCAGACAATACTTCAACAAATGTGGGAGCGCTCACTAAATACGACTCCACTGCAAACCCTGACGGGATTTCGGGCTGACTGGTTCACTTCCCTCGAGTAGCTGAAGTACTGCAGCAGCCTTTATTTAAACGTCGGCAGTTACAAAGCACCTTGACACCCACTGACTATCTTCTTCTAGTTCCTTCTATTGGTTTAGGTTTTCACTTTGCTGCAGTGAGGTTCAGTGACGCAGGACCCTTACTGATGAATGCCGTGTGAGCTACAACCCCGGGAAACGTCTCCAGCCATCAAGTGAAGATGCTGGTTGCTGGGTTACTGTGACTCGCGATGGCGGCGGGCCAATATTTTGATATTGTATCGATTCGGATACTGCAATACGGCATAAGAATGGTCTTTCTCTGGTTTTGAATGTGGCATTTCAAGGGATTTCTCTGAATTTACCAAACTGTTTTATTATTTTCCTTGTCCAAATTACCTCTTATTATTTGTCCAATATCTCTTTTTTTGTGGTACATTAATAAACGCACAGTCTTCTCGCCCCAACATTTCTCAATAACCTTATTGAGTTAACTTCAAAAAATATTGGGAGATTTGATTTTCTCAGAGTATCTTCCCCAACCCCCTAAGAGCTGTCAATCAATGATAAGGCCACAGTCACATCAGCAAAACAAGATGAACACATCTTGTTCAGAGGGGAAGCTCTGTTTCACTGGCTAATCACATGAGATGTGGCCTCCCTGCACACACAGTGGGGGTTGTTACCTCCATGGGGTTGACGGTGATGGTGAGGGCCGAGTCGTCCCAGTCCATCTCGTTCTCCTTGCCGCTCTCCTGGTCAGTCATGGTACGCTGGTGTGCGGCTCGGATGCGGAACACGCCCAGGATGATCATGAACACCAGGAAGCTGACGCACACCACAATGACGACGGTGGCGGCGCTGGGTACCACTGTGATGAGGCAAACACACCAGCCAACACAAAATGATGAGTTTAGAGGTAAGTGGCGGCCTGTTTGCAGAAAAAAACCCTGTTGCGGCTTTATGTGGCATTTCAAGGGCTTCCGCCGATGTTAATGGCTTCTCAGTAAACAGCGGAATGAATGCATTCTGCAGCTTGAGGTGTGTCTTTCCTTAAATAGCTTCGCCTTTCTCCACCCTGATCCACTCAGCTCCATATTAGCAGGAAAGGGGCCTTTTTTTGCGTGGCAGGCTTAGTGAGCCTTACAGCCCAGAGGATTACTGAAGCCAGGAAATAAAAGGTTGAGTTCAGACGGCCATGTGTACAGATGTCACAGACAGCACTCAAGTATAATCCCTAAACTTGAGCCACAGGCCAAAAAACAAACAGGCAAACCAGCAGTGTTTCATATGTGCCCTACTTCTGGCAAATAGATTGTAATCTATCCCTGAGCAATGCTTGACACACTAGAAGCTAAACATTTTTCGACTAACGACTAAGCACAATACGAGTTTGATTATGTTTGTAAGGACAAAAGGAAGAAACATTGCGTATGGTTTTTGGAGCCGGACATTTCCCATGGCGCAGTACCTGAGGCCTGGTGAGCGTTGACCAGGTTGTGACCGGACAGATCCACAGAGGCGTGATGCACAGGGTTAATGAAGTTTGGCTGCACCATGGCATTGTTGGCATGCTCCACGGGATTGGCTGTGTGGATGACATTCACCTTGAAATAATAAAAAACAGAAGAAAAAAAACAATGTAAGTTTTGTCCCAAAATGTGAGATATACCACAACTACTCAGGGCAGTGCTTATACCCCTGTGGTGTGAGTGCGGCACACAACAAATGCTCAGTCATACCTCGACCTTGAAGTCATTGCTGATGTAGCGACCGTTGAGCTCGGAGCAGACCAGCTTGAATTTCCTGTCAAAGAGAGCCTCGGTGTGCCAGTTCTTGTAACGAATAAGATGCAGGACCTGCTCGTAGTTGGCCATGGTGTTCACACCTGCATCATACAGGGGAGCGCTTGTGTAAAGGATACATCTTAACAGCAATCCCCAAAACATTTCCTCAAACAGAATATATATATATGTTTTAAATATTTTATTTAAATAAAAATCCTGATTTAGAAATGTGTCCTTAAAGGTTGCACTCTGCAGAATTTTTGTTTGTTTATTTGTTAGTATGTTAGGCGTTGGTCTTAAACATATTTTAAAGAATCATGTGCAGACATCTTCTGCAAAACTGTCATTGTATCACAGATGTGTTTGGAAAGCTGTGTGTGTGTGTGTGTGTGTGTGTGTGTGTGTGTACCGGTGACGATGAGGCCAAGGTTAGAGGAGCTCATTTCTAAGCCATGCTGCTGCAGCTGGGACATGTCCAGCTCCAGGCCCTCGTGCTCCCCATCTAGCTCGTCTCCCGCCACAGTCACCTCACATGTGTCCAGGTTGTGCATGATCTCTTCTGACACCACCGTCTCTTGGACTGAAAGAGCAATGGAGAACATACATTGGGCATTAGGATTGTCAGGATGTCAGGCCTGTAGTGCAAGTTTGTTAACAAACAGTCCTCCGCTCAATTCTGCTTTGAACTCCCATAGCATGTCGGAATAAACGATGGTCGATTAAAAAAACAACATGGATCAAAATCAATGCAGCAGAAATAGAGAAACTGTTTAGTTTATGCCACACATTCTTTTGCCTTATCAAAAGCAATCGCCTATTTCTCTCTTGTATTACAATAGAACGGTATTCAATATTTCAGCTAAAACAGTCATTGTCAATACAGCGGGTGGACGTGATAGCTGGGGTCCATCATGAACTACTGCTATAAAATAAAATCATACTTTTATTGTTTTTAACAGCTGAGCCATTTTACTAAAAAAACGTTAAAAAAAAAATCCTTTTCCATGCAAAAGCAGTTTGCATCCATGGAAGCTGCAATTATATGATCCTTAATGGTCTGCTGGGACCTCTGGTTGGTTGGTTGGTTGTGGAAGGTTGGGCAGGGTACAGTAAGTAATAGCCACAGATCTCTCTAAGCCCCTTTGTCCCATATGGCCTGCTGTTCACCAGGACCCTGCATCTCCCTGTATCTGTGTCAGGCCTATTGTCTATACACGACTTAGCTCACACACAAGACGGCGCACACAGCAGATGGCTGTGTGAGAAGTAGTAAACAACTTATTCCTTTTCTCCCTCCCTCTCGCTCTGTCTGTGCCTAATCCCTTCGGCCTGCAGGCATGATATCTCACCATCACCTGCTATTTTGTACCCATTGTTCCATCTACCTTTGCACATTCACATTTGGTGTTTCAGGTAGAACAAACCCACACATCGGCTGCGGTATCACTTTGTCTAACGATACACAAGTGTTAGTTCTGAAGTAGAAATTCAGATGAACAAATTTTTCACAAAACACTCCATGCCCTGAGAAATGGGTTAGCTATGGGTTAGCTGGGTTAGCTATATCTACAAATCTCCAATACCATTATCTGGCGTTATTGTAGGGGACATTTGATCACTTCTCTCACCCGTGGGGTCGTCATCAGCTCCCTCTGCCGCTTCAGACTCCGTGTCGGCCTCCACCTCGCGGGTGATGGTGCTCACAATGCGTAGTTCAGGGAACAGCGTCACGCCTTCCTGGCTCTCGAATTCGGCAGCGCTGCGGGCAAAGTGGTCGATGCCACTCAGGCTGATCTTGGGCTCTTCTGGCTGCAGCACCATCACATAACCTTCGGCATCTGGCACTGTGACGCAGGACTCCCCGTTGAAGCATCTGGGAGAAGATTTGAGTTTCAATAACTGGGAACCTGGATGTTTTATCATAGTTTGATGAAGTCACAGGTTCTCTGCTTTAAAAGAAGGGGCGTTTTGGAGGTACCCTGCCCCCATAATCTCATATATGTTGAGTTCAGGTAAGAGGACGGCGAAGAGAAAACAGACGGAGTGTTACCGTTCCAGAGAAAACGTGACTCCTGCGGCCAGATGCATTAAACTGTGGATTCACAACTGCTTATATACACAAAGACGGTAATATGTATAGGCATTATTTTATTGATATTTATAATTATAATAGATAGAAAGAATTAGACAATTATTTGTGAGATGTTGCCAAGTAGTAATGTTTAAATATGGCCATATGTTTAGTAAGTACAACAAAATATGATGTAATATTATACTATTTTTCCGGATGGAAAAAATACATAAAACGAGCGTCTTTGAGTATTTTGAAAAGCGCTATATAAGTAAAATATATTATTTTTATTAAAACACATGAATGGTGAATGGTTTAGGTACAACAGTCATATGGGGAAAAGGAGTATATTTTCCATTTCCCTGTGAATATAAACTTATCTCTTCTCCTATAAATGTTCTCTTCATCTATTTAGATAATTGCTCCATCCACCAAAATAAATGGTGTTGATGAAAATGTGTGCATGTGCTAATGAGCAGCCATGTTAAACTGCAGCAGTATCTTCAGTCCTAATGCATTCTGTTTATGAATCATCTATAAAAGTAATGCTGTTTTGCATATTCATATTTTAGTCTCTGAATACATTACTGTCATCAAAAAAGCTACATCAAAGATAACTGACAAACAAAATGCAGAATCCTACAGCTCTGTGTCTATTTTTATGTGCACCCTCTTTGTTATGGAAATTAGGAAGAACTTTTGAACTCTGTAATTAAGACAGACTAAGCCTCTCTGTATTAGGCTATTAGGCAGAAATAATCAATTTTTCTTAAAAGTCTGGCTGCTGCTGCTGCTGTTGACAGATGAGGTGACACAAGATAATAACTGGTGAAGTATTTCTTTCCAGTTTCTCCTGCTTACTTGACGGTGGTGGAGATGCGGAGGTGCCTGATGCCAGGGGTCGGGAACTGGCGGGAGTTCAAGTAGGAGATGTGTTGCATGACCTTGTCGAATGCATCAATGTCGTCGCCCTCCACAGTCATGGAGGATTGGTTGGGATTGAACTCAACCTAAAAGGAGAAATGAAGGCGATGTGATTTGAGGCGAGATTGTCTCATACTCCCCAAAATGTGTCGAAGTGTGTTAGAAGGGTTTGCAAAATAATCTGAGGGGTTTCATGATCACAGAGAAAAAATAAAAACCTAATTTATTGTGTATAGTCTACAATTTCCCTGTGAAATAACGTCTTCAGGCTTCTATAAATGAACTAAACGCAACCCACACTTGTGAAAGGAGTTCAGAGTTCACGACTCTGCTTCACCAGATTAGGATTACAATCCTAAAACCTTTGCAACCACTGATTGACTGAGGTTGAGTGCGCTTTGGCTCTCTACAACACTGCACTCCTCACCTTGACAGCTGAAGCCACCTCCTCGGGCAGCTGCACGTCCAGTCCTTCCTTGCAGGTGTACAAACAGTCAATCACCTTCTTGTTCTCCAGCTTGCCAGAGCGGATCATCAGGCCCGCTAGGTTCCCGCGGAAAAACTGAGCCATCCGAGCATTTCCACCTGGGAACATCAGGATAGTGAAGAGGAGAAGAACACGGCCACACACAGAGTTACTCAAGTGTACATCGCTCAGACTGCATTCAAGCATGCAATCTCAAGGTGCAACGCTGGCGTGAATGGAGTTCATGCGAGTTAGTATGTGTGCCCTTACAAGACCTGAGAGAGACAGGAGAGTGATGGATGAGAGACTATACACGCCTTAAGCATGCAACATCTGCATTAAGACGGCAAACCCCCTTCTTAATGCAGATTCTGAGGAAGAAAAATGTACACGTCTGTTCTACTGCAGTCAGAGACAAACCTGGACCTCCACGTCTCAAGGTCACACGTCCACTGGTGTGTGTGTGTGTGTTGCTGAAGCACTGTTATCTGATATGAGGGAGTTTCTTTTTCTGACCCCGAGGTCAAGTTCTGAAAGAGGAGACTGCAGGACCAAAATGCTGCAGCCAGGTCAGATTTTTGTGCTTATTGTGCATCTATTTCTAATCAGTTTTATCAGGCGGTGTTGAAAAACTGTCTGCTGTAGTGACAAAAGCTCATGAATAGAGAAGGGAGAAAATAAGCCAAAACAAAATGGTGCAGGCAGTATTGAAAATCAAAGTCATCCTTATTGCATCATGCTCCAAACACGAAAAAACAAATCGTTCTGCATGTACAACGTGTAAGAATCATTTGAGCTGGAATGGTATGACGATGCAGTTAGCTTGGTGGGACATTGGGGACACGTGGACATATTTGAGGAGTAAGGGAAAGATTTGAGCAACCTGAGGTGGGCTCAGAGACTGACTCAGTGTCATTGTCATGTCCTGAGTTGTCTGTAAAGGACAGAAAGCAGAGAGCAAGGAGAGACAGGGAGGAAGGTTGAGGCGCTGAGATTCAGATGCTAAACAGGTACGCCATGGTGCAGCATTAAGAGTTCATCAAATAACATGCATGCTACCTTTTTACACACTCTGTAATCAACAAATATATAATAATTATCATCACATTACAATATATCATTAGGTTGCTTTAAAGCATCTCTTAGCCACCAGAAATAGAAACATGTTAAAGAAAGCATATATACGTTACAATGTATTTTAAGTGTTTATGTATAATTATATAATTATTATATGTAATTCTTTCACAGTTTCCTCCAGTTAATGTTTTGAAGAGTTTACCTTGCCAGCAGGCACCAATGGTGAGCTGCGATTCAATCTTGGAGGAGTGCAGCGGGTAGTCCTCTGTGACCAGGAAGGGCTCGAACGTAGTGCCATCCACAAACAGAGACACAGCGGGGAGCTCCACATTCAGCACGTAGTGATGCCACTCTTTGTCGCACGCCTGCGAAGAACACAACGCTGAGATTAGATTTGTGCCCAAATGTATTCTTGCTTGATCACCACACGTTGCGGTCATCCGACCTGGTCGAGTTTCCAGTGAAACTCGGCTGGTTTGTAGTTCTCTGCCTCGGATGGATCTTGGCGCAGGAGGAGGATCAGCTTGCAGTTGTGGACGTAAAGCGAGTAGTGGTGTCTGTTCATCTCTGCAGGGGAGAATGAGTCAAGGTGTGAGACTGGAGCTCTGGAGTTTAGGTGCAAATTGGCAGTGATGTGAATATTTGTCAAATTAATTCATAAATATATATATGTATGTATAGAAAATAGTTTGTTAAACTCAGCAGCTGAAATTCTTGAAGCTTCCATCGGAGGCAAAAATTCAACGTATTACTGTGTTATAGTTACTGATGAGTCAGACAGAAGAGGGCAATAAACAACATAAGTTAAAAGCACGAGCCTTGAGATATGTGCTTGATTTGGATTTGTCATTATCAGCTCTTGAAAATTTCGTAACAGAAAAACATGCCTCAATAGGTTTTCACAATGACAAAGAAGTTCCACGACCTATTTCTATTGTTTTCTAAACTGGACTTGCAACCATAGATTATTTTCTTAGAGGGGGCTGTTGAAAAAACAAGTACAAAGATCTTTGTACCAAACAGCTCCTGCCTCTTAAACCTTGAACAGATAAGATGAATAGTAATACTTTTGTCAATACATATAGGCTTAGTCTATTAGAATAGCTTGGCACCATTAGTCATACTATGATGAAACTGCTTCGGGGAGGTCTATGATGAGGTTACCTTTCATAAACAGACATGAAAAGCTGTGTCTTTGTTTCTTTTGATTAAGATAATCACATAAACAACAGCCCAAGTACATCAATCTCCATCCTCAAAGACAGTCATGAGTCCACTCACATTCATGTTAAATGTAACAAATTGCTAAATCTGAATTAGTGTCCATTTGTGAGACATTTAATCATCAATCAATTGATATATTTAGAGCAAGTCAAATCAATTTCCACTTTGAAAAATGTATTTAACATGTTCATATAAATGAAACAATTTGCTTGACTTAACAGTTCAAGCATAGATTAATTAAAGATGCTGCAGTGAGATATTCAAGTACGACATTTAAAGAGCAAACAATCAATGAATCATTCAACGACAGATTCATTTAATAGTCGACATAATTCTTTGTGATCATTTGTGATCACATTGGTGGTTTAAAATTGCATTTCAAATGAATTTGCAATATTAACTAAAATGCAGAAGTACTGAATGTGAGACATGAATGTTTCTGTGAAACAGATGCTGCGCTGAATGGAGGTCACGGTGCTGAGATCATGGGTTTGGGAGCTTCCTGTCCGGGGCACAGCCGCTCTGATGTAATCCTTCTTATGTAAGCAGTCCAACAGAAGCTGATGAACTGCCTCTCACTGACCACGGCACAGACTTTACAGTCAATAAGATCAAGGAGACAGCACGCACAACGTACAGCTGGTGACAGAAATAGAAAGGCCAGCGTTTTATCAGTAGATAGCGGCTATTTTAGCATGCGTTTCCCAGAGAGGTGTCACATTGGTTAATATTTGGTATGGTACCACTCACACATTGCTTGTGCTGCTTTAATGTGTTTCCCCCAATGAATGTCAAAAGGCCCATTCAGGGTTTTTTTTTTACTGTAAAGATAACAGGTATATTTGCATACACTTTCCATTGAAAAATGGAGGTACAGGCCTCTAGTGTTACTCGGGTAAATCACCCAAAACTTAAAAACGTTGAGTTCATGTGCTTGTCATGCAGCGACAAGTTATTTATATTTGAATCACAATATGATGCCCTTAAATCATGTATGTTCTTTTCTCTCCTTAAAAGTCGTAATAGTGGATGCGGAGCTTCTCCAGGGACATTACCTGTCTTGTCGGAGTTGCAGAGGATGGTCTCCTTCTCGTGGGCCCCGGGGCCGTGCCTCATCCACACGGAGAGGGTGAAGGGCTCCTTCAGGCTGGTGCTCACCAGGCCCTCGGGGACCTTGATGGCCTGGGTGCCATTGAACTCAAACACCTGGTCGCTGTCGTGCCCGTTGTCGGTGGGCAGACCTACCGTCCAGTTCGCGGAGCTGCTGGGCGGAGGCAGAAGCTCCACGGTGCCGGAGCTGGCTCCTAGAAAACAATCAAAGAGCACAAGAGGAAATGATTCGGTGGCGCTCGGGTTTCTTTAAAAAACAATCCAATGGCGCAGTTCTGGCGATGACCATTTCCCGCGGAGCAGCCACTTACCGCACAGCTTGTGCAGAGATTTCTCAGAGTAGGTATCGCGGTCGCAGCCCTTGCCGATGTGGTTGGTTTCCAGCTCAATGTCGGCTCGGATGGACGTGATTGGCTCGTCGCACGTCTCCAAGTGCATGCTGGGGAAAAGAGCCAGGCTACCTGTGCCCGGCTCGTATTCAATCCTCTTATTAAAACCTGAAAGAAAGACCCTCGAATCAGCTTTTTGATGATGGCAGCTCAGCGTGGGTGCTCTGCATCGGTGGATTGCGAGTGGTGGTGGGCGAGCTACAACGAGTGGAGGAGAGCTTCGGTACCTTGCCAGCTGGGTTTGCAGGTGGGCTTGATGCTTATCTTGACCAGAACGTCCTCGGAGGCCCGGTTCTTTCCACAGTCGTAGGCCGTCACAGTCAGCTTGTACATGCGCTCCTTGCCGTAGCTCAGCTTCTCTGTGTTCTTGATGAAGCCTGGGGGAGGCAGGACATAGGGATCTCATGTTATTTTGTTTTACTGGACCTCTAATTTGCTTTTACAAGACACAAGGATGAATCAATCTTTGGCCTGAAACTAATGTCCAACTCGGGTGACATTTCAAGGAGACCATCATTGTTCTAGGGCTCTAGGGCCTGCACTGCTGCACAGACAGAAAGGCCGCTACTTGGAAGGTTCCTACCATCTTTGTCAATGGTGAAGGGCACATCGGGAGTGACGATCTCGTAGTTGCAGATTTGGCTGAACTGGAAGGAGCAGTCAGCGTCCACTGCCTCCACCTTCAGGATGCTGTCATACTTCTTCCCCTCGATAACGGTGGCTTTGTAGGACTTCTCCTTGAACACGGGTGAGTACTCATTGATGTCGTTAACCTGGATGTGGACCGTGGCCCTGAAACGGACACGCTCAGGGGTTAGGACTCTCGGCTGGGGATGTTCAAACACATGTTCACACCGACTGAGTAACATCAGCAGCCAAAGAGGAATGGAAATGTAACACGGGCCGATGGGCAACACCATTATTTAATCCATTTTGACTGTTATGCTGCTTCGTGGACACGCTTGGAGGAATCTAATTTACTGACTGAAAGGAAGTCAAGCGTTGCTCTGCTACGTGTATATCTTCTCTGGTGGTCATGCATTTCTCAGAAAGAAAGAAAGAAAGTTTTCGTAGTCCAGACAAGTAGATCTGATTAGAGCGGCCACTCACTCACTGTCGATTCTACATTTCTGCACTCGTGATGTGGGTCATGTTAGCAAATTAACCAAATTATCTTGGATAATTATATGGATAAATTTGGACATCAGGCGCTTGAAAAATCCCCCAAACAGCAGAAGCATTTCCTGATAGCGTAGCTTTTAAATACAGAGTAAAATCTTTACCAGTGGTTGGTCCCTCTTGCATTTGAGTTGTTAATTAATTGGGTCAGTGTGAAAGCACCTTGAATCGCCATGAATACGAGAGAGCAGCTTTCCATCTGTAAATCGCTTTAGAGAAATGGCCGAATCAAACTAAACAAAACCCGCCCGAGAACACAGAGGACGGCTGGAGGTTTAACGGCCGACTCACTTGTGGGATTTCTTCATGTTGGCGCCATCAGGACCCTCTCCGCAGTCGTAGGCTTGGATGGTGAAGGTGTGCTCTTTCTGCAGCTCGCAGTCCAGCTTGTCCTTGGCTCGGATGACCCCCTCGCCGGTGGACTTGTCCAGGACCACTGCCTCGAAGGGGACATTCTGCCCGTGGATCCTGAAGCCGCAAATCTCCCCTGAACACGTCAAGAGCAAAAAGAGATTTTTCTCACAATAGCTGATGCATTATTTCTTCATTTCAAATGATGTTAACAATAAAACTGTTAAATTCACGCAAAACAAAAAAGAAGAAAAAACAATTTTTGGGTGCCAGGGAGTTGTAGATTTGGGATGGGTGGTGTCTGTGGAGGAAGCCCAAAAGCACCGTCATATGAGTGAGTACTTAGGGGGGGGGAGGGTGTGGGACATTGCGTATCATAGAAGACGGAGTGTGTTTTCCAAGCTACTTGAAAACATTCCATCCAGTCATGCAGGCAGAAACCAAAAATATATGGAAATGCATTTCACAGGGGGAAACCAAGCCCAAAACGTAGGGACATGAAATACAGTATTTGAAGCAAAGATCATTTAACTCTGTAATGGATAACAAAGAGAGCCTTTTTTTGCAATAGAAACAATAGTTAACATAATAAAAATACAAAATAAGAGTTGTAAAATTGTGCCGTAAAAAGCACCGATTCAGTCATCAAAACCCCAAAAAGCTCTGAAAAAAAAAAATGTTTCTTAACCAAAGAAAGTCTTCCTGTGTAATTTCACCTCTGATCCAAAACTACTGCAAAAAACAATCAAAACAAATGTAATCATAGGATAACAAAGTGATAACAAAGGGTACTGGATGAGATCTGGGGTTAGAAATATCAACTTGCTCGACATCCACATCGAATGACAACTGCAGCCATGCTGATGGTACATTAGTGAGAATTAACTCAAGCGTTCCACTGAGGCAAAGATGCAACAACAGAAACTTAGTGGCAGAGAGAGTTTGCATTAGTTAACAATCTCAGCAGCTTTCAGTTGAAGACTTTAATGTCACAAAAGTCCACAGGAGTCACTGCACCTGCACAGATGCGATAGATCGAAGAGGACATCACAAAGGTGGAGGATGCCTTTAAAGACATTTTCACAGCTATCATCCTCTTTAAATACCAATTTGTCAATTTCCATTTTTTTAGGGAGCTTGTGAAATCATCTTCTGTTCTTTCAGAATTTACTTTATTAATGAAATAGTCCAAAATTGGCTTTTCCATTTATATTGCTTAAATTGAAAGAATTGAACTGGACAAAATGGCAGCAAAGTGACTGAAAACTCCTGTTTTTAAAGCAGCTTTCTGTTTCCTGGTGACAGCTGAAAAACTGTTAGGGTCTGCAAACTGCAATGGATGTCTCATGCACCGATATTTCTAAGTAAAGTCAGCCCCACATGACACTTTTCATCCAGCTGTTGGAAGTCAAAAGAATTGAGGGTGAGGAAAACATAAATAAATCGAGAAAACCAAACGGGGAGATAACAGAGCATAGCGGGAGTTTCTGTGTAAAAGTGTGGATGCTGTTTTTGCGTTAGTGGGTTAATAGTAACAACTAAGCACAAGGCAGAAGAAAGAGCCCAAGATCACCTTCTTTGGTAAGGGTCACCTCAAAACTCTCTACAAGGAAGGGAGAGAAGATAAACCCAGATCAGTTAAAAGAAGAGTTAGAATCTCAGAGAAAGCACAGGACAGGAAGGAAACATAGTCCACGCAATAAGCTTACATATATTTATAAAACTTCTTCTGCCAGTTGAAAGAAAGAAAGGATTAAAGCATTTGTGGAAGGCTGGTTGTATCCGCCGTTCTATTAATGGCTCAACAATTCTTTTTAGAAGAAAACAACGAGTGACAGAAAATCCAATTAAGAGAAAGGGAAAGCTCAGTTTTTAATGATTACAAGTAGTGTTCTGCAGTATTCTGGTCCTTCAACTACTTCAACTCACTTCTCAAACCACTGCGCATATATTATACATATATATTATACATTATTATATAACAAAGTGGATGAATAGCTAAGGTCGCTATGCTACAAATGAAAGGATTCATTCTATCAGATAAGAAGCTGAAGATGCATGAAGTCCTTTTCTGCGTAGCTGCTGGCTTCGGAGCCCTGTCGGGGGCCTCCGTCGGGAGCCCTGTCGGGGGCCCTGTCGGGGGCCCTGTCAGGGGCCTCCCGGGGGTTCGCTGCTGGTCATTTAGTTTTTTCCCCTTGTAAATAATTAGACATGGATTTCAGATTAGGGACTGCTGTTCGGGGTCAGTCATGCAGCGGGAGCCGTGAGCCTCCGTGGTCCTCAGCTCTAATGACCGGCTCCCACTGGGGGCTTCAGGAATTCCTCGGCTTCTCCCCCCCCCCCCCCCCCCCCTGGGCCACGGCTCGGCCCGGCTCGGCTCGGCCCGCCCGTCACGCCGATGGTCACGCATCGACCTTCCAGCCTCGTCCTGCAGTGGTCGCTTAAGCGCTGGCACGAAGCTCGCGCAGTTGAGTTATGGAACGAGAGTTGTTAACTGGCCAATAGATCAATGGCTTGTGTATTCGCTGGCATCCACATGGCAGGAGCTGTGTTGCCCACAGATGAGTCAACTAACCCAGGTCCGGAGGGAATAGGATTCTCATTCATGCTAAATATTCACACTGTGTGGGCGGCTCATCCCTGCTGACGCGGCGTTTTCCTGTCCCAAGGGAGCTGGTCCACGGGGGGACACGCGGTCCGTTTCACCTGAAACCGAGCCCCACCCTCGGCAAGCTCTGCGTTCAAACCTTATTCACTGTGAGAGAAGACCAGTAGAATACTATTCAACGCCCCCACTCTTAGAAATAACTGAAGCTGGTCCATTGGCTGTCTGCCAATTGAAGTAAGCAGAGATTTTTTATTTGATTTTTTTTAATCGGTCACATCAAGTGTATTGAGAGCGCGTGTGAGTGTGAAGAGACTCGCAGAAGAAGAAAAAAACACCGCACAGCTTGTGTGATGTGAAATGGTGGGAAATGATTTCCAATGCTGTGGTGCGTTGAATGTTTTCCAGAGTCGGTCCTCGGTGCAGAAAGCACACGCGGCTCAGCAGACACAAACGTATGAGAGTACTTTGATCTGATATCAAAAGGGTGGAGGACGTGGTAGCCAGTCGGCATGGTCATGCAAATGTGATAGTCCACCACCAGGTGTGCATTTAATGATTTCATTTCATTTGCACAAACATTTAAGCTAAAATTATCAGAAATATATCAAAGAAAGAATGAAAAAAACAAACATTAGGCACACACTAGATTTGTGGTTGCACTTCTATCATATGAGCGGCAACCGTTATCTAATGTTATCTTTTTTTACGTGGAAGACAACCTCAACAGGTCAATGGTACGGAGCAATTAATGGTTTTCTTTTTTAATTAATTTCATGATGAGTTCATTCCAGGTGAAGCAAAGCAGAGGAGTGAAGCGACAGCAGCATTAAGCCTCCTCTCTCACCTGCGTAGCGTAGAGGAGCATCCTTGTCCAGAGCAATCAGAGGAGGGTCCAGAAGCACTTTGTCATCGTTTTCCGTCACGATCCCGTGGTACGTCGTCTCGATCCATGGTTTGTGCTTATTGACTGAGAAACAAAGAAAGGGAAAAGTCACCGTCTATAGAACAAAGTCAAACAATGTGGTCAGAGTTGAGATGTTGCTGAAACATTTGACTTATTCTCTTGTGCTTTTAATAGATTTTAATAGATAGCAGTTTTCTCCTGCTGCTGTGAGTACATTGTTGATGCTGATTTGGATGCTTTTAAAATCATTTTTTACAAGCGTCACACATGCACATAACGAAAGGATCAATCACAACAGGAGCAGTGGCGGCGCCGTTTGGTGGAGTGAAAATCTGCGGCTCTTGACCCTGCATTGCACGCCGTTCTCCAACAACCCTAACGCCTCATCTTTGGATTTCAGAGACTCACAGACCACAACGCATATCAAGGCTTTTGACACCCGCATCACAGGAGTCACAAAGGCAGTGGCTCTGACGTCCAGTGCAGCAGAGGGGCTGCTTACGGCCTACTCTGTGTGGTGGTTGTCCCGGGAAGCGTCCCGGCTGCAAACAGGGTCTCTTGCAGGGCTTTTGTAGCTGGCGGCTGCACAGAAAGCTGCTGTGAGTGACATATTTGGGCTGGTTTAGGACTGCGTTGACGCAGGCGAGATGGCGCTCTCTTACAGCCCATGTGTTCTCGCTCTGGAGCGAGGGGAGAGAGGGCGGCCGTCCTCTGCTACTGGTCTGCAGAGATGACGCTGACGCCGGCTGACGGCTCGCTGCCAGGCGATGGAAACGTCAAGCGCTGTTTGACTGCATTTAGGAACGCTCACTCATTTTGTTCGGGCACCTTATCATAATCACTAAGTATGTGAAACAGGGCTGCGAACTGCAAAAATCCCATTATTCTTTGGGCTTATTTACAAGTACCGCTCCGTGCGTTGTCTTTGATCATAGTGATATAGTCAGAGCTTGGTCGAATGCTTCGTTCTCTTGCGATGTGTTGCCTCTGTCCCCTCCCTCTAAACCCCAGGGCCTTCGTGGAGAAGGTCATTTTTGATGCAAACAGTGTGATCAATTCAATGTGGCCAGGGCACGCACTAAAGCACATCTATGGTGACAATGAACTGCTGTGATGGTGGACACAATAGACGACAGGAGCTCATCACCCACAGAGCACAGCGGGTATTTGGCCCAAACGTAACGTAGGAAACGTTCTGTTTCAAGTTATAAATCATGATCCATTTAATCATTTATTATCAACAACAGCCTATTTGTTTTAGTTCAAGGTTGAAAGAGCACATAATAATATCTCAAAAAGGCAGTAAAAGTTTGCTTTTTCTAGAACGTCTACGAGATAATAAACTCAAATAGCTGCAAAAGCCACTCATGGCTAACGTCCTGATTAATGTTGTGGTGTGAATAAGACGGAGACAAATATAGGACATTTGGCATAAAGTTAAACATCAATTACACGGCTGGTGAGCATTTTCTCCTGTTCATTTCACTGCAGGACAAGGCTGCACTGCTGAGCTTCTGAAATAAAAATCCTCCAACAAGCTGTGTTCGCCATCATAAGGGCCATCCTGTTCTTTGTTAACCCAAAACACTAATGAGGCAATCATAATTATAACTTATTTATGCCTCAGCTGGGCGATAACTTAATAATTCCTCCCGATAGGATCATATTGTGATGAAATTACAATGAAAGCTGAACGTTTAGAATATTTAACAGTTTACCTGAACTTACAGCGGTTGAAAGGATCATTGAGATGGTGCTAAAACAAAGAGGTGTTTAAATAAATTGAATAAAAGGATCTGGATCTGCCAAAATAAATAATCAATCATCAGAAATGAGTATCGGCGAAGGGAACATGATCAGGAATCTCTAAATGTTATACATGTATTTGCTCCCCTTTTTTCATTTGTGCGTACCAGATTTTTGAAATATTGTGTTTGTGAGTTGAAATGCTCAATAATACCAGGCTCATTCCAGACTGAAGCACATCCTCCAGCCCACATTCACCCAATTCCTGTCACACAATGAGTACAACATTCACCTCGACCAGCAGCATTACATAAATAGTGGATTCGTTACGGTGTTTCTGATGCAAGCATCGGCTGATGCTGCCAAAATAAAAGGTCAATTAGCACCTGCGAGCATAAAAACGTTCACTTAAAAATATACATGTGATATTTGGAACAAACATTAGAAAGTTAACTTTGAATAATTAACGGCCTGCGATTTATGCAAGAGAACTTTATTTGTATATCAAATATCACCAACCGCTTAACATAAAAAGCATCAGAAAATAAGGCATAAGAAAAATATGTGTAAAAAGAATTAAGAATATTAAGTGAAAACAGTCATTAAAACATTAAACAAGCAGAAAATAGAATAAAAGTTGTCAAGTTTAAGAAATAAAATTACAGCATATAATTACTTGAAAGTGCAATTCTTCTCATTTAACATAAACTTTTACATGTCGCTTTATATCAGTTAATCCAAAAGGCTCCTGAATATAAAACGATCCAGAATGCATGGCAAAAATTAAACAAAATCAGTTGGAGTTAAATCCTAAATTAAATTAAATCAAATTGGCAGCCTTGTCGTGTTGGAAAAACAACCTCAAACATTCATAATCTGAAAAGAAAGACAACTTATGTGACAATCTGTGCTACAATTATGTATGAGCTTTAAACTGTAACCAGATTAAAAAAAATAAAACCCTACAAACGCATGAATAAATGAGGATGTTTTCATGCCAATCTACTAAATCCAATTTCAGCAAAGCAAAGCGACTTGTGATGTTTGTCCTCACATAATGTGTAATTCCAGGGCACCGATTAGCATGCACAATCAACGAAAAGTAATTACAAGCTATTTTACAGGGCTTTTGGGATGTGTGCACCACCATGAATTATTCACCCACCCAACTCAGCTTTTACAGTGGAAGAGCTCGTCCAAAAAAGACATGCTTTCAAATTTGGTCACAGTGCAAAACATAAAAATGTTAGTATGGCTTAATAATCTTTTAATGTGCTGCTGTCTTAAATAATTGAATTACAATTCCCAGTTATTATCAAAAAGTATATGGCTGCAATGTATTTGCTGTTTCAAAGGAAGAAATACTACAAAATGTTATTTTGCTTAATTGTCTTGGTTGGATCTCTTCAGTGGTGATTAAGATCCATCGGAACAATACATGTTGTTTTTGACCCGCACAACAATAATCAGCTGCAGCCTCCACAGAGTCCCAGTACCTGTTGGCCAGGTGACACGTGCACTGAGGTGCACTGAACCACGAACGGCGCGGATTGGCACAACATCAAGCGGCCCTCTCACAACTCCTGCAGGTTTATGCTTAACTCTTAAGTAAACCACAATTTAACCGAGCGAGGGGGCGGTCTGGCTGTGCCCTCCCTGTGTGGTCCAAATGTCATCATTTCCCATTCATTTTAAACGCAAACCATGTTTAGCATTAATCTCCACCTTGACTGATGAACTTTTGATTATGTTACACACAGTACAGCCCTTTGAGACTCATTGTGATTTGTACTTTGTATATATGAATTAAATTGGCTCATGTGTAATGCAGATATGCTCACAGATGGCAAAATGTGGAGCGAAAACGTGCCAAATGTGTAGGTGTGAGGACAGGCAGGAGGCCTCAGACGGATTCAGGAGCAAACTGCACCCGCGCTGAAGTCAAAGCAGAAACCAAAGCCAGTCGCATCACAAACGCACACAAAATCTAAAGCAGGGTTTTATTTAAAGCGTGAAATTCTCGCATACATGTGTGTGAAATCGGCAACAAGGCTCTTTTGACAAGATAGCTCCATCATGCCCCTGCAAACGTGCACTGAGCGGGAGGGACACGGCGCGACAGAGATATTACTCACACAAACGCAGACACCCTGAGTCGTTGGTGAGCGAGTGCTTTATTACGTCCTATTGTTAGAAGATTCCTCTGATTGGCCTCTGTGTTCTGAGGCACGGACCTGTGGGGTTTTTTCAGGACGGAAGGCTTTATGAGTTAAGATGGAATGAGATTAGGAAAAGGGCTTTGAAATGTTTGAGGCAGCACTGAGGATGCTTAGCGTGGAAGACTGCCATTTTCCTAATTTAACTTAATTAGAAGACCAATTCCTCTAATGCGGTGCATACGCACCACCGGCTGGATTTCAACCTGCAGACTCACGTCCAAGCAGATGATTCCACTTCTGAAACATTGAGCAACGTGAAAGCAGTCAGGGTCCCTGACGCGCTGCAGAAGACGCATGAGCGACATTTAGTGGGTGTGATTCTTATCCACTGCAAATTGACCATATGTGTCGTTTTAACAATAATTCGATACAGATGTGTGTCACATGTTTGAATCCACTTTTTTAGCTTACGCGGTTCCAGGACAACGTTTTACGATATTCGATCTATTTAAAGCCTGCTGAGAGAAGCCACAAACAGAAAAAAGAATGAAGAACGCTGGCCCAATGGATTCTTTGATCGCTGCTCTCACATGAATACAAGGCGGGGTTGACGGCGTGCTACGGTGTGACCCGCCATCGTGTTCGTAGCACAGAGAAGCCACTGGCTTGAGCGTAAATATTAGATGAGTTAGGATATAAATACACAGACATGATGGGCTGATGTTTGCCTCCTGCTAAATAATAAATATGAACCCAGGAGGTGTCGTTCCGCGATGACGATTCAAAGGAACCACGTCTTATCCCCAAAATCAAAAATAATAGGGACCCTACTGCACGATGTATCAGGTGCCAGACACATTCAGGCCTAATCTAGCAAATACAATATGATAATGAGTCGGGGAGAAGCTGCTGCTGTACGAGCACAGATGGCGGGTTACTGGACCCAACTTACAGCCAGAAATTCAACAACGCAGCACCTAGTGAGCAATCCGGTTACGCAGCAAATATAGCCAGTGACACTTAATCCTATAATGGGATGCATCTACCTTCCTCACAGACAAGGTCGAGCGGCCAGCGGACCAAGCGGCCGCGCCGCCAACTTTTCACTGTGCACGTCTAATGAGCGCATGATACGATGACATGAGCCAGCGGCCAGGGAATCGACTTTTAAAGAGTCCAAATGGTGGACGGACGGAGGGCCACACGACACAGAGGACAATGTGTGACGGGCCAGCTACTGGATCAGCTGGACTGTGCACGCCATCCATCATCATCATCATCATCATCATCATCATCGTTTGGAATACATTGGCCCTTAAAATGATGTGTGCTTTGTCATGCATAAAGCAAACGGGTACACAGTACCAACTAAGACGTTAAGACAAAAACAGTCTACACAGCAACACTCTCAAGGTCATAATGTGCAGCTTCGGTTGCCTTTTGGGGGGATGTCGTTTGTGCATTTTACAGAAAGGGGTTGCTGTTACTTAATGACCAATGAACATTATTTGAGGCTGGATTTAGATCCGAGAGAGATTGCTATTTAATGGGTAAAAGTATGAACGAAATATCTGTACTGCAGGAATAACATTGCAAAGCTAGTGGTGAGACAATAGAGCCAGTAGCTACCCCCCCCCCCCCTCTGTTTCATCAAATCATTTGTTGTCCATTGTGTCACAGCACAGCCGCTGGCTTCTACACAGGACGATGAAGGGCCTCATGTTGTAACGGCTAAATAAGATCCACATCCCTGTCCATACAAATACAATTTTCCCCTCATGACGGAACTAAACCCGTCAACAGCGCCGACAATCCTAAAAATAAAGAATTGTTTTCTGTGGAGGCAGGTAACTATCAGCGTGATTTCTGACTTCTGACTTGTTTCATGGACCCACAGGGGGCGGGGCTAACCCATTGACTATTCACATGAAGACAAAGACAAAGCCCTGGCTCTTTTATTGAAGCCCAACCTTTACAGTATGGCTTCCTAACCGTGATGAAGGACTTCCTGCAGGAATGTTAGGTCCACAATAGGTCCGGCTAATCCTGAGATTCTTTAAAAAGAAGAAAAAAAAATCCAGTTTGCGTCACTGCTGTAACGCTGCTTCGTAGACGGGGGATTGAAAATCATTCCACCCCCCCCCGCTCCGATTCACCCAAAGCTTTGCACGTGTCATGCATCTGCGCAGCCATCACTGCTGCCGCCGGCCATCGCTCAGCCGGAGAAATGCACCCCAGCGCTCCAGATAGTAGCAGCTGCAGCAGATGATCAGTGTGCGGTTATCAGATGAAGCCCAGTGATGTCAGGGAGACTCGGAGGGCATGTTGTGTAATGATGACGGTGCAGCCAAGTGCAGGGTCTGTGATGCGCGTGGAGCTCTGCTTCATTGATTCAGGCCAATTTTACTTTTGATGTGCGACGGCCTGTAAATCTTCACCTTCTCAGATCACGTGCAGACGTGGAGGTCCGATGCCCCCCCCCGGTTAGTAGCAAGAGTAGTTCAATGCATCCATTGACAACCATTACATTGTCTTCTGACTCACAGGATTATGTCCTTGGAAATTTCAGATTACATTACAGTACATATGACTAAACCATCGGCAAAAAGTGTGAAAATGTTAGTAATAAGTCTGCATTGTGCAGCTGGTGCTGCATGTGTTTCATTAATTAAAAATACTGAATAACCAATCAAAGCTAACCAAATTAGGAATAATTAAAAGACCAAACACAGACCCAAAGCCAGCAGCAGTACACACAGAAAAGGACATAACATTGTCTGTGGTCAGGTGATAATTCCGTCCTTGAATTGTTTCCAAGGAGACGGAGAAGGTTGGACAACGAGGCTGAAGTGTCGACCTGACCTAAAATACAGAAGAATATGCAAAAGGCGCCACTTAACATCAACTCCCCTTGAGTACGCAATTCCAGCCGAGGACCTATTTCTAACTATGCGTCACCTCCGAGCTTTCAACAACGAGCATCGATGTCAGACCCAAAATACCAAACAGTCTGCCCGGGTGTGTGTGCGAGTCAGGCCATGACTTGAACCGGCGGGGCCCCTCGGCGGGGGGCAATCAGCTCGCGGTGTGAAACAGTGGGCACACTTCTCTGTTTGTCTTTGCCGTAAAAGCTCCCCGGCTTGTTGACGCAAGCCACCTCCATCACAGACGGGGGGACTGTTCCGGGGACCCCTAGAAGGAAACCCAGACCCCTCGGGGGGAGGGGGAGGGGGGGGCCCTTTGCTCCCCAAACAGCCTGGTCTCACAGGAGAGCCTCTCAGTCTGCCCGCCAGGCAGCAACATTTGTTTGTCCTCCGCGTCGCCTCGACCGAACCAACACACTCTCCACCACCGTAGTGCTCCTCTGAAGAGGTGGGAGGGCCTTGAATGCAACTCAATCGCCTCTCTGTGTGTGAGCGGCACAAAGGAGCCAGTGAGAGCGGAGGAGCCGGAGCTGGGCGCAGGCCGACGGGTGGGGCCGACCTGCGGCAGGTAATGGGCTCTCTGGTTACTCGCTTCCCACGGAGCCTGGATCCTAACGCGGGACACGCCCCGAACCCAAATAGCTCTGCAGTGCCAGCTCTCCCCCCTCCCCCCTCCCCCCCCCACCCCCCCCCTCCACTGGAAGCGTTGGGAGGTGAGGGAGGAGGTAACGCGACCAGCTAGACTGCAGATGTGGAGCCAAAACCTGTTTGCTCTGTTTTTTGTTACACTCTGACCAACACTAATGACACAATGAGATGGCTGTTACTTCAGAGTATTCCATTTCCAAAGGAACATTGAGGGAAGGTGGAATTTCATGTCCACAACATTCTGCTCCTGGAAAATAATGATATCATTACATAATGTGGGGTTAATTAATTTTAAAAAACACTTAGAAGTTACAATGTATGCTATCGTGACCGAGGGCTCACATGAATGTCAACTTGTCCTTCGCAGTGCACACAACTTCCCAGTCATCTGGCACAACTTAATATTCACATGTGAATGACCCATTCTTGACGGTTCACTGGCTCCATTCAGCCAGCGGAGGCACCGACGACAAGAAAGTCACAACCGACTCCAATCGAGTCCCGTATTCTCCTGGTCTAGCCCTCCAGCGCTAAGTGGCACATTTCCAAATCGAAATGCTTCACCAGGTTTCGCACTTTTGGGGGATTATCTCAGATACACATTCTTCAGGGGCTGTAGTCGTGATCCTCCAAACAGTGACCCCATTGTGACGCGCTTAGTCGGGATCCCGACCCCTGAAGTCTGGGCCTCAGAGCCCTTTGTTCCTCGGAGAATTCTTTGGATAAATACTGAAAAAAGTAAGAGTTAACTTGTACGGACAGGATCTATGTGTAGGGCAAGTAAACTGTTAAACAGGGCAATGCGGGCTGAAATGTTTGCCCATGGTTTCTGTACTACTCCACAGAAGCAGTAATGGATTTTAAATAACACTTTAATGACGATGCAAAGTTCCTGCCCACCTCAGTCCTGATTTTGGGATACATAAGATATGATATATCTGCAGGAACGGAAGAGATTTCAATGAAAGGAGGTGTGGAGGTAGGCCACGACTCTGATGAGGTGTGACTGAAGCTCCTGGCTCCATCAGGCACATCAATGCTGTCCCAACAGGTCTACAGGCACATTGTTCCTTAAGATTGCCTCCAGTGGGGCCGATCTCAGAGGGATGTGAAATGGCAAATGGTAAGGAAGTACAACCGTGTAATAATAAAAAGGTCATAAATCGATGAGAATAATTCTGCCAAATTCACCCTTGAACGGAGCACTAAGAATCTTGTACAGACTTGAGGTATTAATTATAAATCATTCGTCGAGGAGAACAGAAATAACAAAATGGCTGGGTTTTTTTAGAGGTCCCTTTAAGTTGCATCTGTGTCCGACTGAAGCTGCGGATCTTGACGTGACAATGACGTTGCGCAATACGCAGAGCAGATCACTGAACAATCAAATTAAATGGGTCCCGTCAATCAAAACAACCCAGAGCGGCACATCGTGGATGATAGCTGACATTTTCTTTTTTTGGTTTTACCAGCCAACTGAAGCCCTGACATGTTCAAAGGAAAACGCCCTTTCTGTCGTTAGCCATCATCCTGTTGTCATCTAACGGTGTGAGTTCTAAGGAGAGCTGCATGGGAGAGAGTTGAACAATGCATTCATTGTCAGCTGTGTTTCTGTGTCCCATAACACAGCGCGGTGACTTACGACGCCCTGATTGTTGGGAGCTCAAAAATGTGGCGTATGAATAAGAAACGCCATCAAATTGATTTCCCCCGAGATTCAACACAGATCACTGATGGTAATCTTCTTACGTATTGGTTCCTGGAAACCTCTTAAAAGGTCCCTGATGGGTCCAACAAAAAACTATTTTGGATGAGAGAATGTATCAATATTGTGTTTTGATATCAGTATAGTTTATGTATGTGTGAAGCTGATGGAGCTGATGACAACTTGTATGACTGGAAGAGCCTGTGAATACGCATCTAGACAACAGCTGAATTTATTAATGCATTCATAAATCCCTTATTCAAATCGACAAAGTCATTTGAATAGTTTCAACGGCGAATTTTCCATACAAATAAAGAAAATGTGAAAGATTTCAATAAGGTGCATAAAATACAGTATTTTCAATGAGGCTGTGATCAGGGAAAAACGTCAGCGTAAAAATATTGACCGATTCTTTGCTCTAGCCATGACTGACATGTAATTTTCAGTGGATCAATAAGAGGCTTCTCCAGCGAATAGAAGAGAAGAACCCTTGCACCTGACCCCAAAATATGTACTTCTCTACTGCAACGTGAGAAGGACTCGTGTGTTATCTCAGCCCCACTCAAGGCAGGGCGTCCAATTTGTTAAACTAGAATTACTTCCTTTGATGATGAACGTGGCAAGAAACTTCCCAGCGGTCAGCTTTTCCTTTGTCTGGCTCTGTGTGTGTGTGTGTGTGTGTGTGTGTGTGTGTGTGTGTGTGTGTGTGTGTGTGTCTGCATGCACAGCTTGTGCATTTCAGCAGACCAAATGTGGGACTCTCGTGCATGAAGACACCCAGCGGTTGCTCATTAAAGAAGAAGAAAGAATTACACTGTCAAGGCCAAAAACTACCCACAAAACTCCAGCAGAAGCAGCAGGACCAGCGGACGGATCAAATCCACATCAGGGTTTGAAACCTCTGCAAGGCTTTTATTGGGCGCCTCTATACCTTAAGAATTCCAGTTTGTCAGGAATAAAACAGGGTGTAACATTATTAAAAGACGTCAACACACAGTGGCCTGCAGCATGCTGGTATAAAACATGCTGTGAGGCTTCAACAGGCCTGCCACAGAAGGAAGGGATTGACCTTTGGATAATAACAGATAAGCCCTCACAAGATGGTGATTTCACAGGTCTGCCGTGCTGATAAGAACAGGGAAGTGAACAGGTGCACTGTTCAACGCCTCCGGGGCCACAACATAACGAGCTAAATGAATACACACTACTACAAAATATTGAAGTTGCTGCTCTTCAAATGGAAACCTCCCATCCTCTGACTTTGACTGGGCGTCTCTATGTCTTCAAAAAATACAGTTTGTAAAGAATAAAACAGGGTGTGACATTATTAAAAGACGCCAACACACACACTGGCCTGCAGCCACTGCCCGGGCATGCTGATATGGCGGCTACTGACTAACGTGCACCTGCGTCTACACACACACACACACACACACACCCTGAAACCGGAAGCTCGCAATGGGCAGTCGGCGGATTGGGTTTAACATGAAAACAGAGTCTATAGTTATGTCTACACATATGTATTGGATGGAAATGAATGGAGTTCTTCCAATGGCTTCTGTCTGTAAGGAGGGAACCGCACCGCGCTGCAGCAAATAAAGACGCGCGTCCCTCGGTGGCTAAAGGAGAGCGCACGCTTCATGCAGCGCGTGATCGCAGGGAGGCCGAGCGAGGGCTTTAAAAAAAAAAAAAAAAGAGAAAGAAAGATGTGCAAAGCCTGCGATCACAGCATATTAATTATTAAAAATCCAAAGATGAAACAGGGGGCTGGTGGGGAGGATCTGCAATGCGTAGCCAGCAGAGCTGCGTCCACGACGACGGCAAAGCAAGTACATTAAAATAAAGGGAAATGCATAACACTGTGAAGTGTATTAACACTGATCATCACTGGCCCGGAGTCACGTTTGATCAAATGGGAACTGAGAGGTGAGAACACAGAGCACGAGACGTGAGCATGTAACAATCTATCTTAGAAGCTGCAGACAGAGGGACACATACGCGGAGACTTTAAAAAAAAGGACAATTTGTGGAAGAAACCAGCGCCCCAAAAATAGACTGGATGCGGATGACAAAAGGGGGTCGTTTCGTGGCCTTGATATCATCTCCAAAGTAACCTACTCGGTTCTTTCAACGCGTACCGATCAAACGCTGCGCACAGATAACGCTGGTCGGTGTCCCATCTAGTGTTATTTTGGAGTGATTTGAGGGATACGCCGCATCCATCCGGTACCCGGGACCCGTCACCCCGAGCAGGTTGCCGAACATCCTCCCTCCGCACCGCGCGGCCGGGGAGGCGACGACGGGTCCGGCTCTCCGCGTTCAACGACCGCACACCGGCCAACAAAGAGACGGAGCACACACAACGGGACACACGTCGCGTCTTAGTTACCTTTGGCTGCCTCCACCGCACATAATAGTCCGAGGACCGCTCCGACGGCGGATGCAAAGTGTGCGTTCCCTCGGAACCGCATCACGACTCCCAGTGCAGCCGCGGCGCAGTGTTGTTATTTATTTTTTATTTGCTAAGTGAAGAAAAAGAAACCCCTTCTTCTTCCCTCGACGGTCTGGCGGAATGTTGCTCCCGCTGGAAGAAGTACAGTCCAGAGGATGCACGTCGGTTACCACGGCAGCTCTAAGATGGACGCCGTCGCCGCCGCTCTGCTCTCTGATCAGCGCTCCTCGACCAGCTTTGCAGTTTGATGCATTCACGCGCAGTGGGAGATTCTTGTGACATAAGCCGCACGCGCATGACGATTCGCTTTCCTTTCGCGCAGTGCATTGTCGCGTCCCACCCATGACTGTTTTTTTTAATGTGATGTATAACCCCCGAGAGCATGCATTATGTTGGGTAAATTATATAAAGGAAGTACCGGGTGTTTTTACATAGCTAATTGACATAGTGATGATGATGAGGAGGAGGAGGAGGATTTGACCAGAACAAACTGCGAGGTTCACCCGCCCTTGATTTGGAGTGAGTACCTGTCATGTCTAATTCTACCGCCCCCCCCCCCCCCCCCACGGTTAATGCACGGGAACAAAACCGAATAACCAGGTGAGAAAGCAGGCAACTGTCCTCAAACCCAAGGACTCCCAGGGGCCTGAAAGCTCCCAGATCATTGTGTGCTAAGATGGCAACTTGTTTTGGTTAATCATAGACCCGATGGTGCCAATCTTTGACCATTTGAGGGATGCACAACCAAAGTCAACAAAAAATCATTGACATAATAAAGGCTGCTTTGTTACCAGATGTGTCATAATAAAGGTTTAAAGAACTCCCATGTTTAACTTTTTTGGATATTGTATCTCTAAATGACCACATAAAGCTCAGTTCGAGATACCTTGCTCAACGACAAGAAGGAATTACAGCTCCAATAATGGGAGGTCCATTTGGTTGGTTTGTCTCAAACTATTGTTTCCTGTACGATATCAAAGTAAGCTGCTAAGAATATTGTGAAACTATTACTGTTTCGAGATTACACAGCTACAAATGATAATAGTGATTTAGCTTGTAAAATTAAAATGTGTCTGTGCTTGAGAGCAACCCCCCTTCCCTCCTCAGTCTAAAGGTTTAGTCACATGGAATGTTGAATATGTTCTTTCTGCAAGTTTGATGTGAGAAAGAAACATCCGTCTTTTAACCATTTGCTGCAATGACACATCAGGATCAGGAATCAGGAAACGTTTATTGCCATAATATGTTGGACATACATGGAAATTTCAACAGTATCCGTGTTCTTGCTCCTTAACACCTTCTGTAATACACAATTTGCTGATATTTTATTTGCCATTCATGTGTAGGAACACTGTATTGCACAAAATAGGGTGTGTGTTTGAGATGACATTGCAAAGTAATTTGACTTTTTGCACAAATGGGGAAGTGTGTTGTGTCATTCAAATGTATAAAGATGCTGTCAAAACCTCAGGGCCGAAAATACAATTATGTTATAACAATTTTTGTTTCCTTAAGCTTCAATTTTTATTCTGCTGCTAATAGGTCTGTTTCTCATGATCTCTAAAACAACTGCTAACTCAACAAATCTGCTTTTCTTTGTCTAGTTTCCTTCCAACCATTTCATCTGATTTACAGCGCGAGCAAGTGCTTAGAAATCGAAGCTTAAAACGGAGAACCTGAAAGCAGCACGTGTGCAACGCTGGCCAGTGACGTCAATGCTGTTGTTGTGGGAGCGCATGCAGCTAGTTTTAAGCACAGCCGGCTAAACTAAGACCGACGGTGGGGGCCAAATGCCTTCTGGTGGTGCAAACGGGTCTGTGAGAGAAAAGAGACAACAATGAGAAGTGCGTGACCAAATAAAACGCAACACTTACATCTGAAGCTCGGGGGCCATCAACGGCCCTTTCACGTTTTTTCCCCCCTGGAGACAAACCAAATTGAGACATGAATTCCTCCAACCAATAGTTTTAAAAATGGTTTTGGTGTCAGTCCCCTCAGTCACCCCAGAGCAATGGTCAGATTGCAGACACATACACAGCATGCTGCCTTGAGGCCCTGTCTAGATAACCCAGGCAAAATATGACAAACTAGTGTTCATGAAATGCTTATGTGCCTGTGAAGCCCAAAGAAAGTCTTGGAATTTTGGAACAGACGAGCCAAATGGGAACGGAAAATCTAAAAGTGTGTCTACTGTATGTTTTCATTTTATTAAAGTGTATTACACAGAGCATCTTTCAGAAAGATTGGCCACAGCAAAAGAGACTTCATAATGATCACGTATGAGTTAACTGTCATTTTCACCTTGCAGTAGAACCGCGCCACAACAACTGCACGGTGATGTGGGAATAGCTTTGCCTGGTTATTGGTGGCGGCTGCTATCTAATCAACACCTTCAGATGTGGAGAGGAGGATGCGATGCAATCAGATAATTAACACTTTTACATCTTACCTTCTTGCTGTCTGCTTCTCGTGCAAATACAGATGAGTGTGACTTTGTGTGGTTTTGTACAAATCAGGCCAAGATGGAACATTTTGTGATGGGCTTGTTGATGGAAATTGAACATGTTCTCTGGACTATATAGCACAAGCTTTATTTCTTTAGCCTTTTCTATGTTTCCTTTCGGGCAAAACAAAACGTCAAAAATACTATTTGAAAAGATTCCAAACAAACCACAGTAACACACAAATGTAGCAAGAATAAAGGCCACCCATTAGACGTCAGCTATCTCAATATTTATTGCCACGAAAACAGAAGAGATCAGACATAGTTGTGTGAGGCCACAATTAGGTGGCGGGTCTATAAACAGAGACATTCTATGGACATCAGGGCCGCAGCAAAGCCCAAGCACAATGCCTGTTTGTTTCCACTTTGGCAACAAATGAAGTGGCCGTAAGAGAGTGGAAGCGACCCCCCCCCTCCCTTGCAGATGTCCAGTTCTCTGCGGAAGGGATAGAGGGCCCATTATCGAGTCTCTCTGGGACAATGGCAGGCAACAGGAGGGCTTGGTGGATAGGTGTTAGACATTGGTGAATGAGCAGAAAGGTGTTACTTCCTCTGGACCATCTTCTCCTCTGGACCTCTTCCCTTCAGGAATCTCAGTGACTGCGAATGGTTTGATGAGAATGGAGCTTTTTTGGCAACTTTACTTTGATCTTTGTAATCTGTAAATGGAACAAAGGTTGTACGGAAGTGAATCCTTGTTTTCTAGCCGTCATATGAAGCCATCACCCTTAAATTGAGCCTTAATTGGAGTTAAATGTCAGGCAAATGAAGACAGGATGACAAAAGAGTAGATTTTGAACTTGTGACTGAGCTCACTTCTCTAAAGGATGTTGGATTGGATGAACCATTGTTAGGGTGGTCAAAGGGGACGATGGCCTCACGTTCGCTCTCATATTCAAAACCCTCCAATGTCCGGTTTGATCCTTCTGCCTGAGTTGCACATTCTGCCAGTGTTGGACAAAGGGTGGATACACTGGAGCTTTGGGCATTTTCAGTCACAGGCCGGTAGGAGCCAAGTTATCGGAGACATCGTTGCAATCATGGTGGATGATTGGCAGCAGACGGAGCATGAAAAGGACTTTGCTGTCCTGGTGTTTAAAGGAGCAGTGAGCATTACACGCCACAGCGTCTCAATGCGCTCTTTCCTCCCTCGTGTCTAGACTGCAGCTCCTGTCTTTAACGACTGAAATGCTTTTCCTGTTTTTAGCGAGTAGCAGGAATCCCACCATCAGGTCCACTTTCCTGTTAATCGGAACAGATTATTACTGCAAATAATTGCTCAGAGACCAATTGTTTGGAGTGGCCAGAACTTTTCTTAAGTGTAATTTCCATTTCCATTTACAGAGGCAATTATATGCTTCCTGGTGTATTGTCCCTCAAAAGGAGGAGCATACATTTGAGATGGTGCCCCAGTATTTAATAAGCCCAAGGGAAGAGCTCATGAAAGTTATTTTAGAAGATTGTCGCTCTGCGGACCATTTGCACTAATTCTTTATTCATTCTAAGTTTCTTTATCTGATCATCAAAGATATGTCGCTTGAAAACCTGAATGTGTGTCGCCTCATGAATGTACAAGCCTCAATTTCCAGTTTTGTTGAAAAATTAATTTCATACACAGCGAGTCTTCCATTTTTTTCTGCTTCAGCATAGATGTCTGCTCAACTTTGCCCATGAATACATTTTATAAATCCTTGGCTGGGGGAAATTAAATCTCCCTTTAGAAGTTTCGGATGTTATCAAGTTCCTTCTCAGGATTTCTTCTAAAGCCAGTGGGTCTTTATGGGTAGGAGTCTGGAAACAAATCACACAGGGAACTGAAGCCGTGCACCTTTAAGCTCCATCTGCTCTCTAATTCATACATTCACCACAGGGGACATTTGAAATGTACTCACTGTGATTGATTTCGTTCCACTCAAGTTGCTCTCATTTATCTTACAGACTAGGCTGGAGCACCCAGTCATTTATTAACCACCGGCTCTTCCTCCAACTGTGCACACTTGGGATGTCCTAAAAAATGCCTCGTCAGTTGTCTGTCTATTTAAAAATAAAATCAAACTAATCTTACCTTCATTCATCAGTTCCGGTCAGTACTACAGTTTTCTCAGCTCACCTTATGAGACAAAAAAAAATCTATTTATTTCACTGTTAGTTCTTTCATTTCATTGATGCATCGCAAAATCCTGCCCGTCTATTTTAGTTTGAGAACAAAGAAGCAGTTGGGAGAATTTTCCTCTGAAGTTGTCTGGTGGCTGCGATCTACATCCCATAATTTAATGCATTTCCTTATCAGGCAGTTTTATTCATAAGTTACGGCAATGTTTGTCTTTTGAAGTAAACTCTGGGTATTCTTTGGGCTGTTTGGTTGTTTCAGCTGTCTCTCTTGCCCCATTGTTACTGATACAAGACCAGGACATTCAAAACACATGATGATCTCACACAGACATCTCTAAAGGAGCCTTAAGCGTCAGACCCTTCATATTAATGAGAGCTATGTTTAGGATTCTATCACTAATACCAGAACCTGTTTGCATTTATATGAATTATACACAACATTAAAAACATTACTCATCGATGTCAACAATCTCTATTTGCCACTATTTGTGTGTAGCAGATTCCTCCAGATGAACACCAGGTTGATCGGGCCACGGCGGTTGCTCGTGTTTTGAGACAATGACCCCTGACCCCGCACAAAAGGTCACCTCTGACATGCCATGGGGAGGGGTTCCCACTGTGGGTCATGCTGGTGTCAAATCTCCCCTCCTTGGCTTTATGGCCTTGGAGAGTTATGGGAGGCGGCACAGACACTGCTGTCACATCAAGTCCAATCATTCATCTGGGATGGGACGGGTCCTTTGGCTTCCCAGACTCACTTTGAACACTGAAAATGAAAGACCAGAGGATTTTCTAATGGAAATAGACACAGTAAACATTGTAAAATGGTTGCGTTCAAATGTAAATTAAGTTGTAGAAAGAAAAGTGTCTATATACAGTACTGTTGGCCCATGGGGGGAAAAAGATAGAGAGCAGCTCAACCAAGTTTACAAAACAGGAGGATTTGAAAAAAAGGGCCCAATACTGAGCTGTAACAGAGCTGTGACAGTATGTGATAACTGGCTATAGCATTGTATATAAGTATTGGAAAAATGCAATACCGTTAATGCTAAAGCTAAAAGCCCCAGATACACAGTTGTAATACACAGAAAGAATTACATGTTTAATAATGACAATGGTACAGTCAGACCAAAAGAAATGGGGACAAACTCTCCACATGCACATCCACACACCGGATAAAGATATTAACACGCTAGAAGAGGCAGTGCACAAACCCCAGGTCTGTGATTGTAATCTATGTGTTTGTGAATGATAAAACCTGCTGTCCAGATGGCGGAAGTGAGCAGGCTCTCCCTCATTACCCTTAAAGGAGGCTCATATGGCGGGTGGGTGATATTAAAGTGGAGGAGGATAAAATTGGCTCGCGGCCGGTGTGTACTCCCTCGTTCCTGTACAAGTGTGCAGCATAGTTTGGGAGCACGCTGACCTAAAACATGTCCTGCCAACAGAAATCTGATCAAATGTATAATAACAAATCAATTCCTGAGATTTGTTGGACATAACACAATATCCCCAGCCTTATCCTTTAATTAGTGCAAAATAGGTCTATGAAGTCATTAGAATAATTGGTGGCATTCAACTTTGACCTCATGGGATAACTAATCAACATCTAGTGCAGTACAAACCTGTAAAAACATTCATTTGAAATATTTACTGATGCGCTCATAATTTAAGTATTTATGTAAGAGTGAAACATAACTTTCCCCAAATGAGAGATTTAAAAAGGAGTTTGTTCTCTTTCTCCTTAAGCCTGAGTGTAATCCTGTGTCCTGTAGCTGCACTCACAAACACACGTCTGCTGGTGAGACATAAAGGAATAAATGACACAACACATCCGGCTCTTTGCAGTCGCCTTGCTTTCATTGTGCCTCAGGTCTCATTACAGAGATTCTATCCTGCTCCCTCGCCGCTCATAATTATGTTGTTAGTCTGCCATTAACCGATTCAGTGATTATTATCTGAACAGGTTGGCACCGCAGACGTGAAGCAATCGAAATACGTCTGGTCAAACTCAGTTCATGCCCCCCCACCGTAAATGACTTTGGGGGGCCGGGTACAGAAAAAGTGTGACAATTGCAGTGGGTGCCTAAATGCAACCTATTGTTTTCCAGAAAGCCACATATAACCAAATAATAACAATCCGGGATCTTCACAGAAAAAAAAGTCAGGAAAATAAATAATATCACTTAATGAAATAAATAATAACCAAATAATCTTCTCTGGGATCTTTACAGAAAAAAATGAAATAAATAATAACCGCCACCGCCTCTTCACCGATGAGAGCATTGAACAAACAAATAATGGTTTGACCACTGCAGGTTAAATACCCTGCGTTCTGAATCAACCTTTTCTCCATTATTCCGTTGTACTTCACAGGGGCTAGTCTAGGATTTGCGTGGCCAGACTGAAAAAAAAATCCTAATGCCCCTCTGGTATTGTTCAGGGGGCCGGGCCAAATGTGGAGGCGGGCCGTATCCGGCCCGCGGGCCTTAGTTTGGGGACCACTGCATTAGAGTAATAGTGCTAATTCAGAATAGATTTTCTCAAGCTTGCCATTTTCCTTACAAAAGTCGGACTCTGGTCCAAGTGGAGTGAGAGATGCACTTACTGATCACACTCAGTGTCTAAGTGGGGTATTCGTTTGAGTAATTTAATTCATTTTGATAATTAAATAAGGCATTCAGTCTTCACTACAAAAAAAACTAAAAGTCAGCAGAAGGATATTTCCTCGTTCAGAGGCACTGTGGCTATAGGTTTTCTTCATATACATCATTATCAATAATAATAATAATACTAAGGAATTTAACTGGAAACCATATGGCTCCATGACTATAAGATGAATTCAGTAAGTACAGCACATCACTGGCAAATGTAAACTCAGAACTAGTTCACTGTATATACTGTAGTATGTGTGGACATAGCAGGATAAAAGTATTGCATGAATAAATCCCATGGTGCATTGGTGATGCCATTCCTTGTGACCTCATGTGATGAAGAAGCAGGAGATTTTGGCTGCTGCATGCTAATGGAGGAACTTATTTTTCAGTTAAAAGACCTTCTCTCTGTCTCCCTCCTATTTTCTTTCTCTCCCTCCCTCTGCATCCACATAACCTTTTAATTATTGATTTCCAACTTGCCAGGCTTCATCTTTCCTCATCTCTCTCCTCCTTTCCCTCCTTTTCACCGCCACTCCCCTTCTTTTTCATCTTTCTGGCTCTCCTTCTTCCAACAAAAAAGCCCTCACAGGCGCCGCCTAAACACACACACACACACACACACACACTTCTGGCCTTTTTCCCCCCTACTCGCTTATCCTATATCTGTTTCTCACAGACTTATCTCTATATTGAAATGCATAGCTACTGGCCACTTGCTGCAGTGTCAGCAGGAGGAGGGTAACGAAGGTAATTCACACCCGGCTGTCACCCAGACTAGAGGTGAGTGAGAACATCTCTCCCCCGAGGAGTCAACCAGAAAAGAGTCCAGTCGAGGAGCTCAGAGGCAACAATAATCCAGCTCCTCTCTCTGCACTAACGACATCGCCACACAATATCATTAAACACCGCACGCCCCCCCCCCCCCCACCGCTTCTATGTTTGTATAGTTGGTGCCCAGATTAAGATGAATGGAAGACTCAAAGTGTGTGTTCTCTAAAGCACAGACCCCTGCATTCACAGGTGTACATTAATAATCATCTTTTGGTTGCAGATTTCCTTCTGCAGATAATGCAACAGCCCTCTTGGGGGTTGTACGTTTGTGAAAAGCCCGCAAATGTTTGGGCATGTTTTCCATAGAGCACCAGACCAGCCATGTGAGATGCTCCTGTAAATAGACTCTCAAGGCGGCTCTGTTGGGGAACCAAGCAGCTCACACTCAGAAGAATACAGTTGCCGTCTCAGTGACAAGCGACTCTCTCAAAAACCTCTTCAGGATCTGACAAAAATAAACTATTAACTGAACTAGATGCTTGGCTTTATTCTAAAAATAGAAAATGTTTATAAAACCTGTTCAGGAGCTTGCAACTGTAAATAAAACATACTAAAAGTGGAGTTAAAAGGTTTGCATATTTTAGTGACAACATGCATATATGTTAACGTGCAAAAGGAAACACAACAAAAGGAAGCACAACATCCATATGTCAACCTCTTGAACCCTGATTTGAGCCGTCCCTGCACTCTAACCTTACCCTGACACTAATGACTAAAGTGAAGAGGTCAAATGCAAAGCCCCCACTTTAGCAGATGCATATATAACCAACAAGCATTTATGCCTAGCATGCCACTGCCAGGATACTGACACAGTTCAAAATAGACATTTACCCCCCAAACAAAATGGCTCCCAGCTCCATTTCTCCTCTCTGCATCACCCTCGGGGTAATTTAGTCCAGGATATTCCAGGAATCTGTCTCAGGATAAAATAATCCAGGAACAGGTGTTCTCTAATTTTAAGTTTAAGGCCCGAGAATATCATGTCATGGGGAGAGGTCCTAATAGCCGGGGGTGATAGAGCGGGATGAGAAAAAGCAGCATGTTGCATGAGGAGGGCAGAACTTTCACTTTCACACACTATTTCCACCCTGAGGAGGTAAGGACTGGATCTCAGGGCAGAGAGTAAACTGACAGGGAAGTCATGATTAGCTCCAAGAACTTCGTCCATTGTTGCCATGGTAACAGCACCTCCGGACGGATGAAAGCGTGCTTAGTGACACTTTGGAACCACTTCTGCTGTGTGGTGAAAGTGTGATTGAAGTGTGTGTAAGTGTGTGTAAGTGTGTGTGTGTGTGTGTGTGTGGTTGTTTATGTATATGTCAGTCCTGCAGATAATCAGCTGGTAACATGGTCTCCAGTCCTTACGATCTGCATCATCTGAAGTGCTGCTGGTTGGAGCGGCTGCTCTGTCAGTCATCAATGACACTGTTCCAGGTGGTTCATTATTGTGCAACACCATCAGCCTATTGATGTGTACTCAAATGCCTTGGCAGTGCTGAACCTGATGCCAATAAAGCTCTCACGGAGTAGTATTGACACATGCGTTTGCAAATTCTTATATAGAGGTCATTCAGTAAGCAGCTCCAGAGGCTGGCGTCCAAGTCCCTGCGTCAGCAACCATGAGTTATACGTCTTCAAAGAAGAAACTGTAGGTGGTGTATATCATGTAACACACCTACGGGGAGGTTGACACAACACTTGCAAAACTGCTATTGATGTTTTGACAAAGAGATCCACAAAAAGTAGTTGGCGTCCTCACCATTGGATTGCATTAATTTGAGAATGTTTTCCTGGTATTTGGTCCATGCATGTAGCGTAGGACAGGGAGGGCGCAGAGGCCACAGCTACACGCAGCAGGGATGTGACAGCAACAACAATCTGTACCCCCCCCCCCTTTTTGTTTCTTTCTCTTCATTAATGGGGTTTTTTTCACTGGTTAATTACTCACCATCTGGAAAGAAGAACTGGTTTGCAGTACTGTCAGACAGAAAAATCCGGACGTACTGTAGCTAAAGCACAAAATCTTATGGTATTAAATGATTACTGTGTTTGTGTCGTTTCAGACATTATCATCTTTGCCAATCCCCAATTGTCACATTCCACCCACTTTTGGTGAATCAAAACGAGAGAAGAAGTTTATATCATTTCATCAGGTTACTAACTCACTTGGAGGAAAATAAAGATGGAAAAACACCACATTTGACAAGGATACTGCATTGTTATTGTGGATTCCTATGGGCCTTTAGTGTTTAACACAGTTGCAGTTGGCTTTGGCACTTGTGTTATTGTTGTAGATCTTCTCTGAACGCTGTTGAAGTATCCGCCGCTCGCGCAGCAACAGCAGCAGTCACTCGTGCTTATTTCAGTCAACGTGATGCATGCTTCAGGCCTGATGGCACAACCAGAATCTGTTTGTTATGACAGCCAGTTGAAGGCATGTCATGTTATTTTTAGGCCCGAGCGAAACCGTGTGCATATATTCAGAGGTAGTTATTGCATTTATGACATTTGGTGCCCTTTCCACACAAATTGTGTGATTTCTTTATCAGCTCTTTTCAGATTACGCCAGCAGACCTTTTACTCATCAGATGAAACACTGCATTTTTTGTTATACTATGAATTAGACTATAGACTGTAGTCAAGGTAATAGAAGTCAAAAGCTGGACAATGAGATGCCTTCGACGGAGTGAGCCACTTTTGACTTTTACACAATGATCTGCTTTCCATGTGTCACATGCAAAAACCAGAGATGGCTTCGCCATACATTTTGCCTGCACACTGTATTATAATCAGGAAATGAGTCTTACTCAGTGAAGGCATTGGAGTGGGAATCCTGGAGGAGGACAGGTAATGTTGATCCTGAGAGTATATTGTGGAAAAATAGCACAGCTAGAAAAGGCTTGAGCAGATGGCTGCAGTCAGTACGCCTTCAGGGAAGCAGCGTGCCACAACACTCGAGAAGGAAACAGACTGGAGGCTGCAAACCTCTTTGCTGCAACAAGTCGGTCAGTAGTCGATGGGTTGTATGTGGAATGTGTTTCATTTTTCAATCACAAGATGAAATGTGAAACAGGAAGTCCACAGGAGTGATCTCCCAGCCTCCCAGCAGCTAAACCGACATGGGGCCCAGAACCGGGAGCAACCAGGTGCAGCAGGAATCCAGGACCAGACGCTAAATTAAGGGCCGTATCCCGCATTTGTCAATAGACCCCATTATTTTCCTGAGCTATTTCTATGAATACATACATTTCTGGATGGACCGGTCATGCTGAGCGGTCGTGTCAGTGGGGTCACAGACGGCCGCCGGAACACAGACAGGTTTGGGGTGCATCTCTTGTGTGGTGCTGGCGCCGTGTTGGGTGGTGCATTACCTCACTGCATGTGGCCTCCCCCTCCTCTTCTCTGGATTGCTCCTGGCCTTTGCTTAATAATGTTGAGTCATAAGATGGGGGGGGGGGGGGGGGGAGTTGCCGCATGCTCGTTTTTTTTTTCCTTTGAAGATGAAAGTTGGAGCTGATCACATTCATTTGGGCTGTAAGGCTGTATCCGTCCTCTCCATTTCATGAGGTGAAGTTATTTTAGCTCGAGGGGCAGAGAGTCACGTTGCTTCAACCAATAAGGTCCACCCTCCCAAACATCCGTTCAGTTATATTCAAATAACAGATATTTTATTTGGAAACCACACAGGAACACGGTTCCATGTGTGTCCAAGATAAAGCGTTTATTCAGTGGGACCTAAACAGTTCATTTATCCTAAGAATGTGATATTCTGAGTGCTACTTTATTACTATCACTGTATTGAAACTTATTTATAGAGCTTTCATTTCCAAATGGGCAAATATTGAATATTTTTTATGTGTGAGTTTTTGAAGGTTTCTAAAATAAATAATTGGATCATTTCCCTCCATACATGTTAAGCACAGAGACAAGCTACCTGGGTCCTGTTTACACTACACAAACAGAAGTATATGCCTGGAGAATAATAACAGTATTTTCTAAAGAACTGAGTTGGCTGATCACATAAATAAAACATTTCAATTTGAGACGGGTGAATATTTTAATCACAAATGATATAAATAATAACGGCCACCGCCTCTTGACAGATGAGAGCATTGAACAAACAAATAATGGTTTGACCACTGCAGGTTAAATACCCTGCGTTCTGAATCAACCTTTTCTCCATTATTCCGTTCTACTTCACAGGGGCTACTCTAGGATTTGCGTGGCCAGACTGAAAAAAAAATCATAATGCCCCTCTGGTATTGTTCAGGGGGCCGGGCCAAATGTGGATATGATCACATATGATACTGTGCAAGTACAGTATGCTGTGCAGACACACACACACACACACACACAGTTGTATATCGTGATGATGGTGGTGGTGGCAGTTATCATCTGGCTCGTGCTGTCTGCTGAGCTCTGAGTCTGATCGCTCTGACATCAGATAAGCGTGTGAGAGCTCACGTGTAGGGGGGTGGATTGGGGTGCGGTGGGGTGGGGGTGGGAGTTCAGAGGTGTGCATGTAATCGTACCAGGACACAACACCCAGGGGTTGGCGTTTGTATACCAAGCATCAACTCGTTACAGAAAGTTGTAGTTGTACTAAATGACAGCTCCGGTTTAAAGTTGTGCATGAATATTGAATAAGAATGTGCCAACCGGTGGCGTGTTATTCCCAGAGCTTGTTTCTCTCCAAATCGCACGATTTATATGCATCTGTGAAAAAAAAAGAAAAGGCACAGGAACAAGGAACAGATGTTCATCATTAGCGCGGGAGAAACATGGAGCCCAACATGAGGACGACTCAGCGATTTATACATCTGCCTGAACACCGGAGAGGTAAATGTACAAGACTGTGGGTAGTTACTGTCAGTTAGAAAGAGAAATGCCCTTCAGCATCAAATACCACTGCTATTGGTGTGAGGTTTTGAAAAAAATGATTGACCTCTTTTTAAAACCTCTTCCTCTGAAGGGCCTCTTCTGCTTGTTATGGTCTTTATCCCAGCTAACAAGGTGTCACATTAGACTGTAAAGGTGCACACTTTCTATAAATCTGCAAACATTTTCAGTCTTCAGAAATTCTCATGATTTATGAGAACTGATATATTTGAAAGTTCAGAACAAGGAAGCAAGCAGACCTTGAATTGGATATTGGAGATATTTTCAAGGCCAAACACACAACCAGGAAAGTAGACCTCGAGTCAGATATTTTGGCGTCTGCAGATTTACCTTCGCAGAGAAACTGCGTTATTCTGACTGAATAAAAGGATCACTTTATTCTGCACATACAAGGTAACAGAACGAAAAAATTATTTTACCTGTAACCTATGTTTTTTTTTTTAAGGCAAAAGGCCGTGAAATCATATCAATCATAAAATGTATGAGCATCCCACTAACACTTTATGTACAATATCCCCAACGTCCATTTGAGTCAGTGTTGTGTGGGTTAGGGTTTCAATCAGTGACATGGAACACAATCCCTATTCTGTTGGAAGCAGTTGTTGGCAGATGTTGAGCAGAATGGGATGTCACATTTCTGGCCCTGTGCTCCTGGTGTACCTGTACATCCTGGTACCTGGAGGCAGGTGAATGCTTCACCTTGAGAGAAAAGGTCACACTCACTTTGGCCCCTCATTTGATTGGACACAGACATACAGGTATTATTATTATTATATACATTATTTTGAGCAGTGTGAAGTCCAAAAAGGTAGTTCTACCCAATTATGGAGAGAAGAAGGAAAAGTAATCTCTCACCGTTTAAAATATCTTTAATGGTTCAGTTGGTATAGGATTTGGAAGCATTAAGTCAAGACATGGTCAGCAGCCATAAAAAACAAAACCAACTAATGAATGTCAACCAAGAGGGAAATAAAATACAAAAGCAATGCAAAGAAAAGAACAATTAGGCAACGTCAGGTCATCACAGTAAAAAGATACATCGATGCTGGTCAAACTCCACAGCGTGATGAAAACCGGTCGCAAGTTCAACGATGATCGATCTCACACACACACACACACACACACACACCTTGAATGGAGGCTGTCCATGACAATCCTTGATAGGTCACATGTACAGTAAGACGCCTTTTAGAGAGAGAGAGAGAGAGAGAGAGAGAGAAACAAAACAATGCATAGCGTAATAAAGAATGTTTTAAAACAAGAGTAAACATAAAAAGACAAATGTCGGACAGCGTAATCGATCTGTTGGCTGATGACATCGCAATGATTACTGAGGACATTCAAACAGAAGTTATTGCCAACAACAAAAAATGGATAACACTATACCCACACCAAAAAAAATGATTTTTTTTTCTGAAACATGTTAAAAGAGCTAGTAGCTTCCACAAACAATGGTCAATGTGCCAAGGATTCAAAGACTTGATGAACATATAAACCACAGGGCACACATGCTTGGCTTCAAAACATCACGTTACAATTATTTTTTAAGTTATACAAGTTGACGAGCTGTACTTAAAATACATTAAATATTGATCATGTCACTAAAAGAATCTGTTGGTTGTTAACAAATATTCATTTAAGCTTTTCCAGTTGAGTCAATTAACACAGAGAAGATACTTTTTTTTTTAAATCATCGAAGGAATAAAAACATGTTTACAAAGTTTTCTTTTATCCATTTAACCAAACAAAAAATCTCTGCCCTAAATATCAAAATGTATTTTTTGCAAATATCCCATTGATGATAGTGCAAGAGATACAGTACAGTCAGAAATAGCACACAGCGTTCATGTTTGGCTCTCACGTGCTCAGTTAGCAATGTAGTTTGTGTGATTTTAGTGTGAACAAAGAGTCACTGCTGAGGACATTAAACTATCTACTGGTTCTCCATCTTCATTGATGTGTTTTGAGGAAGTCAATTCAGTAAACAATAAATTACCACTTCAGCGTCTCGTCATTGTGTTAATGTTATCTTACAGATTTAAAAAAAAATAAAAAATCAAATAGGCACAATGCATTTTGCAAACTAACACAATAAAAAAGTACAATAAAAAAGGTTTGTCACAATAACCCCAAAACCAGATTTTGGGAGAACGTTGTACGTTTCTCTGTTTCTAATTCTAGCACCTTTCTCAAGAGAAGAGCATTGCTGCATTCTCTACACCCGGTGAGAACAGCAAGAGGGGCCTCGTTTCTACGACCAACTTGGTGCAAGAAGGTGATAAATATAAAGACTGGAATATAAAGTGAAATTAATTGTCTGGGAAGTTATGGATACATTAGATTGTATTTGACTACTTGGCCTTCAGCATGCAGGTTTAAGGAGACGTATCGACGCTCACCAGAAACATCCCAACATCTGTGTGGGAGGGGGCGGGGGGGGATCGAATGTTTTTAAATGAGGCCCCTTGTGTGACAGAACACAAAAAGCCTTTCCAACACAACGGCTAAATAAAAAAACAAACATTTGAGCCCCACCAGGACAAGCAGAAATAATTAGAAATCTCTCCCCTACTAAAAAGATAAATCCTCAAACTCGCTTCTTGGCCAAAACTATATTTTTCTTTGCTTCAATTAGCTGCTGACTGGTCACTTCCTCCAGTGACCACAGCCAATAGAACATGTAATATGTAACACTGCCTAAACGTCAACACAGACAACATAATACAAATCAAACCCACCCGGAAAAAATTAAAATAAACTACATTTGATATTCACCCACAACCTGTGAGTGTTTTCATTGACCGCCTTCAGTTTCAACCTGCAGCAAATCTGGGGGGGGGTGTGATGGTGGTGGGGGGGCGAGGCAGCCACCTCCTGGAGTCTCTTCCCCTCCTCTCCTGAGCTCATCAGTGTCGTGTTTGTGGAGTTGCTCTGTGGATCGCGTGCAGGAAGGGTGTTGGAGGAGAGGTGGATGCACTGGGGAGTAAAAGGGGGGGGGGGGTCAGGGGGCCCAGGGTCACTGTCGCCGGTCCTCCGCCTCTGACCGCGAGAACGCCATGACCACGTCCTCTGCACCTGAAAACAGACAGCAGATTGACAGGTTAGTCCTCCAAACAAGTGCCAGTTGTTATCACATTACACAGAGATGTTACCCGACATGGCCTTCTGCAAAACAATGTCACAGGATCCTCATAAATGGCCATGTCGATGTATATAACAAACACCCCCAAATGCAGAACGTGATCATTTATCATCTGGAGTTTTATTTTATTTTTGAATGAGGAATGTCTATTGCCAAGTTCACCTGTCGCGTGTGCCGCTGTCACACATTGAGTGACCCGCTGGCGGCGGCATCCTGCTCGGCCGTGATAACACTGAGATCAGAGGCTTCAAGCCAGGCCGCGTCGCGGCGGTGTGGTCGGTATCCAACACCAGATTGTAGTGATATTAACCTGACTAAGCTCTGGAGAAAAAGAATAATCATGGAGCGCCCAGGAAAGAGCACACAGGGTTGGGTTGTTTTTTCTTTTGAGCCTATTTCCCTTTCACCAAGTTGATGAAGATCAACCAATAATTATGTTACAATGAGACTGTCCACAGGTTTTGTTAAAAAAAGTGTTTATCACTTATTATATGGTAACTGCAATTCATCAGGTCATTTGAGCCTCTCCACATCTGCTGACAGTTTTTCTTCTGATGACTAAATGTACAATTTCCATTTCCAATTCACAAGATAGTTAAAAATGCCACACTGCTTTTTTTTACCCTTCTCATATATGCACATATTCTCATATAGGCCAGACTGTTTTTGCAAAGACTGCAATGCAGTGTGTAGACATTCCTGAAAAATAGTGTGAGAGCTTAAAAATGCCCCTGCCAGACAAGGTAGGACAGCAAGTCCCTCATGCAGTCACGCCTGGTAGGGTGGTTAAATGCTTCTTGGTAATGGAAGGAAATTGATTGAGACCTGAAAGTCCAGTCACATCTCAAACACATGAGGAAAAGTGCCCCTCTTCAAAGCGACAGGGGCAAATGACAACTTGGGCCCAGAGCCTCAAGTAAGCAGCGAACGCCAAAAAGAGAAACTTTTCACAAGCTGCAATCATATAAATATTAAGTTGAGTTTTATGCCTTTGCAGAGAGTTGAGTATTACAAACAGCACATCGAGCTTGTCTGCAATTAAAACCAAACACTGCTGACCACAGCCCTCCATTGCTTGCTAGATTTAATTATTGTGGAGATATGAAAGTAGGCCAGGCGCCGTGAGCCTGCACATGTATTTGGCACACTGGGCGGACCCTCCTCAGACAGCAAAGTTTCGTTTGGTTATCTCTATGGGGAAGATGCTTACAAGGTTTCTTTTGGGGGGAGGGGGTCCGGTTCAAAGAACTCCCAAGTTGCTCTTGAAAGCTCATTAGTCATCAAATGAGGTTACGGAGAAAAGGGAAGCAGGAGAAGCAACTAAACACATACCAATATTGACACAGACGTGCTGTTCGACTTCAGTTAATAACACCATGCCGCTTTGAGACAGCACGTCGGGATAAGGATGCTTCAACAGGAGACAATTATGTACTGACACACAATGGACCTGAGCCGCACTGCTGCTGAACAGTACTTCTGTACAATAAATGTTCCTCTCAATCCTGCTGTGGTTGTGTGCATAAGTTCACCCCTGTGTAACGTACAGTTCATGGGTAGGACACTATGCAACTGGAGCCGAATGGCCAGCAGAAATGCTCTCAAAATACATCCACAGAACCAAGTGGGCTATATCTGTTTTTCCTTTTGGCCGAGAGTCGCCGAGAGTCAAGCTTAAGCCAAAATCAATGAAGACGTCAGGTCCCTTAAAGCTGTTGCCTAGCGACAGATAAAAATCAGACGAAAGCAGAGGATGGCAGGCGGCTGCCGCCTTTGAGCCAACGGCTCGTTCACGAGGAGGCGGTCCGTTCTGGACCCCCTCCCTCCTGTGCACTGATCCCAGACTCATCCAGCCTGGTGAGGGTGAACAGAGCGGATCCGGTGGATTACATAAATAACAGCCACGACAGGCGTAGCATCCGATTTGTCCTCAATGGATACTTGAGGAGGGAGGACGGAAAGCCCTCAAATGCACTCTTCAAGCTAAAGAACATAGAGGTTAAAGTATTAACTATTTTCATACATGTGTATTTAAATCGAAGAGTGTTTTTATTACCAAACAAAATACATTAAAAGCGAGCGAACATACGTGATAAAAATCACGTCCGACAGTCCCATTTGCACTCTCACAATGCGAGTACTAAAAGGGTTGATTAGGTATAGGTTGAGTGACTGGACATCAAAGCAACAGTTAGTCATGATGAAGGACTTATCTTTGGGTTTTCCTCTTAAAACAAACACACAAGCAATCTTATGTTATTTCCACATGTGTCGAGATTGTGTAGATTTAATAAGCCTTGACATTAGGTTTAAGGCATGGAAATGAGAGGGATTTGAGCCAGGCATATAAGTGACTTCAGGAATCAGAGTCGCTGGCTCTGATTCATGCTGCAGTGACAAACCAGATAATGGATCGATACCACTCCACCCCGGCCCAGGTCGCCAAACAAAGGCGAGTCCTTACCGCCACACGGCCAGCTCTGCAGAAGGGGGGTGTAAGGATCGCACTCTACAGGATTGTAAACGTAGATAAGATTGTGCAAAGATGGGGCACGGCCAAAGAGGACGTTGAGAAGGAACGAGGGCGATTGGGAGATCACACTTTTGCTGTGTCATTAGCACTCCAGCCTGCCTGCCGGCCCCCTAATGACACAGGCTCCAATCTACCGAAGCGGCAGGACGCAGTGGCACCAAAGCTCACAGGAACCGTAGCCTTCCTGGAACAACTGAGGTTTCCTTGACAACCACATCTTCACCAGTCCTCTTTTGTTGAAGTCCTCAGACATCCTTCTGGGGAGGCGTAAACTGTCCTCGTCAAATTAGACAAGAAAACAAGACCTGAGATCGCTAGCAGTAGGTGTGGCTCTGTCAAAGTCTACAGTTCAAACTGACACGCTGTCAGTCATGAATAGATTTAAATGAGAGTTGAAGGGGGAATGACAGCAGCCTGCTCGTGAAGACAAAGCCTCGGTGCTCTGAAAACTCAGCACCAGAATTGGTCTCGGCCTGAGAATTCCTATTTGGCCTGATTAAAAGTGCCCGAATTTTTTTTATGCATTTGCATGTATGGTAATAAGCCAATTAAGACATGTAGAAAATGCAAATTGTGTGACCCCGTAGATATAAAAGATAAACTAGCGGCAGCGCCGGGTAGATTTACACTGGTTTCTTAAAACAATACAGCTCAGTTTGAGGGAACAATCAAACAGGGTTTTGGGTTACATTTCAATCAGCGCCATCACGTCTTGAATAGATTCTACACATTTTTCCTTATCAGAATATGCCAAAGCTGACCACAGAAATAATGTGTTCCATTTGTCACTTTAGCTTTAGTCTGCTCTCACGCCTCCACTTCTATCCAACATTTCCTGAATTCAACCCGCCCTTGACTTATTGTGATCAATATCCAAGCGCTTCTCAGCATCGGGATAGCGCCCTCGGCGCCCTCTGAGCATCCTGAGGATCGATCGATGAGGTTGTGTCTGGCACGTGACACTTCGGCTCTATGCGGAGACTATTTGAGGACGCTGGTATCAAAAGCATCCTGCACCTGCATGTCCAAGCTGTGCTTTGTTTTCACACTGCTGGATATCGTGGCTGAAACACTGCATAATAATACCCTAAAAGCTCTTCCATCTCAACATTTAGAATACTCACACTGTGTTAAGGAGTAGCCTATACTTTATTAGGACTAGTATTACTAGCTATTGCCATCAAAAACCTGGGCCCGAGAGGCGTTTATATTTTGAAAACAGCTTTGTCAAATGGTATCAAAAAGCAGTCTGGATTTTATCTCAACATTTTTTTTGTCAAATTGAGTGCTGTTATTCTGACATATTGTCTTAACAAGTTAAAAAAAAAAAAACTGCCCAAGTTAACCTATTCAGACAAAATGTAATGAATTAAGCTTTCTTTTTCCCACCCGTCTGCCGTCTCAAGGTGGAACTGAGAGTAGATCAATGACGCAAGATCACACAAAGACGAACGCGCTTCGCCTGGAAATCTGCTGCCAGGTCACAGACGGTGTGATGCTCAACTGGGACAGAGGGTACTACTGCTGCATACAGAAGGGTGAGGGAAAGGCTCTGCTGTCATTAGAATGAAGCGAGAACAGAGTGCGCCACAGAGAGTACAACCTGATTTACCTCCACACTCATGTCCAGTATAATGAAGACATTGAAATTCCATCAATGTGAATGTCTTTGTCACAAAGTGTATGAATATCGCTCACAGAATTAGCAATATTTTGAAAGGAAATAAAATAAAATCTTTTTTTTTGTCAAATTAACACTGTGCAAGTAGCTGGGCAATAAATCACTTCCTTTCATCTATTTCATCCACTCCCATATTACCAAGTCTAAATGAGATCAAATGGTGGACTTCTTCCAACTACCTCAAAGGATCTGGAATGCACTGATACCTTCAAACTGCGGTCCTTCAGCGCTGAATAATACAAAGTGATTACCTCTCATCCATCTACATGCCTAATCACACTCATTCGGAAAAGATGCACACCACAGCGCTCAGTATGTAGCACGCTGCAAATTACACTAAATGTGTCTATTTTTGTGATGTTTAATTCATACTCTGGGCACCTTTCACCAGTCCTACTCGTCCATTATTAATGAGGCTCTTCTCAGTGTGGTGATAGCACAGTCCTCCATGTATTAAAGGGCATGACGCCAGAGGAAGAAGGTACAAACAGGCCGCTTGTTTGAAGTTAGTTAAGCAGACAGAAAGGGTCCTTCAAAATGTCAATTTTAAAATATACCCCAATACCCTTTTTGGTGTTACTTTTATATACCATCTTTCCCATTCATGCACTGCTTAATGTTCTGTAGCTTAAATCAAGAAACAGGCTGTAATAATGCAATCCACTGGACTCCAATGACACAATTATATATATATATATATATATATATATATATATATATATATATATATTATATATTCAAATTCTAAAGATGCAGCACATATGTTGGAATTGGCACAATGTGACTACATAATCGTTTTACTCTTCATTGCAGGTAAAGTGTTACAGAGTTAAAAAGCTCCCCTGAGGGACTAATATCAGAACAGACGTGTTGGGACTGAGCCTGGAGAGACGCAGATAAGTCTACAGAAAAATAGTAATTTTAAGCAATTTGCTGCTACTTTTCCAGGTAACTGCAGTGTCACTCCACACATCCGGCACCATCTAGTGGTTTGAAAAAAGAAAAAACCTGTGGCGATTATGAAAGCTCAACGGCGCCCCCTGACGCCCTGCAGAGGTACAACCATCATCGTATGAGCAATCTTGCAATTCTTATGACAACCTTTATCAACGGCTTTTTGCTTTATCGTGCAAACACGATATCTGAACTCTGCCCCGGCCTCGTGAGGGGCTGCACTCGCGCAGAGGGGGAAGTGACTCGACTTCAAGTTGGCCGTGCTGTTTGCTGCGTTGTGCATCGTCGGGGAACCGGTTAGGCGCAGTGTGTGTATACTATGTGCGTGCGTTTTCAAAGCCTTACCCTGGTCTATGTTGTGCTGTGGTAGCTGGCTCATCTGACTGTGGACCACTCCCGCGTAACTCCGGAGGAAAGCCTCTTCACTGGGCGTGAGCTGAAAAGGAGTGAACAAAGTGACAATTTGCAAACAACGACAAATTACATAGTTTATCTTGAGGGAGTAAACACGTTTGCCCTATAATATATTTTGAGTTTTGGTATTATAAATAATTGATGCATTTTTACCAACAGCGCTTTTGTGATGGGAAGAACATCTCTATCCAAGGTCTCGCGAATATTGGACAGTTTGTCTTGTTTAGGGAGTGAATGGAATGTTTTTAGGATTTATTTGGAGGACTGGTTGTGTTGCTGCAGTGTTAACAGTCAAAGTGAGTTTCAGTCACCTAAAGTAGAGCTTCTCAAAATGTGTTTCCATCTCCATGGTTTACCTTTGGAAAACACCACATTGTTGCCTGTAAACCTACTTGAAGAAAATACCACCTAGCAACAAACCAAACAAGTAATCACTTTAGAAAACATGTATTTTGGACACTGTTGTTTGATTGTTTTAAACACAAAGCTACACATATTTGTTCATCTCCAATGCAGAATTCCACCTGAACTAGCGGCTCTCCCTGCTGTCCTTGTGCACTCTTCTGTGCTTTCATCTCTCAATCATTTGTTTTTTTGACTGTGTTTGAAGTTTCAACAATCTCCCGACATTTGTCTCTGAGGGCAACAGGGGCGGTCCTCTGCAGACTGCGTGCCGCGCAGGGCAAATGTTGAGATGCAACATGTTACGGGCACTAGCAGTCCTAAAGTCGTCCTTTTGCCACCTACCCCCCTTCTGTTTGACACGTGGAGGAATTCTCGGGTGTATGTCGTGCCTCTGTTTGTTTTACTTCCAATGCAAAAAGCGTCTCCATCTTCAGCTACCGTCTCGCTCTCCCCGATCTAACTGACTGCAGCAGTTTTGTGTCAGGGGTGAACGCACACCAGAAGCATCTCAAAAAGTATAATGTATGATTAACGTGTTCATTTTGTCAGCCCTACAACATTTAACACTGCGACAGTATCCAAAGAACTGCACAGCCTTGAGCTTATGTCCTCAAAGACAGCATCCTACAGCCAGTATGAAATATGAACAGCTGATCGGGCAGCAACGCCTCATAACAGGTTCTCGCTGTTCCTTCTGAAAACGACAACATGGCCACAATGTGTTAGTCGAGACACTGCACTCACATTGGATCCCATTTTCTTCAGCATGAGCAGGACCCGCACTTTCTGTTGGATGTACATGTCTTCAGGAGACTTCCCCGGGGCCTCCTCGCGGTTCATCCCCCCTGCTCCTGTGGCTCTGGACACACAACACAAACAAATAAATGTTACAAGAAATGCAAAAGAATAAAGCTACACAAACACTCAGCGTTATTAGACAATAACAAACACTTAAAGAGTGATGTTCAGCCAGAGATCTTGAAAAGTGATAGCTAAATAGTTACTGTTCCATGTGTGTGCGTGTGTGTGTGTGTGTGAGTGTCCTTATCAGGCAGAAATTTCAGATTCTGAAAGGTGAAGCCAAAGTAGGAGTGAATAACGATTCAATTCTTTACTACTCCTCCGGGTGAAAAAAGGTGATTATAAGGAACTCTATACTGACTTCTTCCTTGATTTATTACCTCAGCTAACTTTTTCAACACACCATTATGTTCAGTTTGTATATATAATGGTTCCATTTAGAGTTCTTTCAAAGTGCATTCTCAGCTCAATATTAAATGTCCCCTTTTAGTCACATAAGTACTTAGCTCCACCCTCTTCAGACACATGAGCCCAGGGGGCGACGATCAAGGCCTCAGAATGGCCGTCCACCAACCAATGGGTGATGTCACCGGGACCACGTCCACCTTTTATATGATTCTATGTGTAAAGGATCACTTTTTTCTGATCGGACTTTCAGATGTCCAGCACTAGGCTGCAGCTGGAGGTCTCAGGGTAAGTGAAAAAAGAGTCTCTATCGAACGGTCTAAAAATAGTGGTAATATTGTAAGTCACATAGTGGGTTTGGCACTGCGCAGCGTGGATAGCTGTCATTAATATTGCATGGCAGTTTTCACGCAGATCTCGCCTTGGCCTGCTTCTCCCATCTCATATTCTCCGTCTTACTAATGACCTATTTTCTGAGTCTGTAGAGATGCAAAATATAGGCAAGATGGAAGAAAGAGGGGCGTGCAGGGGGCTGCCAAAGCTAATGCGAATGACAGAAAAGGGATAGATTGCGCTGTGATGTGCGTGTACACATCAAGGTCAGCCGCCGTCACATCAGAGCTCTGTTGCAACACGACAGCAAGGTGCGGCAGACGGCGCGGCTTGACCCCCAGCCTTAAAATGTACTAATTGATATAGCTAAAGATAAAATTACTCTGAGAAAAAATATCTTTAAAACATTTAGGCCGGTCTGAAAATAGATTTCGTGGGGAGAATATCAGTATGCGAGTCAGGATTTGTTTTCTCCTAAGAATCTTTCACGAGAATCCAGAGGGAGCCACACTGACTATGATAGTTCTGGCAATTTATCTTGGCCTCTTATCTATACAAAGGGCCACTAATGCAGGTTGACAGTCCGTTTGATGTGGGGTTGTATATAATTGGGGAGCTGGCTTGTCGTCCCCACTACCCAGAGCCCGGGGGGTGGTGGGGAATGAATGGGAGCACCGTTGGCCATTGACTGGCGTTTGAGTGCAACTGTGAGCGTGGATTCATCCTGATCAGAGCAGCCGGAGCCCTGAGCTTTATAAAATTATACCAAGCAAATAACACTGGATCTTCACGTCTGCGTTCCAGCCACAGAGTCACGTCACTTATTCACTCTAACCTGAGCATCAGGTGTGGCTTAGTTGGAGAGTCTCAAAGCACCATGAAAAGACTGGTGTCCGTTGCTCAGTACACCTTGGGGGAGGATGGTGGCGGCGAGGGTGAAAATGGGTGGCAGTGTTTCCGGTTGAAGCTCACTGGGCACAAAGCGAGAGTAGATAGTGAATGGAGAGAATAGTGGTACCGTCACTGTCGGAGAACTCATCCTGCTGAACAAACTAGCTTTCCAACCATGTTTATAATTCCAACAAGGTGCCAGATGGTCCTCGGCTGCCTGGCACACAATGCCTCACTGCCACAGACCTGACCTCGAAATAATGGCTCCCTGGGTAACACTGCTGGATTACAGCATTTTAAAAACACACTGGGTCAAGACAAAGTACATGATTCTAAAACCAAAAGTCACATACAGTATGTTGTCATTGTTGGCAGGTATATTATAAGTGGCCTGTGTCTTAAAATAGAATATATGAAGATGATAATTCTGCAACTAGATCATTTTTGGTGAGGATTAAACTGCTTTTTTTGGCCGAAGTATCTTTCCAAACTTTATACTACTCAAGAGACAGACTGACAATATGTTATGTAGCATGATTCTTATGTAATATTTCTTCCAGCAGTGTTGATCAAAATCATTTAAACTACTTGTACAGTTTCACCTGTGCTTACAAACGAACAAATACTGATCTCCAGATCCCTCCTTGACAGACAGCTAGACCTCAGCTGCTTTTTCGAGGAAATCTGTATGAATTGACCCATTGCCCTAATTATTTCTAACACTGCTTAGAAATAGGAGGCAAAAAAGAGAATTGTATTGAATAGATTTGATCGGAGCTCTCAACTCTGCTAAATCCTATGAATAGTGCTCTGGAATACAAACTGTCTTAAGTTGAGCCTTCTTTGGCCATTCTAGCATGATCCTGATGTACGCACTCCTCAGTGTACCATGTCTGAAATTATTTCAGGGAGCACAACAGGAATCCCGTCATAGTCCTTTGTGTGGGCCTGATGTTAGGTTCTCGGGGTGGGCTGGCTCAACACTAATCCCTCGAGGGATTGCTCAGCCAGCCTCAGACGTGCGCGGCTAATATTCTAGACGTAATCAAAGGCTTTCTTTAATGCCGATCTAGGCCTAATCCTCCCCCTCCCCCCTCCTCAGCCCATGTTTGGCTCTGAAGGCGTTAACATATATATCTTATATTGTAGAGTTTAGAAAAATGACACTAGTGCATGTATTCTTTAAGATACCGTGAAGTTGTTAAGATAAATGTATGCATTATTTGAAAGAAAAATTGATGTTGTTGATTGTTAAAGAACTATTACAGCAATGAGCTTAAAACATTGCAGAGCTTCTGGATTGTGATTTAGATATCACTGTTCACTTCAGCGTTTACCAGCTGCTTAAAAGGGAGGGAAGCCCATCCATTGCCCAGCCTCCACGTTCCAGATTTCTTTTGAACGCTTGTGTATCAGTGTCCATTGGTGTCTCTGAGAAACAAAACAAAAAGGCCACTTCATCGCGGCAGAGTGGAGATCTGCAGGCAGAGATTACAGTATGCAATGTGATAGGCCCGCACATTTGCTACGGGTCATTCAGGGCATAGGCTGCTAAAGTGCACCGGCCCAGTCCCACATGGCCCGGGCCACTTGTCAGGTTGGTCATTAGCTCTAGAATCAGCTGTACAGATAGGCACTACATGCAGTGCTTCCCAGAGTGACTGGGTGCGGCAGTTCGACCCAGACACGTGCGGCCGTATGTCGGTGCATGTGCAGTGGACAGAGAGCACCAGCGGACAGACTACACCCCCCCCCGACCCCCCCTCTGCCGCTCACCTAGTTGTGAACCTAGAGGCAACACTGATGTGTACTTGCTTAGTAATTCAAATCCCCCTTGCAAACTGAAGAAATTGACAAACCAGGTTTTGCTTGACCCCAGGGCTGTCAACAAATATTCTATATTTGAATAGTTGTTAAAAACGGATATTCGAATGTGAAAATAAAAACACAACAGCAGCACGACTGTCTGCTTTGCGGGTGGTGCGCTACTTTACTGAGTTTATATTGCATGAATTAAATAGACAGGCTACAACAGCTTCATGCACTGGTTTGATTATTTCATGCCAAGAAAGAGTTCCATGTTTACCACAGCACAGCTCGCCTCTATATGTTAAGAATATTTGTTTAAATCACTGAATGAAGCCTGCCATATTTGGGACAAATTGTTTGCACAAATCTCTTGACTCAGCATGTTTATAGTTGTCGTTCATTTTACCACTATGCGCAGAGCGCTCGGTGCAGGACAGAGAGAGAGAGAGAAAGAGGCCATGGTCTGCGGTCTTGGCCATTGGTTAATTTACTTTTTTTTGTAGATAATATGCTGTTAAACATGTTTAAACTTTTTCTTTTTACCTATACAACTAGTTATGTCTCATTGTATTCATTTGTCCTGTTATTGACGTGCCTAATGCGCGACCTATGGAATCCCTCAACAAGGAAAGAAACTGCAGAATCAGCGGCAGCTTTGTGCGCGTGACCTTCAGTCCGGACGTGACGTATGTCTCCTCCGTAGCAACCAGATATTCAAATATATGTGCTTTTTAAAGCGAATATTCGAACGTCATTTTTGAGCAATTTTGACAGCCCTACTTGCCACACAAAACAGCAGAACTCTGCAAGACTCTGAGCGGTCACAAGCCTCCAGCCAAAACCAAGAAGGAAAAATAACCAAGAATTCAATCATGAGCTGCGCCAACATCTCAAACAAGCGTGTTAGAAACTTCAGTAAGTCAGAGGTCTGATGTGGCTGCCAGCTGAGCTGCCAACAACCTGGCCTGGTTATGCAGGGCAGCTGAGTCCCTGCAGGTACACACACAACCAATGTCGGCTTGCCATGACACTAAATCTATTAAAAACAATTAGTGGTAGTGCTGAAATTGGGACTGAACAATCTTATTCAATCTTATTCTAATATCAAACAAGAAATCCTGTCACAAAGCCAGAGGACATTCGAGGAAAAATGGGGTGCAACTATTTAGTATATCTGCAACATACTTATGAAATCCATCAACCAATGATTCTGAATTTATAAGTAAGTAAATACTAACTTTTTAGATGTTGGAACAACTAAATAGCCATGTGATAGAAAACCAAAATAATGTACCATGTATTTCTGTCAATAGACTAAATATTTCAGCAAGACAAATACTGCCATTATGACTTGGATAATGACGTGGGTCTGCCCATCCAAACCTGCAGGAGACATGATGAAACCTTTTGTCCATCTTCACAGACTTGTCTTCTCGAAGTCGGGGCAGTTCGGGTTCTGGTAACAGCAGGAGCCAGACGGGTGGACATTGCAGACCTGAAAAGCTCTGGCTTGGACTTGCTTGGCTATCTGCATTCTCTTTGTGTGATGCCATCTCCTCATAAGTACAGTGCCCACAACAATGGCTACAGTATCTGGTGACAATGGTGATGAACTGTATTGTGAATACATGATTGATAAGTAGGTCATGTCTTGTTGTCACCACGTGAGGCATGAACTCAAACAATCCTGCCCAACTGTACAGGTTTGGTTCATAGCTGGGTTTCTGTGGCACATGATTTCAAAATGTGGCCCCATTACAGCAGACAGGACATTAGACTACCGTATAGCGTAAGCTACTAGGTTGACTTTTACTACAAAAATAAATGATCCACATTTTTTAGCTAGGCTATAAATAATATCTTTTTCTAATTGAAAACCGAATTTTTGTATGAAAACTGATGGTTTATGATGTCAGAACATCTCAGCTCTTGTGATGCTATAAGGAGGTCCCCTGGGGCTGCTGATGCATGATTTCAAAGGCACCAACGTCCAGGCACAGAATTAAGTTGTTTCTGCCATTTTGCATTTTGTGTGCGATGGAACAATATAACACATTTCAAATGTGCAAGATATCATGCACAAAAGGCGAAGAACTATGAACTGAAAAGTTGGCAATGCACTCCAGTTGGATTCTTTAGAACCGTTTAGAAAGACGTGCCGGTCGCCAGGAAGCCTCTTTCATTTGGACTGTGTGCATAAGCCACAAATGGATCCAAGCCGCTCCGGTATCATCGCGTCAGGCCACAACGGGCCACTATGTGGGCCGGGTAAATGCCGACATACTGACAAGTGAGCGTGCCAAGCGCTGAGCGAGGGATTGCGAGGTGAACCTCCCAGACTCTGCTCTGGGCAGCTGATGAGATCACCGAAGACCACCTGCTCCGACTGCGTGGGACTCAAGGCCGGGGGTCCAAAATCTCTCTCCAAAAACCCAATCTAAGGCAGCCTTGACACACTATCGTCCTTGACCAACTCTTCCAGATGCCAGGAGGGTTTGGGGAAGTTCGCCTGTGGCCAAACCCTCATCAGTCATCCATGCCCCGCCGCTGTCGGCAGGGTGCCAGCTTCACCCCTCAATGAGGGTTGTCAGCTATCTGACATGGGGGTGGCAGACACTGTAACAGGCAGCGTGGCACAATGCATCCATGGGTGATCCAAAAATAGAGAATCGAGAAGACAAGGAGTTATGTGAAATATAAAGCTTGACCCCCCCGGAGATGGGATGGAGAGAAAGTGAGCAGAGGAGCCTCTGTGTCCGGGCAGCACTGGATCTCCTCTGTGAAGGTGTTTGGTGAGTGGGACAAATGGGTCTGCAGTCGGAATACAACTCTACACACGTAGGCGTGCATCACGTACGCGAAGTCAGCTACACCTTATGATTTCGTGATTTAGGTGTTAAGAGACCACAATACTGGCGACGTCACAAACTTACGTTAACTAACGTTACCGCAACGGAACGGTTAACGTTGCACGCGCGTTAGCAGAGATTTCTTTCTTTTTTTTTTAAATCACGATAGTTTTCTTTTAAGTCTTCTTCTTTAACCTCGGACTAATAATAATACTATACTAATAACCCAGGACAATAAACCATTGTTTTTCTAACAGACTGATACACACCGCGACTGAACGGATCTTGTTATCATGTCGCGGGGGGACGCGAACCGTTGAAACGGTAGCAGCGCTCATGCTAGCGAGCAGCGAGCCTTCAACGCAATTCTTTCGACATGAATCGGACCTCAACATCGGTCGCGGTTAAAACCCCGACACGGCTCACTCAAAGGCTTCGCGAGACACGTTCGTTTCGCCCAGGCAATAATTCAAGTTAAGCCTCCACTCAAACACGCTGTACGTTTGGGCAAAGCAGTCGATGCTAACCAGCCGAGCTAGCTCGCTAGCATGCCCGAGACAAAAGCCTGAATGAAGTTCCTATGGGTGCAAACACCATCCAGGTGCCGCTGCTCTCTGCCAGGAGTGCACACGCCCGGGAATCAAACGCACGTATCGTTTCGAGAAGGAAAAAACGCCTGACAATGTGGAGCCTCGGCAAGAAAAACCGAGACGCGTGAGCCTTACCCCTCCTGGTCCAGCTTTTCTTTCTTCTGTGCTGTTTGAATGGTGTGTTGTTGTAGGGAGGGCGTCCTGTTCCGGGGTCACATCCCTCCAGTCGGCGCAGCTTCGGCGAACTACCGACTCAGCGCAGCGAGCGTCCTGCTGCATGCTCAGTACCGCTACGGGCCGCAGGGGGCGCCACCGGACCGGCAAACACTGGCCCTTTCCACAATTCTACATTGCATGTCACTGAGTTTTAACCAGCAATGCTATAAGTGCGGCGATGACTAATGTTGCAAGGAGTTATTCAAACTACTTATCTTTGACCGCCGTATCCACAACGACACATCACAAGTGTATTAGTACATTTAAGTACTGTATTAATAATCTCAATTTGCAAAGTAAGTAGATAACAAATGCCCGTGGTGCAGTGAAACACTGCATCAAAAATACAGTGTAGTAGTAGTATAAGTAGATTCAAATTAAAATACTCAAGTAAATCATAAGTACAGTACTACACTGCTAAACACATGCCTGCTAAAAAACAAAACCCTTAGTGATTTTTTATTGATCCAGGTAATTTCATTGGTAAAATCTAATGTCCTTGCTTGTCAAATGTTGATCCCAAATTTGAAAAAAAAATTTTTTTAAGGAAGCTTCTTTATTTTTTAGGCAAACCCTTCTACGAAAGTATTACCCACAAAAATGGATCAAAGTGTTCCAGTAGATAACAATAAAATGTTTACTGGCTTTAAAGTTACAAAATGTGCATCCAACATTGATGCTATTTGTATTTAATTCTATCATGTACATAATAGTAAAGCAATCACAACATTTAAGTTGGACAATGTATAACTTGAAATCATCAGTATCTCTCACCCGTACAGTATGTACACTTGAATTCGCTACATGTCTATGAGAATGTGGTTCTGTGTCCAAAATAGAGAAAGAAAACCATACCAAAGACAATGACTGTATTATACAACATGTAGAGTATTTGTAAAAACCACCTCGCACTCAGTTTAATTAACAATCATGTTGTTTTGTCAAGTGTAAACTCAGAGACTCATACAAATGGCTATTGCTTTAAAACACTGGGCCTACTTACTTAATGATTGGGAGAATTCGGTGGCTCGGGCCTTCATCTGCAATCGGGCATTTTTAATGTTTAAATTGAACTGATCTAACAGGGCTCCTAGAAAGCCCCAGTCAGCTCTGCTGTTGCACCCTGTTTATTGAGTGTGCGTGTCTCCTTGAAGCGATTGCAAAAACAGGATGCAGATAAGAGAGATGTCTCCATTGGACATATGTTGACAGGATGATTTATCAACTTTAGCGGCATGTGTAAACAATACCTGAATATTAAAATAATTGTACCATTTGACAGAATTCACGAATTACAAAAAATTAAAAAGCCAACAGCAGAATATGTACCTTTTTGCAAAAATTGCTCATACATTTAATAGACTTAATAGTAATAGACTTACTCCTTCTGGCTTAAAGCAGCAGTGTTTGGTTGAGCCCATTCTGACGGACTAACCTATAATAAAAAACACTTCCCACGGCGACTAATTCAGTAGTTTAAGAGAATGGCAATATCTTGCTTGACATCTACAGCTACAGCTACACTTGCTATTCTCTAAAACTCACCATCGTAAATCGTTTGCGATGTTGTATAAAATAAAAAAGGCGACAAAAAGCCCAGTCTTTGCATAACTGACAGCAAGATATACAGCATGTAAGATATGTAAGTATATGTAAGTATAAGATAAGATATACTGAAAGCACCATGAAATGAGATCATACAGAACACCAGTATGGAGGTTTTTGACAGTACAAGCAAAAAGAATATTTTTCAAAGCACCTGGCCCATCGAAATGCAATGGATATCGCAATGCATAACTTAAATATCAGGAAATTACCAAAAGGAACACACACATATGTGTCTCCTGGCACTGCAGAGGCAACATGCTGCGCTTCAAGGCAATATTATACAACAAAACAGCAGTTAAACATCATGATCATCAACAATATCATGACTTTCTGCAAATACTTCAGAGAAACCAAAATGAAATCATATACAACAAAAACACAATTGCAAAGAGGCAGTTGAAATGAGAGGAAATGGCACAACCATCATCATGGAAAAGAGGTTAAACTGCCGTCCTGTTACTGAACTCCGTGACTGAGCGGCGGCGTCTGAAGTCCTCATAAAGTGTGTCTGCAGTTTGCTCGCTGCTAAGCGTTGCACTCGGAGCGAGGAACTTTCAGTCTCTGATGCCGTTTCATTGCTTCATGTTACTTTCGCACGTGCAGGTGGATTTCAATCAGCGACTCCTGACACATCTATGAAGCCTGGAAATCTTTTTTTGTTGATAATTCCTTGAGTGAAAGGCATTTCCACGTCTGATGGGGGAAAGATCTGCATGTGAAAAATATATGCACTGAGCTTATGCCCTGTTGTTGTATCGTCTTTAGATGCCTCCACTTAGCCGTTATTTACCACAGACAGGCCAGTCCAATGTAAAAACCACGCTCAGCGTTTTTAAATGCCATCAATAGAGTAAAATATTTCATTCTTTCCTTTTATCTTCATAAATTAAAATCCCCTCTTTTCGCTCTGCCGTCGGGTTTCCTCGGTGCAGTGTTCCTCACGGTCTGTTATCTTTGGCCAGGGAGTGCATCATCCAGTTGACTTTTGTCTTCCAGCTTTCCCGCAGAGCTTCGTTGAACTTCACCTTAAAATTCTTCAGTGCCTCTTCCTCGGATTTGCCCAAAGCTAAAGAGTCCTTTGGCAAAAAAAAAAAATCAATGTTATTATCCTCCTAATCATGCTCGTCAGCAGCTGCAACGTCCTTGTTACATACCTTTAGATACTGGATGTCTTTGAAGGAGGTGAGCTCTGGCAGTCCTGCCGCCTTCATCATAGCAAACAGGTTGACGAACAGCATCGCGTTGCGACAAAGGATCTTATAGGCCCGCTCGCAGTACTCCCTGAACCTAAGACCACGATGCAACAAGAAGGAGGTCATAAAATACAAAAACAGATTCCATGATCCGTAAGACAGGCAGACGCAAAAATACTGTACCTCTCAAACTTCTCACTGTTGTTCGTCCTTCCTTGTTGGATCACGTGGACAAAGTCATAAGTCAGGATGAAAGGAACACGCTCCCTGTTGATCCCCAGTTTCCGCTTGAAGTTGCCCAAGATATGCCCAAAGTCAATGTGAAACAGCTGGGGAGCAAAGGTGAAAGTGACTCGTGGGTTCTGAATCACTGGTCGCAGTCATATTTGTTAAAGACTCACTAACTGGTGATGAGTGACATGAAGGAATTCACTCCAAAGTGGCCAAATCTGACACTACGTTAAATCAAAGAAGTTCAATTAAAAAAGTCACCCTGTCGTGGAAGAATAATATTCTGCTACATGGTAGATTATGAAGTAGATCACACTTATTTCCCACTATATGTCTAGATTTCAGTGTTGTAATGGGATGGGAAATATCAAAATGGCAAACTCCACCTGTCCAGTTTCCCTGATCATGATGTTGTCGTTGTGACGGTCTCCGATGCCCAGGACGTATGTAGCTACACAGTAGCCGGCGCAGGACAACGTGAACTCTTCTATTGCTGGATCAAGTTTGTCCCTGGTGACCAAAATATCAGAGAAATAAGGAGGCAAAGCAGGAGAGGGTTGTACAATTTCTCATCTCCATGAATATTTTATGAACACACACACACACACACACACACACACACACACACACACACACACACACACACACACACACACACACACACACACACACACACAAGTAATGAGGCAGGATTTCCTCACTGCTATATGAAGTATGAATAATGATTGACTGTCAGGTGCTTTTTACAGTGTTAAGCTTTTACTAATTTGGTCTGCTCCGTTTTGGGCCCTGCAGCATTTCAAGCTAATTACCTTTCTGCTGTGTTGTGCAGTCAGCTGGGCCCGTCTTCTCAACGTGACGCACAAAGGCTTATTCATTACTATCTCTTTTCGAGAAGCTTTTAGAACTGACATGACCTTCAGACCCTCTGTCACAAAATAAAAATCTAAACCTGTAGTCGCCTTTGCACTTTTAAAAATGCACTTTTTAAAATGCTGCACACAATAAGTCTAAAACTCTTTAAACCACGCAAACATCTAAAGGGCATTCATGAGAACATACAAATAAGGGATTTCTTAGATCTTTTTAAATCAGTTAATAATTACCAGTTCAGTTAAATATAAAATGTTAACTAACGTATAGTACTTATTATGAGTTAGTTATAACCTCAGTGATTGTAACTTTGTCTATGAAGACATAAAGTCTACACATACTGTACACTTGGTATTGTTGATAACAAATACAACATTCAACAATTTAAAATTTACATCGGCATTATAGTGTATTATAAACTTGCTTCTGTACTGTTTATATAGTACAGAAGGGGGAGGGGCAAAGGTAAAGTAAAGTATTACTGTCACAACTAAAAGGCCTGTTTAAAACAGAGGCAGTGACTCATTTCCCACATGACTTTATGACAATTCCCTATAATATGAAAATTACTTTAGGTAGTATTATTGGTGCACTTCTGGGGAATTTTTTCACCCACATCTCAATGCTTTTGCACACATGATAAATTATATAAATTATTGTTTTGTGTGTGCTATTGGATGTAAAGGGGAGTTTTGCTGATCATAACAAAACAACATGGACAGGTGTTTAAAACTGTTTGGTGTTGTTTTCCTGGTGTTAGAGAGGTTCACCACTTCTAAAAAGATGAATACAGTGTTGAGATCATAAACGATGACAAGGCTTTGGAACCATTACGTCCAACTTGTTCATCATACTCACTCAGGGTTCTTAGATTTGAGCCAGTTGAGCAGAGCATCCTTGTTGAAGGCAGCGGTGGCCGCGCTGTTACTGCTGTTGCGCTGGATGTTGGCTATTGTGTCGGAGTTCTTCACCACTTCAATGAGCCCCATCTTGTTCCCAGTGGACAAGCAGCCGTAAGGGAGCATCCTGTGAGTGTGTAACAGTATTAGGTCGCTTCAGCAGTGCTCATTTTTAACAAAAGCGTTCTACGGCCGCTCCACTGTACCTGAGATCAAGGCCCTCTCTCTTCCATAAATTCTCCATGAGCTGGATCATCTGCAGGGTCAACATGTCTTGTCGAAGATCTTATGGTGACAAGTGAAAAAAGTTAATTTCATTTCCCCAGAAAATTTATCACATTTAAATGTGTTTGACCTCATAACTTCCTTTTTTTAATTAAAGGGACATCATTTTTAAACCAGCTGGGTATGTTTATCTTTACAGTGCATTTAATGTGAGACAATCGCTATCTTTTTACGCTTCAGTGTATTTCCTTGAACTGCAGTCTTGGCACTGTGAGCTAGTGTATAATCTTAACTGATGTGCGTGTGCTGCCATGTCTTTCTATTGTCTTGTATCTCACCATCTCCGTTCTTGAAGATGATGCCCACCATGTCTCCTTGAGCCCCGGGGTTATACATCAGCCAGAGCGGCTTCATCTTCGAGTTCATAAACCTGCACTTGTCTGCACTGCAACAGCAAACACACACACACACACACAGTCAAAACACTTGCACATTATAACCGCACAAGTTTCATGGGCCGAGGAAAATGTTTGTTTCACAAAGTACATTGACGTTTCTAAGTGTTCACCCTGGGGGATGATGAACAGTTGTCTGAACTGTGTCATCTGTAAGGCTTTAAGTGGTGATAAAATGGCATATAGTACAATTCAAAATAAAACCAAGTGTACTGGTGCTGTAAGGAATAAAGGATAATTTGTCAATATGCTACGTAAAAGTATTATTTTGTAAGTCAGTAAAGGGGAACCAAAACTGCCCCTGATAATCCAATTAAAATATAGTTTGTCGTTTGTGTGTGTGTGTCTGGCACTAACCAGATCTCAGCCAGAATAATGCTGGGGTTGAGTGGTGACAGCAGGTCTGACAGGGCCTCCAGGTAGGACTCCTGTCTGATACACAGCTTCAGGTCATCTGCTGTCATCTTCTGGGAGCCTGACTTGACAAAGTCACTCAGGGCCTTCATTTTACCCAGAGCCTCATTCTGTGTGGGAGAGGTAAGGCTCCGAGATTTAGAGCAAAACCCAAACACATCCTTTCAGATGTCAGTGTGTACGTCAGTGTGATGAGATTACTTGTTTGGTTAAAAGCCTGATGTGATGGATGTTTCCCCGACAGTAGGCCTCCAGTATCAGCCCGAAACGCAAGCTCACAGAAGCCACGTGAATCTCTGACCTGCAATGAAAAGAAATGCTCATGTCAAGAAAAACAGGCTTCTGATGGACACATCCCAAACTTGTGTTTTTTTTCTGCTGATCCGTGTCTCACCTGAGATGCCAAAATAGAAAGTGTCCAATCCTCCAGTTGGACAGAGCCCTTTCTAGCAGGAAAGTGGTGAGGTCACAGTCTAGGTAGGACTCGTACTTTAGGACCTGGACCAGCTGGATCAAGTACTGTAGCAGTTCATCATCACTGCGTGCAGAGAAAATGTCCCTTCACGTAATTGTGCTGATAAATGGGTGATGTTAGATGGATGCGAGTAAAAACCAAAGGTACATGTGTGTACCTGAGCTTCCTGAGGCACGCGATTGTGAACGAACGGACCGCTGGGTCGGGAAAACTGTAGTCCAAGAGCTCCAAGGCATGAATGGCCGGGAGGTCCGGCCAGTTCCTCAGTAAGCTTACCATCTGAGGAGAATCACAGGACCATTTTTTACATTTTTGTAAAAACTCTCATGTGTTTGATGACAAATATCTCTGCGTTTGGGGCTGATGGCTGGTCAAAATGATCACTAAAGACTGGAGTAAAAGTTAAATAAAGCTATTGAGAGCTATTTTGACACAGCAATGTGTCAAATCATTGTCAAACAAGCAGGCCAAGTCCTTAAGCAGGGACATTAATGATAATAGTTTTTATAAATTGAGGATTCAAATATATTTGGGACTTACAAGTTTTATGTGAAACTCTAAATTCCAGAAAGATTTAATAAAAAGGTATTTTAAGAAGCAAATTCTCTTCCAAATTCTGTCCCATTGGTACCTGAACTACGTCCTCGTGCCGATTCCACTTGGTGACGAGGAGCAGCTTGGACAGACTTTCATGAAAATGGTCACGGACTTCTGTGCGGAGCTTCCACAGGAGCTCTTTCTCGTCCTCGAAAAACTCAGTGGAGTTTTTGTTGTCCATGATTTCTTTGAGTTTCGAGTACTGCAAAAGACCCCCACAACACATTTGCAAATATAAGTGTTCAGCAACTATCAGCTACTGTTTGTACTTGAACTTTAACAGTGTGAGAACTGGAAAATGTGAAATGTGGTGTCTCACCTCTTCTTTTGTGGCAATAGTTGCATCCCCATTTTTCTCCATGTCACCACTTAACTGACAACAGATAAAGTCTCAATGTAATGCAAATGGAAATTTCACTATGTACTCAAATAGCTTTTTTGAGAATAGTTACCTTGTCCAGCGGAGGGTAATAGAGAGGATGTGGGCGGATATTAGGGAAGCGGATGAGCAGCCCAGCAGCACTGTCCACATTGGGGTTCTTCTCAACTGTTCCCATTGGGTTCAGCAGATCGCTTTTGTCTGTAAAAACAAATCATACATCAAATGAGCCATTTGGTAGATGCTTTCTTCTACTTAGTAAAAAAACATTAAAATTCAAACAAAACCCATATCTCTAAAAGCGTGTTTTACTCACAGCTCCTCCAACCCGCAGAGAAGGATTAAATCAATTTAGTGAATAAAAAATATCGCCATTATTGAAACATCATTTCGACACCAAGTGTCATATTGCCTGCCAGGTGCTGTGGTGGAGGCTCTTAAAAGGTCAGGTGTTTTTCAAGATGAGGATATGTAAGAATAGAAAAGGCCCTGAGAGTACCGGGAACAGATGGCCATGTGGACAAGAGGAACTCCCCAGTCTTCAGCTGGTCCTTGTAGTCAAACACCATGGTGTTCACCCAGGCTATCGGGCAGTCCTGAAGAAAGGGGCCGGGAGGATTCCATTGGTTATCAAGCAAAGAGGCAGCAGGAGAGCACTCCAATGTGCAATCAAAGTTATATTAACATTCAATTATCGGATCAAATAAATGAGGTTTTTAATCAAAATGTCTAATGTGCGAAAAAGTAAAGAATGTTACCTTTTCAACCTTTGTTGTATATGCTTTATGGATATTGCTATATGTTAGACATTCCTCTGAATTCAAATCCAATAGAACAAAATTGAAAAGTGTAAAGGGTGTTTGTGTTTCCAAAATTGGAAATAAGAAAAACAACTTCACCCCTCTAAATGATAAAAGCAAACACATTTAGACTGCAATCAGGCGGTTAAAAGAAACAGTTTCTAAACATACGCTAAAATAGCTCAACTTCTGCCTGTCTGCAGAACTTCTCTTACAGGCAAAAGAAGCGAGAAGTGGCTCGGAAAGCAGAAGTGGCCTTGATGCCCGCAAACGCACCTGGGCAACACGTCTCAGCCAACCTCCAAAACATGTTGTCCACAGTCGCTTTATCAAGAGGGCGGCTGCGAGCCCAGCTGCAGAACGGAGGGGGCTGTGTTGCTGTTCACTGTACCTGTTACTATACACTGAGCGGGTGCGAGGTGCCGTTACTCAGTGACGACTGCTGCTGTTGTGGTTTGCTTCATAAAACCGGATTTGAATAGAACACGTAAATGGCGTGGAGAGGTAAAAGCTGAAAGTCAGTATGGCTCTTTTGGCTTATTATTGATACTACTAATAGTTGCATGATGTAGCATGTTTACATTTAACTGGGACTGCATCTATTAGTAAACTGTTATGGATGATTGCTCTGCCGATTACTTTCTATGAAATGTCAAAAAGCTGCAGAGTCGTAACTAGAAATGGTGACTGTAAACATGAATTTAGAATTCCTTGAAAATGTCCCTTCCTTCCTTGGAGCGGTGTACAGATAAAAGCGTTGAGGCGGATGACTAACCGCAGCATTGCCACTGAACACACTTGCACAACCAGAGACAGCAGCAAAACACACTCACACAGGATACGCTGACTACACACACTACACAACACAGAGAGGAAACAGATCTGTTTGTGCTTGCTAACAAGTTCTCACCCTGTCAACGGCTCGAGTATCTGACAAACTCACCGCTTTCTTATTCTTCTTTTTCGTGCCCCGGGGTTTTTTGGCTTTCTCAATGACTGCGTAGAGCGCAAAGCACAGGCGACTCATGCGAGGCAGGTCGGCCACGTTTATGTCGAACTCCAGCTTTTGATCCCACAGTGGCTCAGAGCACACCGACACCTCCGAGGTGGTCATCACCTTACAGAGGAGCTCGCTCCCGTGGAACAGACCGGCCTGCACCACGAGCTGGAGGGGAAACACAAACACACACACACACACAGCGGCGATTAGAAGGAGTTTGTGTGGTAGATTGTTTGTGGAAGATTTACAGACTTCAAGAGGTGATTTAGTGTTTCCTGTTTTACTCAAGCTACGACTCAGGGGGTGAGCGGGTCGCGAAGCCAAAGCCAAACATTTAATATTGTGTGGCCATTAAGCCTCATTCGTTTGCTAAAACAAGATAGTCTCGATCTATTCACAAAATATAAGAGTGCACGTTATCCCCAAGGGTGTTTTCAATCCTCTCTCAGCCAACTGCAGCATGACTGATAATTATGTCACAGAACAAATTTGTCATGAGTCATGGTGCGCTCTACGGCAGTCACCGGAAGTGCACTTACATTTAATAACCTGTCCAAACAGTAACATAGTTAACTATACCTCTGAAGTCTGTGACTTCAAATTGTCAAATTGGTTAAGGAAAAAAAAAGGAAAAGAGAACACGGGAGTTGTACTAGAAATGATAACATGCTTTTGCCATTCTCATTCATAGAGAAACGCACTTTAACAAACATTTATCTAGTAACAAAATGGGTGCATTGCCTTAAAAAGAAGAGGCGTACTGAAAGCAAGAAAAGGGAGAGACAGCATGCATTCAGTTTTCTTAGAATCTAGGCCTCAGAATGAGATGTCAAAAGCAGATAGGCCCTCCCCACTTCCTGTTTTGAAGCTTCAACCAACCGACTTGATGTATTATGGGAAACGTGTGGTCTGAACCATGTGACCCCCCCCCCATGTCATTTTCATGTTAACCCTGCTGTTCCTACAACTGAAATTGAGATATTGGTAAACAAGTGAATGCCACATTTCATTGAGCATCGAACCCACGCAAAACCACACCAACCTTCATTCCTTCGTCTGCATTGACTCGACTGCCCTGCAGCAGGTGAATGTAGAAAGGCTCCCTGATGGACCACAGGGAGGAGGTATTCTGCTGCAAGGAGTCAGAAGAGAGAGCATTCTTGTTTTCTTTTTTTTTTAATAAATATGCATTTATAACATTCACCAAAGTCACAAAACCAACCATTGCTACAATTTCCTGTTTGTCACCACGTGAGAACATGGATACACTACAATGCACACTTCAAACAAAACCTGAAAAAGGGGAACAAACTGAAAAAACAAGCTTGAGGGTGCGTTGAGTTAAGTCCAAAAAGGGTTATTGTTGTTCACTGCTCATATTTCTGGATTTCCCACCTTCATTGTGCACTTCTCAAAGTAGGTAGAAGGTGCCCTCAGTGAAACTGCAGTCAGTGCAGGCCGAGGTGTGAGGCGGAGCGAAAGACAGAGCTGCCGCTCTGTTAATGAGAGACGGCAGCCGTCCGCTGAACTCTTACCTTCTTCAGGGGCAGAGGAGGAGGTCTGGACAAGGAGCGGCTCTTGTACCCCTGGCTGCACATTCTGCCCTGCTCCTCCTGATATTTGTGGATGGTGGAGTGATGCACCATGGTAAGATAAGGGTTTTCGCCATTCCTCAAACACGAGAATATGTACTGTGAAAGAGGACAACGGGAGGGGGACACAGTGTTTTCATTTGTTACAGCCATGAGTCAGCTCACCCACAGACATTTCCCAGTGGTCTGATAGCACTGGTTAACTCCTCGAGTCTGTTCATTTGCTGGGGGTTAATGCAAACAAAATCTCATTATGTGTGGATGGATGCACTTCCTTGCTGCAGGGCTGCTAGGCAGATATGAGTCACCGCTGCAGGTAGCCGGAGCTTTAAGGTCAACAACGGAGTTCCCTGCCACCAAAACCTCGACTCAACCCACTCTTGATCCGACAACCATTTTTACCGTTGCAGACCCGTACCAGAGGGGAAAACTCACGGGCAGGATGTAGACAAACATCAGAGAACCCCCCCCCCCCCCCCTCCAAAACAACGTCTCTATTTTGTAAAAAAAAAAAGTGTTCTTGGTCACACAGTTTGGGTTTTGATTGCCTAATCAAAGGGACAAAGGGAGATTTGGAAAACTTACTAAAAAGTATGCTTTTTGTTTAAAAAAAGAAAGAACTGGGAAATCGGTCGATTACGAGTGCGTTTGCTCACTTTAAACTGGCACATGGGATGTTTCCCATAGATGAACTCCCACCTCCCGTTGACCTGCAAAGTGTAGTCTTGGGGCTCTTGATGCAACGAGCGAAAGACTGTGGCCTTCTTCTTCAGGGCGCTCCTCATCAGAGCCACAGGGAGGTCTTGAGGGTCCTGTTGCAGCATGAAGCTTTCCTATGAGAGAGACACACATTTACCCCAATGAAGCAGGGCCGGGTCTAGACAGGCATGTATGAGGGGGCAGCCACAAATCTTGAGGGGGCATTGTGCTCCAGCACCTTTTACCAAACTCTTTAGTTTGAGGGGGCACAACATTTATTTGAGGGGGCCAGGCCCCCTCTTGCCCCTGCCTAGACCAGGCCCTGCAAAAAAATCACACAGTGCAGCTTTCATGTCAGTGGATGTTGTCTCTGAGAGGTGTTTTGATTCTTTTGTTTCTGGTGTGCCAGCGGGATTTCCAACGTTTACTCAAAACCATCCTTTGATTAGTCTAAACCGTATATGACTCACACACACTACAGCAGCAGAGCAACTCACATCACAAGCCTCAAACTTGACGTTGATGAAAATCTTCTTGTTGTTTTTCGACTTCACACAGCACGGCTCAAGGTCACATGGGAAGCTGTATTCCATCCACTGCTGCCACGGCAACATCTGCCTCTCCTGCGCCGTCTCTTCGCAAAACGCACGCATCTTTGTCCGAAACTCATTCACCTCGTGGTTCTTCTGGGCCTCGAACTCATGCAGACCTGAACGATCATGATGAAAGAAAAAGCCATTCAAGTCTCATACAGTGAAATCTATTAAAGTCATATTGTTGCTTAACTGAAAAAAGGTTGCATTACTGTGCTCGATCTTTGTCATTTGACTGTTAGTTTGCTAACTGCTCAGGAAAATAGCTGTAATTTGGTTCTGCTCCTTTTGGGATTTCTGTCTCCAGAGGACCTTCAAGGTAGTCCATAAGAAAGATGCCGCATGAAAAGGTCCACCAATGGTTTAAAATGTTATCCACCTCCACTCCCCTAAGTGGGTCACATCTCCTCATTCTGTTTGGAAGTGCTGTGAATGTTGTGTTCATGGATGAAAGCACATCTGTTACTCGGTATTATATTTTTTTTAAACGTGTTGCTTTTCTCGAAGACCAGCAGCCATGTTAGCATGAAAAGTTGTTGTTCTCGAACGTTAGTTGTGAAATCCTGATTTGTCTCACTGAAAAATGCCATTTCACTGTCAGAATGTAGAGTTTAGATGGGAGTCAACAGACTGTGGCCCCGCTGCTGGTCTCTTGAATGGGCACGGCATTGGTGAAACCCTCGAGACACAAATAAAGGAAACCGTCTCTAAAGATTGGTAAGTCACTGCCGAGTTCTTCAAGTCACACAGAGAACTGCTAACATGAGAACAATAATGTCAGACTGAATGATGTAGTAAAGCGGCAATTTGACGTGAGCTGCCCCATTGTCTCACTTCATTGTTGTATTCAATATATTTTATAATGTTATATTATCATAAATGATTAATTCTATTAATATAATCTCTTTGCATTGCTGACAGAGGAATAGAGGACTGGAACAAGGTTAAGAAAAAACTCTCATCTTCGTTTTGACGATGGCAGAGGAACGCTTCTGATCTAAAGCTTTGCAAACATCCACCAATATCACAAACCACCAAAGGACGCTGCTAACCTTTGCCAATCAACAGGCTAATTTGGGTGTTGGTGAGCTTCTCCACTCTGTCGCCCTCCCTCGCCACCAGCCTCAAAACGCACATGAAGGGGCGCACGTCACATATGCGCCTCGATTCCTCCTCCAGTTCCTCCCTTTCGGCCGTCTGGTTGATGCAGGTGAAGACGTAAGCTTCGGGGTCACCCAGTGCACTGAACAGGGCCTCGCTTCTGGCATTCTTCCAAACCATCTGAAACAGGAGGCAGCGAGAGCACGTGAGGTTGAGAGCGCGGTGTTTATGTCCTGAAGTGCACAGCGTGGTCATGGGCCTGTTTAAGGTGGGCTTGAATCGCCATGTAAAACAAGCTTCATCGAAACAGTGAGTCAAAACACATGGACCAGTGTCACGGGAATTACTCTCCTTTCTATATTAAAGTGTGCAAACAATGCGTTGGGAAAAAAAAAAAGTAAAACCCATATTTAACGTCTTAATCATCTCAAATGCTTCCACGAGTGTCACCAGTGAACACAGCTAAATGCAAACAGCCCGAAAGCGGCAGAGCTGTTGGCATAGAAACCGGCACATTCACATTGAACAGCAGATCTGCTCTAGCAGAGTTAGCCATGTATGAAAGATGTGGCTCCTGGTTGCATCAAAAATGCAGATGCGTCAGAGCCACAAGGGAGTATTGCTCAGATTGTCACGTTTTAATAAGCCTAATGTCTTGAGTGAAGCAATTTACTTTAAAGCATTGTGATTAAATATTGTGAATAACATTATTGCTTTTTCTATGATGTCTAAAAGCAGGTACTGTTAATTAAATGGGGATGTGCGGGCACTTACTTTTTTAATGCTCTTGATGGTGTCATTTGGAGATACAGGGAATTTTAGGTAGATCCCAGTGGGCAGCAGGAAGTCCATCACTATGCTCTGGTCCCACTCCTTCTCCCATTCCTCCTGCATCCCATACTTCCCTGGGGGCATGGTGACGGCCTCTCATTTACCGTCAGCTCCTCTGCTGCTCACCAGAACAGGAGCCAGCCCTCCGCAGAGGAAACACAGCCAGGGTTAATGTATATGTGACTGTGCAGGGTTTTTTTGTTAGTTGCCAAAACCCTGAATGATGTATCTTGAGAAGGTCGTTTATTGGGATAAGAAAGCATGTGAAGAGTGGAAGCAGTAGCTTGTTTTCACCAGATCCCATCCTCCACCACAGCAATATTTAAATGCACATAGGCAAATTTCTATAAACGGTATCCAATGTTAAAACGTGCCGATGGTATTGAGTCTCTGAGTGCTATCATTTATGGTCTGTAGTCTAATTAAATCATTTATCTCCACCTTAAGAGAGAGAGCAAAGTGCCCAGAGGTAAAATAAGCTGAGACACAATACAAAGAATATTCAAACTAATAAATCAAACGACAAAAATGCAGTTTGGTGGATTGTATGTCCTGTTTCCTGTAGATCTATTCAATGGACAGAACACATTTCATTGCGACTGTTATTTCCAATAGTTTACCGTAAAGTAATTCTACACTATTGATTTCGGTAAGAGGAGCTGAATAAAGAGGAGGCATTGTTAAGGATGTAGGCTAAACCTTTACATTAATTATGGGGTATATACAGAATATATACAAATACACAGGTGTGTGTGTGTATATGTATATATAGAAATACAATATTCATCAAACATTTATAGAAGAAACATTTAAAAAATGTCCAATGGGAAAGAAAACGACAGGTGCACAAACAACAAGAACGACAACCGATAAAACCTGATATTTTCCTCTATGAATAAAACTGGTCTTGAACAAAACATCCGAAACCTTACCGACCTGTTGGCGCAAAAATACAAAAAAAAACCCCACTTGCCTATGAGCTCTCCACGCCGGTCATCTCTTCATGGTTTTAATTCCGGCGAAGACGGAGGCTGTAACATCACCGCGACATGCGTCGCTCAGGCGGCTGTATCCGTGAGTGAGGTGGACTTTTATTATTATTATTATTTATCCAACTCCGAGGCACGAAGTGCTCGCTACACGGCTCCTGCGTGGCGCTGAAGTGCGCTGTCATCCGAGCAGTGACGGTGTTGCGCTGACCCGCACTGAGCGGCTGCGCCTCTCCAGCTCCCTGCGGCCCAAGGGACCGTCCGACAAAAACCTCTGTTCGCGCGAAGTGAAAGTAAAAGAAAAAAACGCACTCTAACTCCCGCCCTGCTTCGGGAGTTGAGCTTCTCATACGTGGTGATGAGCTGCTTTAACATTACATTCTATTTATTTATTGTGTTATTAATACATCCTTTCCTCGCCAGGCTCAACACAGCAAGCAAACTACTCCCAATAGTTGCTCTTTATGTGTTTACTGAATAACTTTGGGTTTCGGCGAGGAGATTCTGTGAGTAAACCTAAGTAAAAGGGCTCAATGCTATGAAATGCCCTATGCTTTGTGTTATTTTATTATATGATACATCATTGCATTATTATTACTGATCCATTCACATAATGGCCTACATGTACTGCACTATTGTTGAGATGGAAAAGAATCTAAATTAATTTTTCCAATTTACCTAAAAACATATATGTAAAAGAGTCAGAAAATATATTTTCCCCCGGATGTGGAACAACTATGAAGTGGCATCAAATATAAATACGCAACTTAAGTACAAGAAATTCAAATTCAACTGTTCAAATTTCCCCTTGGGGATCAATACAGTATAAATCTATATATCTACCTATGTATACTTTCTAGGTTCCTCAAATGTATTTGGACGGTTGCTTGGATAAAAGAAGAGTTTTAAGGACACCACTTTGGGGGGTGGAATTTAGAATCAACCTGGCGTCTTAGTATATAAAGAAAATAATTAATGGGTTATTAAAATGGATAATCAGTAATAAAATAAGCGTGTAACAGCAAAACGATTTATTGCTTTGACAAACATTGCAATGGTCAAATCTATAGCACACAAATGTGATCCAAAACAAACCAGAGATGTCTCCTACTTTTTAACATATTTGCAGCTAAATAAGAAAAAACAGCCGTCTGTTTTTTATTGCACTAAAATTAGGTTGAATTGTGCGATTTCTTTTGCATGTTAGAATTTGCAACCAGTCATCAAAGACGGGTAACGTTACGGGTAACTCCCACTATAGTTTGGGAGTTACCCGTAACATTCATAGTTAACCTCAGTGAACTTTACTCATTCTTCATTCATCTGGAGGTTTCAAGGCTGGATGTCTGTAATAAAACTAAAACTATTTTGATGGGAAAACTGCCTTACTATTACATATTTCCATGTAGTAACAATAAGACCAGTGATGTTTTCAGTTCGGCAGCAAATCGCGAACAATGACACCAGTCTCATGGAACGAAACCACAGTAGTACTACCCTAGAAAGGGGAAATGCAGGGACCAACATGAACAGCATGACATTACAACTATCTACTCTCAGCTAATTGATGCGCAAAGTACGTAATTCATTGACTTGAAATCTACGACAGAGTAAGCCACACCGCAGTAAATAAAAACATGCGTGATATACTTGGGAGTTTGGTCTGCAGGTGTTAATCCTTCATGTGAACATCAGCCTCTTGGTGCTCTAGTAGCTCAAGTTAAAATAAACAGGAAGTGAGTGTACAGAAGAGAAACTTTTGGCCAGAGCTGCAGACTGAAAGCATGAACCCACTTCCCCCCCCCCCCTAGTCAGTGCGCTTTTATCAACAATACAGCCCTGTCAGTAAACCTGTAGTCCGTCACATCAGGCAACTCTAGCTGCTTTAATAGGAACTCAGGGGCACAGAGTTCAAATCGTCATTTTTCCTGAGATTTAAGTGAAACTGCGGGTGTACCTTCAATAAACACAGACTAAACACGCCGTTATGTTAAAACCAGACCCTTTCAGTGCAGGGGAACACCAAATAGATAACGTCACACATATTTACCCTGACAATGAGTGAAAACAATGAGTTGTTCATGTAATATTCAGACGTGCTACCTGTCTTCGGGGCTAGCGTTTCTTTCCTTTTTTTTTTGTTTAAAAAAACTAACTTTCTCATCATGACTTAAAAGGAAGGACTTGAAATGGATCCTTGTTTGGAGGAAACTGCAGCCAACGGATTATTTCGTGACGTCTCGAGCGCCGATTCACATTCTGTTAATCCGTGCTGAAATCTATCAAGGACACACAACCAACACAACAAAACTGTCAGTGAGTCCCATTGGGAGCAGTTGTCATGAATAAAAACACGACAAAAGAGACCCCTGGAAGATACCGGAGATGGGCAGGCTGTAATCGAACAAACAAGTAGCTGAGAATGGGTGCTCACACGGCGAGTGCATGGAAACAAGAAGTGCTTGGATAACAGAAAAGGAATTAGATATTTATCACAGCTGACCTTTAATGACATGAGGAGACATCCATTTGTAAATTATTAGTTCAGAGTATAACCCCTTGCACACCTTTAAATAGCTTGTTGCACAGTTGGAATGATTTTGGTCAATTGATCAATTTGTGAAAAGGACATTCGTAACGACTTATGTCAGATTAACAGGAAGGTGTCAATGGTTTATTTTCTAGTACATGTATAGGGGGGGGGGGGGGAGGGGGCTGGAGTCAATCCCAGCTAACATCGGGTGAGAGACGGTCGCCAACCAATCGCAAGACTGACGCGCTAACGACCACTCACACTCACATGCACACACCGAGTGGATCAACCCAATCACCAGAGCACGTCTGGTCTGTGGGAGGAAGCCAGAGTGCCGGAGGGAACACACGCAGACACGGGGTCCTTCTCGCTGCCCAATTTCACGAATAAATTATTTTAAATGACTATTGTTCAGAAATAGCCTGAGCAATGTGACGGACTTGTCTCTCTCCCAGTCAGGTCATTTGGCGTTCCAAAATCAAATAATTAAAACTGTTAACAATTTTAGACTTTGTTAGAAAGAAAAACACTTATATTCAGATATATTTAGCGACCTGGCGTAGGTACGTAGACCTTCATCCAGTTACTTACAAGACAAGAGACCTTTTCTTCAATCATGGCATCCAACTAAAAGACATTGCATAATTATCACATCACAGCACCAAAGATCTACAACATGAAAACACACAATTTCACACAGAAAACCAATCCAAAAATATACATGATGGAAAACTGCCATACATTCAACATAAGTTACTCTAATAGACATCACTACACTTCTCAGACCCCTGTGAGGCCCTACGGAACAAAACGCTAAAACTGAAATTGATCATTTCGTATGAGAACGGGAGGATGAAATTGCCTAGTAACAATCCACAAAACATTCATACATGTCAGACAGTTTGATCGAATTGTAAGGATGTCGCTGCATGGATCGGCCCTGCAGGGGGGCTTTCCCAACCGGTCAATGTTGAAACAACAACTCGGCAACCTTTATTCATTAATTTAGGGTCCAAGGACTTTGAAACGCTCTCCAGCGTTCCTGCTAAGGCCGAGTCGGTTTCCGGCACCGTTCACAGGGGTCTGAATGACTTAAAGCTACAAGAAGCAGCAGCAGCCTCTGTTTAAGTAAGTCTTTCCATATCTTCTAGCTGTCTCCCCCTGCACACAGCTGCTGGTTCATTTGAAGTTGGGAAAGTCCAGCTTTAGCACTAAGGGCTTGGTTAATTATAGCTTGTTTTATTACATAAATACATTTAATTTTACCACATGGCTATATTCTTCATTTAATATTCAATTCCTTAAAAGTATATTTTTCATTTAGTGTTAATATTAGTATTTTTCAGTGTATTGGCATGACTCCCAGGGGGTGGATGCAGATGTTGGGATTCTGTATGTGACAATGTTAGAAAAACACCAAAAAATCATTTCAACATGGTTACATTTTTACTTTGGCTAAGTTTAAATAGACACATTCAATTAACAAAAATTCAAATTGGCCAGTCTAAAATCAAGTGTGTTTCCATTCAACAGTACAACACTGAACATGTCAAAATAAAAGACCCGAAAGCCTGACATTCTCGCACCAAAAGCAACACAGGCGAACTAAGGGATTTCTAATTCTTTTGTCTAAAATGTACAACTTTTTGTAACTCTTGTCATGCACACGCAAGCGCGCACACACACACACACACGCAAGCGCACACACACACACACACACACACACACACACACACACACACACACACACACACACACACACACACACACACACACACACACACACACACACACACACACACACACACACACACACACACACACTGTGCTCTTCAACTTAAAAACAACAATTTCAAATCACATTTCAAAATACAAGACAAACCCCAAAAAGTGGAAATACTTTTCAGAAAGAAACTAGTGCAAACCCATTAAAATTGAATGTGCGTTTGACTGCAAAGTTTAAAGATTTTTGCCAACTATTTATCAGAAAATGTTTCTATATATCAGTTCACAGCTCAGTTTGGAATAAAAATGTATCTTCAACCCCTGTGCCATTTCTATGCAAGTGTGAGCGGGATTTAAAAAATATATATATTGCACTTTGACTTTCGGAGTGTTGCCCCTAACAACCTGGAAAAGCAGAAGAAAGGGTTGATGAAAGAGAACCATTTCTGTAGTGAATGATTGTGACAGTCCCCTTGGTATGAGATACAAAACACCATAAAATCATTGAATAAAGGTTTACTGTAAACTGTAGTGAACAGAACAATAGTGAAATGCTGTGAAATCATGATGTTAAAAGGAAAGATTTGTAAAGATTTTCCAAAATACAAAACACTGTGCGCACCACCACACAACATGCTGTTTAATGAATGAGTTCTGGTTCATTTGGAGGACCAGAAATGTCATTCAGTCTGGAGAAGTGAAGCACTCATCACGATCAGCATCAGTCGACAAGACGTGAACCTCTGCGTCCAAGCAGCATCATCTGAACAGGATGTTTATTGCACATTTTAGAGCCTCAGCGCAGCTGCAATTGAGCCACGTAATTCAATTAAACATGTGCCTGCCTTCGTGCAAGAGGAGCAGTGACAAACCAAAAGACAAACCCAGATCCAGGCCAGAACCCTACGACCCACCCCAACCCCTAAAAAAAAAAAAAAAAGAAGAAGTCTCGAATCACAATAAAGCTACATTTGATTTCCCCACACGTTTTTTCACATTCCTCCAAGCAGATGGGAGGTTCGCTTTTAAAAATCCGTCAGCCAGACGTCTGTAATTCCCTTAGCACCAGCAAACCGCAAGTGGCGTGCAGAAATCTGATGGTTCCTGACATGGCTTAATGGCCTCCAGGTCGACACACGCACCCTGGATGTCAAAGGTCAGACGCCAACTCACTCTGCGCAGTTGAGAAAAGCAGCAGAGCCATCCACGCTTCATCTCCAGTTGTGGTACATGTAGAGGCAGGCGACAAACAGGTTGGACGTCAGGCTGACCAGCAAGAGGCCCGGCCAGACAAACCGTTTTATTAAACCTGGAGAAGTCAAAGCGAAAGCAAATTCATTTTCAGGTTGATTGTCATCATTAATGTGGAAAGAATGTTTTTCCTTGTGTAAATTCTTCACAATTTTACTGTTAAGTCGTTTTTTTTCAGGCTGATCCGAGTCTCAGCGACTTTAACCTCAGGCGCATGTGAACCATGAGAGTGTAAAGTGTGAACCAGTTTCCGCTGTTTCTGGTACTCGGCTCCTGTGCTCCTGTCATTTTGGTCAGAAAGCTTCTGCCTCAGCGCGAGTAATGGGGTGGCCATTGAAACTAGCACATGCTAGATTTAAATTCAACAATCAGACGGCACCCTTTCCTCTCAAATAAAACCGGGGGCCAAATCAAAGCCCCTCTAGAGAGTCTTGGTGAAGAAGGGTGTTTAACAAGTTGGTGCATAGTGGACGGTGTGGTGAAATGACTGTTGCAGTCTACTTCCCTTACAGGACAACGTCCATTTCTAAGCACCAAGAACTAGGTAGTAGGCCTCGGCCTCCTGGCCAAATGGACGGAGGAAAAGCCCGAAGCCAGTTGACCACTCAACCGACTCAAGACTGATTTGGCCGGGTGCGTTGTTTAAGACTAACGTGGACCAACGGCGGTGCTGGAAATGGGTTGAACGTTCATGTCGGCGTTTGAGTGAGCAGCTGCCATTGGCCTGCTGGGTTTCGATGGGACGGACTGCTCACCTTTGGGAGGAGGGCTGTTCTCGGGTCCCTGTGTAGTAGTCCCAACGAGGCACGCGGAGGACTCCGAGGAGCTGCCTCGCCGCTCTTCCTCTTCGATCATACTGCCGTCCCTCAAAAAGGAACTCAAATCTGTAACGCCAAGTCAGAGAGCCATAGATGAAGTGAACATTAAGTAATTCAAAAAAAAAAAAAAATCTCTCCGTAAAGATGTAGACGGCTGCACGCACAGAACATTTCCCTTGCGTCAGTGCGACCTCGGCTGTACTTACCATTGTGGCTTTGGAAGGGTGATGCGTCGGGTGAAAAGTGCCCACTGCAAACGGAGGAGGCCGACTTCACGTGGAAATGTGACGACGACACCGACGGGGACGCGAGAGAGGGTTCCGGCTCCGTCGCGAACAGCCGCAGCTTCCGACCGCTGATGTTGAGGCGAGCCGGGCTGATGAGGGGGCGCCGAAGTCTGGCAGAACCTGAGCTGGAGGTCACCGAGCCAGCTACTGAAGGAGTGGGAGAGGGGCCAGGGGAGGACGGGCGGCTCCCGGACATCAGTGAAAAGTAATCTGTGCCAAACCAATGCAAGAAATGTCAAACAATAAAATGAAGATGACAATGAAGTGGGGAAACTCAAAAATCACCAGGATTTCTAATACCTGAGGAAGGGGAGTCTTTGTATTGTGAGGCGGGCCTGCTTCCGCTAAACAGGTAACCGGAATCTGAAAAAGAAGATAATCCCACATCAAGTGATGCCACCAATCACATCAGGGTCGAAACAGAACTAGAAGATAAAAGCCAATATTGTTCTGTCTGATGAAGCTAACAGTAGGAAACCGAAGGCTATTAAATGAGGCCGTGACAATTTTAAAACATTGTGAGATGTGGCGCTGGTCATTGAGTCTGGTTATTTATATTAAATTCTGCCCCCTAGTGGAATAGAATAATAAATGCAGCTCTAGGTGCAACTATCTATTATCATTAAAGATTGATCTAGTAATGATATACTTAATAAATATCATCAACATTTAAACGTTTTTGAAGCCCCCCCCCCCCCCCAAAAAATATCCAATCACATTCAGTTATCAAACATGACAAAGAAAAGCAACAAATCCCTCTGGTGGCGGGAACCAATGTTGTCGCTGCTTGAAAATAGACAACTTTCTGTGGCGTAATATGCTGGCAAATAAGTAAAGAAGTTGCAATAGGGGGGCCCGTTTAAAAACAATATCCATTACATGGTTTGTCCTCCAGAGGGTCATTCAAAATGTTCAGCTTTTTATATGAGAAACAAATAAACCTCGCAGTGCCTCTCTGACATGAAAACAACACATGGAAAGAGCAGTGGGAACAAACTGTACAACGAGCAGTTTAAAGTAAATTTACTATATCTAATCAATTGTTAGATCTTATAAAGCAGCTATGCAACATGACAGTAGGCAGAATATTCCCACTACTGCATCAATTGTCAAATAAATAACAAGCCACTGAACCCAATCACACAATAATAAAACAAAAAGGTCAAACCGAAGATCTGCCAGTATCAGATCCCTGATCTGATACTGGCAGAAGCCTACTTCCCTGATCTGATACTGGCAGATCTTCGGTTTGACTTTTTTTTTTTAATGTACATTGTTACATTGATAAATCAATCTCGATATCGTCTGTATACCTGTCCTGCTGAGCGACGGCATGGTGCCCAGACAGAGTGCCTTGCTGAGGCGCCCGGGCAGAGAGGTGGGGGAAGCTTTGCGCTCGTAAGGACCCTGTTGGCGGTTGATGAGCTTAAAGAGGTTGGGCGGCGGGGTCAGGACGAAGGAGTCCGCCGGGTCCTGACAGAGCGGAGGGGGCGGGACAGCAGCGCTGCCTGCGAGGTATCTGCACACACAAGAGCAACCGATCTGTCTACCAACTGAAATCACATTACAGGTCATTTAGCCGACACTTGTATCCAAAGTGACTTCAAATAAGTGCATTTCAACCATGAGGGATACAAACTCAGAAGAAACAAGAATGTGCAATTTCATCAAATTAGCCAATTTACAACTTGTTGTAGATAACGTTAACAGAACCGATCCACGGCTTCATAGAGGACTCCCATCGAGTGCTTTATGAAGTTAAGAGTGACACTTGATTAATTTAGCATTTGTTGTATAAAAGAAAGTAGGCTTCCAATGCAAGTGCACGTCTTAATAAATCTTTTTACCACACAGCTCTGACGGCCATTTAACGCCAGCACTTCATTAATGGCGGCTGTCTCTGAAATGCTGTTGCAGCTGTCGAACAACAGCTGAAAGCTCCTACAGAACAAAAGCTGGAGGGAATATTCTGCCCAGCAATACAGGTCACGTTTCCACCACAGACATCCGGTGGCCCAGACATGACCATTAATAAAGACTGCCTTTTTAAATTAAAAAAAAAAAATCAACATTAAGTTTAATGTAATGAGGCTTTTTCTTAAAAACTGGTAAAAAAATACAGAAATAAAGTAAAGTGTTTGCGTTGAAAACAAACAGAGGCATATCCTTTCAACAGCTTTTTATTACATTCCTTGTAAAGCAAGCATTCCTACAGTCTTCACATCCAAGCCGTACAATAACAGAAAGGAAGAAACGCAGTCGAGGCACAAAGGCACCGAACCGCAGCACTTGTCATTGGGTACGTTTGTATGTTGCAGGGAACCTTCCAGAATGGACGGATGTGGTTTTCGAGGCCAATACACAATATAGAAAACACGTAGTAATCAAAGTGACATCTAGTAGAAGAGCTTACTCAGGCTGGGCAAAGGATCGCTTTCTTTAATTAAATATCAAGATTTGAAATGATAACCTTTAATTTGTTTATGTCTCGGGTGCATAATGAAAAGAGTACAGTACAAACATCAACAGCTGTCACTGGTAAAAACGGCACAATGCTACAATATTAATGTTTCAATGTAGTGATGCTAGAGTTGGACACATTGAAAGGTTCACATTTATACAGTTCATCTGGTAGGTAGTCCTCAAAATAAAAAAACAAACAAATTCAAAACTCAGGCAGAATATTGTGCATATAGCAGTTTTTCACATGATGCATTTATGAAATGACTTGCCTAATAATTACTTCTACAGCATGATTAATCATTAATCCAACTAATTTAAAACTCAAGACACCAATGAAATATGACATTGCAGTATATGCAATAGATTTTTCAAAGTCAAACAGCAGCCGTTGCGAATGACCAAGTAGGTGATGATCTGTAGTGTCTTACATTCGGCAGCGCTTTGGTTGCAAAATATCGTAACATTTTAAAGCCTTGAAACAACTACACCAAAAGGTGAGTTTGAAGATGTAACTTCAACAACACGACAGAAAAACATGCACATGCTCTAGTTGCAGAAATATTACCAAATACAATCTATAAACACATTCTAGATGTTAATTATTAAAAAACCATTTCACATCAGTGTCAAATAAATATCCCTCTTCACTCAATATGTTCCAATACAGTATAAATAAAGAGGTGAAGTGTAGGCGCATGTCACGTCCATCGGGGTTTTTAATCCACAACTACGTCAGAATGTCGGCAGAAGAAGGTTCAGTATTACTGAAAGTGCTGAAGAAATGTAACATTTCTAGCAAACAGGAAAGTGCTGACTCTCCAACATTTCTATCCAGACTTGCTTGAAGCTATTCAAATCTTATCGTTCACATGTCAAACTATATCAATGTCTATTTCTGTGATTCTCATGCTCTCTGCTTGAAATTGGGGGCCCGATGCCACAGCGTCATCAGAAACTCCCTCGAGCAAAGACGGAGACGAGCCAGGAACCCGACGGGTAAGCGCCGTTCTTAAGCCTCAGCTTAATCAAAACTAAAGTATACAAAGCAAAAATGTATAGTAGGTGTTATTGGGTGATGGTTAGGTCCATGCTTAAGTTCTTGGTGGAAGTAATAAAAAAGGGAAATCACAGCACGCAAGGACAAATAGGAGAGAAAAAGGGCGGGACACAGCAGGGCCGTTGGACTAAAGGGCAGATTTTGGGGGGGAAAACATTATTGGACAATGGACTTATTCCCCCCCAAGGAAAAGAAACAACGATCTGATCCGGATTCACAGATTTCGTTGTGTCCAGATGAAAATTCAATACAAGCCACGTCTCTACAGAGATGTCACACGTGAAAAAACCCTTCCAGTTCTGCTCTAAGAGGCGGCGCGTTGTTTCATCACCGATGTTGTATTCCCAAGAGATCCCATACGGATATCAGTTACAAACTAAAAGGTGGTGTTTCAAACGGCTTGTGGTGGAACACTTGATGGAAATATTGAATATCAGCCTTCGTTCACAAAGGAGGGATGTGAATATTTAAAAATAAAACTTCAGCCTGGCCTGCAGTGTCTCCACAAATTAGTACTTCATGCAATGAGTTGTAGTGCAGTATATTCCACCCACAAAAAAAACAGTGTTAATAAATAAATGAGTATATTCAAAATGCTTTAAAATACATTTGTATTGTGTAATACTGGTCTGGTACTAATGATAAAATCCCACTATATTGTTTTTCTTTATAAAAACAGAATTATAACTGTATTTAGTCATAGAAAATGTGATAAAATCTTCCCCCAGACTTATTATGTAGCGTTCTTGAGAACTGGTAACTACTATAATTGTATTAGCATTAGCATTCTAAAGCCTTTTTTTTATTCCCGAAGGTCCCAAAATAATAATGAATACCATTAAATCAAACCAGAAGGATTAACAATTGTTTGCAGTTGGTACCCTAATATTCTATTAGTATTTGTCTCAACAGCATCTTGCACTTAATCAATGTTAACCGCCAACATTTTACATCCAGCAAACAACTGCAGCCTCGTGCGCGTGTGATGTGTGTGTGTGTGGGGGGGGGGGTTACGAGTAGAAAGTGGACGGTAAATAAAAACGGCTTGTTTCTTGTTTGATTATGGAACACGTATACACATATATAAAGTGTGTTTTACACTGGTTCTAATTAACACAAAATCCCATATCTCAAACGTGATTCGAACATCACTGCTCGGATTCTGACCTTCGATATCTCGCTCTTCTCGGGCCCAGTGGTTTGCGAGTTGCCAGGGCAGCGGCGCAGCTGACCAGGCAGCAGAGGGAGGCGGCACCGAGCTTGGCCGTGTCCATCCAGCCCGAGGCGTCAGTCAAGTAGCCCTCAGCCATGTGGAGGCTCAGGATGAGGAGCCACAGGACAGAAGCGACAGCATCAATTCTCCTCAACCTTAAACAAGATGGAGCAACGCATGAGCCCGGCCCGAGTGCGGGTTTGTTTGAATTAAACTCAGCCAAATAAAGAGACATGAATGGCTTACCTCACAGGTCCTGCGAAGACGATTGCAGTGAGACAAGTCAGCAGGCCAACGGACACCACGGCCAACCTGTTGTCCTTTCCACGGTGCCAAACCAGCTTTGTATTTTCTATGAGCTTGTCTGGGAGCAGCTCCAGCAGAGCCTGCCATGCGGGCACAGCCTCAGCGCTCTCATTGTTGGGGCTGGACTCGTTGTGAGGTTTAGGCTTTGGAGGAGTCACCCCACCACTTAATGTCTGTGGGGCACTCAGCGATGCGGGCTGGTATGGCAAGTCGCACAAAGATGTAGCAACTAGGAAAGTACATATAAGGAAGGCAAGGGTTCGTAAGAGTACGACCCCAATGGGAGATGACACAGAATAGGAGCTCTGTGGGAGAAAGGAGAGGTTTTTTTGATCCTGGTATTTTCACAACATAAGGAAATCAGTAAGCTATGTAAAGTAAAGACTGTAAAGACTAATTTCTTTAATCCGATAGGAACAGACAACAATATAGGAAGGAGGATGAATATGATTCATATTCTGGACAGTAAGTACATAGCAGTGTAACAATTACTGATGTGGTGGCAGAGAATACATAACCCCTATATGTGTGTGATCTACTTAAATAAAAATAATGTCCTCCAAACAAAGTATAAAGATTAGAGTGACAACAGTGGAATTGGGGAAATATTATATGGACGATATATTTCAACTATGAATTCAACGTTGACATATGTGCCTTTGGATTGCACTAACCTTTATGAAGCCCTTGTCGGATTCTCCACTCCGTCGAAGCGGATGGTTGAGGAGCACGGTACGAAGTTGCCGGTTTTGATATTTGATGTAGTATTCTACCACTGTCTGACACGGCCTGCAAAGCTTATAGGTCTGCTCCAGGTGGTGCTTGTACGCCTCGATTTCCTCATCGTAGTTCTCCTACAAAGAAGACAACCATTTTTAAATCTAAAGTATACAGTAATGGTGAAAATAACGGCATTGTGGTGGCGAATAGTACGTACATCATCCCGTGGGACAAATGAGGCCAACTGCTTTATTACAACCGTCTGGTTCTTTATGCACTTTCTGCACAAGAGCATCTGACTGGTAACCCCTTGCTGTGCGTTGGTGGTGGAGGGAAGGCTACCAGATACTCCGTGGTTAAGATGCTCCATGTACTGAGCTGGGATGGGTTTGTTGTAATCGCCATTCTGAAAACAAGACGGATGAACAAAAATAGTACAATTAAAACTAAAACACTTTCGCGGCTGTGTAAATACAAATAACTGTAAATTTAAATTGCTAAAAAAAACAATTTCAAGTACTTTTACTTGACTAACTACTAACTAACCTCCTGGAAGCCATTGTATTGATCACAACTGGGACAGTCCCAGCAGTTCCTGTTTCCAAAGGGCACCACAGAATTCTGATTACAGAACCAGCAGTTCACGTCTGCGTGAGTCGGCTTCTTTCTGTAAATTAGAAGTGGAAAACTTACATGGTGCAACATATTATCAATAGACAATGCGAACATGTATTAAGGTACAACGTATCACTTCTATATGAACGAGACACTGCTGGTCTAAGACACTGAATGATGTGTCATTTTGTTTGCAGGTCCTTTAGGAAGCCCTGAAGTTCCTTTAGCAATGCAGATTTGCAAAGCAATCATGTTAGGTCAAATGTGTTTGTTGGGATGAAAACCCTTGAAATGTACCATTTGGTTTTTCAAAAGATGTCACAATCAATGCATAAACTAGGGGAGGGTTACAACTATTCTTGCTTTAAAACGAGGGACAGAGTGACTATTACCTTGTAACTGATAAGATACAGCATTTCATTAACGTATGCACACAACAGCTTTCATGCACCCAAAAAAATATGTGCATTTAAATAATAAAAATAATATTCATTATCGTGCTATCTTAAGTTGGTTAGCAGCACAGCTAGCAAAGTTAGCACTCGGTCCAGCGGGACGTAAGAGAACAAACGACTCTGTTCTATAGCCAGCATTGCTTCTTTAATCTCACGATAATCAAACACAAATGCTTTTAACATAAATGCAAATGTTTAACACAGGTTTGCTTATTTGTACTACCGTTAAAGCGAATCTACGTTAGCAAAAACACATGCAAAAGCTTCAAGTTACCGGGTGGCAAATTTGTATATCAGCGCTCCGACGGCGACAGACGCCGTAGCTCCGACTCCACTGTACATTATTTCAGGATACTCCAACAGAAGCTGGTTTAACGCCTCCATTTCTGCTGCAATCAGGGACAAATTGTAAGGTTAGGACTCGATGCCGATAAACACGGCGCGAGAGCGCACGCGGCGAGCGATCCCTTTTGTTCACGCCCATGAAACGGAAACGGAAGGTGCGTAACAGCAGGGACGCGTTCCAATATTTTTTTATTCATTCCTTTTAATTCAATTATTGAGAACCACCCGCGATCTAACAATCACGTTCATGTAAATTATTTCATTGAAGTTGGAGTTTCTTAGGTGGAAGTTCAATTGAATTGGATTCAATCACACTTTTGATTGATTCTAAACAAAGTTTTGTGTATTTGACGAATGGTATGAAAGTGTTGGAATGTGTGAGTGAACAATTTTCTCTTTTATCTTCCCTCTCATCATGGTGTGAAACTCAAAACAAAACAGGACTGTGCATTACGACTCTTAAAATAACTTTCACCCAAGGTAGCCTGACGAGCATGAAACGTTATAGCCAGAGGTATATTCAAACTATTTTACATTTTACTTCACTTCATCTGTGCTGTAATATTAGTTGCTCGTTTCTTCATAAATGTTATAGTAATAAAGTGAATGATCATATAGATAAATAAGTGTGTTAATAAATGTGTTCTTTGATTTTAGTCTATTTCAACAGGGCATTTCTAATCTAATATATTTAGTTAATGTCTTTCCTTCCCACTTATGCAGGTAAAATATATGTTTGGAAGACAGGTGCCAATCCTTTGCATTTAGAAAATCATCATAAAAACCTTAAAAGCAGAACGCTCTAATAACTGTTGTATACTAGTACTACAAACATTATAATGAATGAATAGATTAATATACTGTATATAGCCATCTACAGAGGAATAAGTCAATCTATAAAAGGAGTTGATGCAAAAAATACAATTTTATTTGAACAAAGATGATGTGTTTTACATCAAGTAACCATAACTACAAATGTCCCCAACGGTTGCATATCAACACAAAGAGTTGTATAAAACCAGACAAAAAGAAATAAATAACATTATTACAAATAGGTTTCTTCAAAAGTAAGAACAGGCTAAATGTAGAAACATGTTTAACAATATAAAACAACCAGGTTGATTTTGTTCCAAAAAAATCCTCAACAAAAGAGGCATAAACTGGGCCTCAGTTTCAAGTCACCTGTATTCCGGACATTCTCACTCGATCAAACATGCGAACAGTATCGTTCGCGTCACTGGCATTTATCATTCGGCATTCACTTAATCCAACAATTTATCAAACAGTTAATTGACACATTTAAGTGCCTTAACAAACCACCAAACTAATCAATGTCGTTCTGGCGAATGAGTGACAGCCCAAGTGAAACAGATGAACCGAGTCAGCAAGAACCGGCTGTCAATTGTCCCAAAATAACCCCCCCCCCCCCTCAAAACTCTATTGATCATACGAATAAACTCGCAAATGCTCCGCGTGCCTCCCGTAGCTCGAGACCTGCTGGTAGTTGCACGCCACTGACACGGTGCCTCCGCCGGGGCTCACGGGCGGAGGCACCGCGCCGTAGGGACACGCGTTGTGCGGCACCAGCACGGCCGGGTGGCGGTGGTACGCGCCGTAGGGAGCGTGCTGGAAGTGGGGGGGCGAGCAGTAGGAGGTCATCGGGCCGCTCGGGGACGCGCTGCGTGGGTGCCCGGGGATGACGTGCGGTGTCGGGTAGGCGGCCGGCTGCGACAGACCCCAGGAGCCGCTCACGTAGGGCTGCAGGTAGAGCGGCCCCGGGTAGTCCACCGCGTTCCCGGTCAGACACGGCACGCTCTGCGGTCCGAAGGGTCTCCGCACCCTCCTCCGCCGCCGGTAGTTCCCCTTGTCAAACATATCCTCGAAAGCGGGGTCCAGCGTCCAGTAGTTGCCCTTCCTGTCCCCCGCGGTGTCCCGGGGCATTTTGACAAAGCACTCGTTGAGAGACAAATTGTGTCTTATGCTATTTTGCCAGCCTTTCTTGTTCTTCTCGTAGTAAGGGAACTTGGAGATGATGTAGTCGTATATCCCGCTGAGCGTCTGTCGCCTGTCGCGGCTGTCCTTGATGGCCATGGCGATGAGAGCCACGTAGGAGTACGGCGGCTTCCCCTGCCGGCTGCTCCCCCCCTCCTCCTCCTCCTCCTCCTCCCCACCTTTGGCTTCAGACGGGGGAGCGTTGGCGCTGATGTCCAGGAGCTGCGGTCCCTGACCGCCGGGGGCTCTGAGCTGTGCGTCCATGGGGCTCGGGAGGTGTCCGTCTGCGCGTCCTGCGAGGGCCGAAAAGCTGCGATGTGCATAAAGCAAAAAGGCCGGCAGACGCTGTGAACGTGTTCGTGTCCGCAGGTGCACACACTCCTCCCACAGGTACAGAGGGCAGCAGTTATCTTCTTCTTTCATCTCGCCGGGTTTCTCACGCTTTTTTCATGCCACCCTATGATACTAGTTTGCGGTCTGTTTGGGTTGAAACGGGGGTCACAGGACTGTGCCTTAACAGCAAAGCGACATGGACACTTTGGAGCGATGGGATCAAAGACTCTGTTGAGTTATATTGATTTTTCGCAGTCAAAATAGCGTCAACAGATGGAGACAGATGTTTGTACGCGCTTTTTGCGAGGGATTATTTCCCTTTACACATTTCATATTATGTACCGACAAAACACGGAGAATCCCAAATAGTTCAGGGGGGATTCTACTTGACCCAATTAGTTTTCCTTCCCCTCCCAAATGTATTTATTTGGTTTAATATACACAGTAATTTGATAATTAACAAAATCATGTTTGAAATCAGAGGAATAAAACAATAAAATACATTATATTTATAATAAATACATTTACAATTGACAACAATAACCAATCGGTGACAAGATAGACAACAATGAAATAAGTTGAGTTTCAAAGATCACATTTGTAATGATTTTGACGTTAGATAAATACTTACTTAACTGTATGTGATAATTGCTGCTAAAAGACTGCACAGAATTTGAAATAGTTTGTGACCAGGTATTTGTACATTAGCCTCTAAAGATGAATCACTATTCTTTTTTTGAATTTATTGGTTATGTTTATTTATTGTTACAAGTACTTTCAATTTGTACAGCACAGTGTAACTGCACTTACATACTTTCCACCACTGCACACATAGTTCCAGCTAAACATGTCACAAACAGCACACCACCCACATACAGCATAGGCATGAACAACGGGCCTTTCTGTCCTCTGAGGAAGAGAGATAATGATCACCCCCCAACAGACAGCCTGTCTGGCCTGAACTGACAGCAACAAGTGGAACAGCAAAGCCGTCTTTGCAAAGGATTCGTGTGCACATCGGCTGCATTGTAATCACTGTAATGATGTTAATAGGAGTTGTGCTGGATACTTTTCTATTGGCCAGAGTTTCAGATAATGCCTTGATCATTTGAAGTTTAGTGCAATACAGAATTAATACAATCCATGACTTTGCTCAGTCTTTTACTAAATATATCTTGTGATTTTTCCTGATGGAAATTAAAACACTATCAAAAAACAGCCACAACAGTAAAAAAACTAAAACTGTGTCATGGCTGTATTCAACCCTGCTTTCAAGTCATACACAGCATTCACATTTGGAGTGATAAACTTGAGTTTGTGATGAAATATAATCAATGTGATCTGTTCAGAACTTCACTCTAAGTGCTAAGAATTTAAAAAGAAATCTCAATCCTTTATTCAATACTGTGCTACAGTTGAATGAATAAGCAGCATTCTCACTGCATTGTTTTTATCAATCGAGGCCCTAGAAAACTAAATTAAACAGATGAATACGTTTTCATGAGAAAGTTTGTCTCTTGTTATTTCTCGTAAATCCATAACCGTCAAACACACGCGGTCACTATTGCATTCAATGATGAAAACCCCAAATGTCTTTGAAATATTACTTGACGGTTGATAATGCATTTTTTTAACATCTAGGGGAATACTTTCACTTTGTGACAATACGCTGGCAAAACATACGGTATGACGAGTTAAACCGCTGTGTATTTAAAGTAGTCAACGAAACCACCTGAGCCAACGTTGTAATAATACCCAATGAAGCCTGCTTTTTCATAGACATATTTAATCTAAATATATGTTGCTTTTACACATAAAAAAGTAAAACTATTCGACGTACCATGCTGTTAAAAGTAGGCCGTCAGGTTTAGCACTTAAAAGAAAAAAAATTACTCTGGACCAGAGTTTATCCCAGCTGTCATACCACGGATACCTCATACGCACAGATGGTGTCTACACAGCTGCACTGGTCCAGAACTGCTCTTAACAGATCAGGTGGCTCAACAACACCTTTGCTTCTCTTCTTCCTGCACACTGTCAAGGAAAAGAAAAGAGGAAGGCTGTGTGAGCTGTTGAGATTGAGGCAACGGGATACCCTTCTGTCTGTAGGTGCCGAGTGATGGCCAGATGCAGACCTTTAAAATGTTTCCTCCTCTGGCCTCTCACTGCACAGATTACATTACTGATCCGTTTGATTCATCCACTCAGTCTTTACAACGAAGTAACGTCATCTATTGAGAGAGATAGTTGGCTTTTAGTTAATTATGTCACAATCATTATTTTTCACAGTCTACATTCAGGCTTGGTGTAATAGGACATGTCTTACTGATAACATTGACAGTGGCTACAGTGAGCCATGGACGTTAAGACTGCAAGCCTTCAAGCCTCTGTTTTTTTACCTTGAATTCTCCAGAAAAAAAAAAAACCCGAAGTAAAATAAAGCTCTGCGAAGGTCGCAGGTAATCCACAATTAGTGCCGTTGTTGTGAATAAACTATAATTGATTGTGAGGACATCAAATGGGGTTAACCTGCTGACCTACATTTCATTTGCTTATGTTCTTCCCCTGGCTTTGACAATGAGGAACTGATGAAAATTAGCAAGTAGAAATGGTGTGGTTGGACTTCAGTTGTGTGTAGGTATGAAATATGACCCACCAGGGCACCTGTAAAGCTGCAATCAGCGATAAAAGGAAGTGCCAGTGTGTGTTGTGGCTCCTGTCTAAACATAAGTGCAGGAGGCAGATCACAGCCCGCTTCTTGACTTACAGTAGTCATTTCAGGCACCACTCCCAAACCTCCCTAATCCACGGATTACAGGAGACTGGACTTGCCTGTTAATGGCGGAACAAACAACACTTTTGATCTAATGTGACGGGAATCAGATAGATACAACAACAAAAAAGTCAACATAAGAGTCAAAACAAAAAGGCCTACGCTTTAGTTTTTAGGTATAAATGTGGGCCGGCCCATTTCACATTCCTGCACCACCCTTAGCACGATACTCGTGCATGTATGAACATTTCAAATAGGATCCATGTGATCATTTCTTTCACTTCTCTGACTGCTTGTTGGAAGAGTTCCCGTGCTAGGTGCGGCAGGTGATGAGATGCTGGAGAGGACTGTTCAGTTCATGATCCCAATGACCCGTGCCTCCTCACACAAAGCATCCCTTTGTAGGGTTCCACATGACGGCCTGTCAGCCAGCGCCGTGCCAATCATTTACCCGCATCTCCAGTTTACCACTCCCTAAACAAAGCTTTTCACATGCATCGTCTCCCAAAAACGAAGTTCATCACACTCACAAAAACTCCAAACTCATAGAAGATGATACATGTTTGTGTGCGCCACTTAATTGGATCTTTGTTGTTTGACATACGCCCTCAAATGTCCTTTTTGTGTTAATGTATGACTTCAAACATACTCTGTAAGATTGTACAGAGAGATTCTTCTCTGCAAAAGTATCTTATCAATCCTGGACTTTTATGGCGGAGACTCGTGTCTCATGTCTCGGTCTCAGGTTTAAGGTAAAAAATATTATTTTTACACTCAATTGTCAAAAAATGAGCTCTGCCAAGACAAAGCCATCAACAATTCCCTCTGTGACAAATTGCATGGCAGCGTTTTTATTACTCGAATGCTTAAAAACAATAGTGTATCATCTATTTGCTGGGACTTGTTACAGGATGGAATCAAACTGATGATCCTCCTGTTTGAGCTGTTTCCTCCCGATCGACCTGTTGCCACACAAATGTTATCTTCAAGCTATCATGCAAATTTTGTCACAAGTATGCTCCTGCTTGCGTCAGATAACAGTGAGGCTTGTGACAACTGCCTGACATATTACTTCTATACGGGTAACTCGCTGCAGCCTCTCCCAGTTAGCACAATGAGTTATGTGGCTGAGATCTCATTTATCTGATAAAGACACGGCCAAATACCAGCCACGCCTGAATAAGCAGGATGTACTATGCCCTCACTGTTTTCTCACATTTTCTATTTTCTCAGCTCTCTCACGCTTTACTGTAAAAACAAGCACATTTTGTTGGGGTGTAAGGCTGTGGATGTGATTTTCCTATTGAGTTTAGTATTAAAAAGAAAGTGAGAGGTTGTTTGTGCAGTTAAATCTTCACGTTTCAGTGGATGCAATGTTTCTACCTACGAACACTCATGTGACGGTGAGGATATAATATAGTCTACAGTCCTCTCTATTTACCATGTGTGCTTTGGAAAACTCAATGAAGGGACAGTTTGCCTTGATTTTCTCCAGTGCCCTCTTCTGGAGGTGGATGGAAAAACACAAAACATTGTTGATTTGAGGAGGTAATATTTTTTACACCCATCAAGATGTTTCTACGTTTCATTATTGAGACATTAAGTAATAACTATCATAAAATACAATACATATTCATAAAAAATACATTTCAAATGTACTAATAAGATAGGTGAAAGCCAAAATAAACCATTAGCGGTCCCCAGAGGAGAAATGTGGGTGTTGCAGCAGCAAAATAAATTAATATGAGCCATGATAAAATTATAGTATGGCTAAACATAGAATTAAACGGGATATCAATCAAAATATGTCAATAACGCATATAATACAAACTCTGCATTCATGCCCAGTATTGTACCTTAAACATGTGGTGTAGTACTGTCTCTAATATAAGCAGCAAAGTTTAATATAATGTGTACTATTATAATGTTATATTGGCTCTAGTATATATCTGAATGACCAAAATACTGGCATTTATCACTGCAAAAGATGTATTAACTCTATGGAATTCTAAAACGTGTGGACGTTCTTCTTCTGTTGTATTTTTACACTCTGACAGCAGGGGGCGGCAGAGTGACACTCTCCAATGCTGCAGGGAACGTGTGAATCTTCTCATTTTTTGTAAAACTTGTTGATGTTGGTTGTGAGGATGATTTGACAGTAAGATGTGTGTTTCACTTTGTTATTGTAATGCCGGGTGTAAGTTCTTATCTGCATTGCAAAAATATCTCCAACTCACACCCCCCCATTCAGTAATCTAAGTATTCACTAGGGCAGGGCTATTCAATTACAAATTCAGTTGGGCCAGATTTTTAAATCGAGAAAGGTTAGTTGGGCCAGTCATTTCAGCGGCGAAGCAGCTCGTAATGACAAATTTTAAAACCAACACAAACAAATTTATTAAAAAACATTTATTAATTGTTTCTCTTTTGACTTTGGTGAGTTTGCACAGCAAAAGGTTCATAAAAAACAAAAGAGCTAACTGAACAGAATCTGAGGTAGCTCCTACTTTTTCCACTTACAAAAGAAAAGAAACTGACCTAGGCACCTCTTGCCTAGGCCTACCTAGGCTACATATCTGACCTATCTTAGTGCATAAAACAAAAAAGTGCACAGTAAGCAATTAAAAATAACATTAACTTTCCTTTTGAAATAAAATAAACATCTTGCTCATATTTGACCCATGCAGGAACATCTCAAAGTGCATAAAAATAAAAAGTGCACAACTTTAACTAACTACACAAGCTGCACACTGAGGGAACATATTTTACACATCCCACATTATATTGATGTAGTTAGGCTACATTTACCCTGCTGACTTAGTGGGAGAAGTGACATTTTTTGTTTTGAACGAGAGCAGTGACTTTAGGCTCGTAAGTTGTCAATGCAATCCGGAGGCATTGATGGAGAGTACGGTCAGTCAGGGAGCAACGAGAGTTGCTTTTTATTGAGTTCATGTGTGAAAAACTTGACTCACATGTGTATGTTGATCCAAACATACTGAGGATGACGATCGCTACTTTCTTTATGTTAGGGAACTGATGTACGTTGACATCTGTCCAAAACATTGCGGGCCCGTTAGTGCAAAGCTCCTGTGCCATGGTCACAGATGACTGCATGTCAACAAGTTCGAGTGTGAATTTCCCCTCGTCAATGGAAGGAACCACTTCCTTTGCCCGGGCGGATAAGTCCCCTTCTATTGCAACAGTGAACGGGTCTCTGGCAAAAACGGCCACCTCTGTGGGCAGAACAAGTCCATCCAATCGACCAGCAAAGTTCTTTTTCAGGCTCGCAATGAAATCTGTCATCACATCCGTGATTTCTGCGGGGGATGAGATGTATTTGCGGAGTGTCGGAAAATGGAGTCTTCGTCCTGTGCTCAAATCAGTTGCGAAAAGGTCCAGTTTAACTTGGAATGCGCGCATCTGTCCCACAAGGTCAATGACAGTTTTATCTCTGCCTTGTAGTCCGAAATTGAGATCATTCAGGTGTTTAAATATGTCGCTCAGAAAGCAGGCATTAGCCATGAAGTTGTCGTCCAGTATGCGACTCAAGTGCGTTTCTGCCTTTTTTTGCTTGCTGCTGCGGAGGAAAGTTATGATCTCCTCTCTGAGACCACAGAAACGCTCCAGTGCTTTGCCTTTGGACAGCCACCTCACGTTATTATGCAAAAGCAGGTCTTGGTGCTCAGCAGACATTTCTGACAGCAGCATGCGGAATAAGCGGTGTTGGAGGCTTGATGTGGAGCGAATAAAATTAATTGTAGCCATCACGCTGTCCATTGTCGTTTTGAGCGCCCCGCTTAGTTTTGCGCACAACACCGCCTGATGCACAATGCAGTGTAAGGACATCAGCTGAGGTGCTACAGCGGACCAACGTGCTGCCAAACCATTCACTTTCCCTGTCATGAATGGAGCCCCATCTGTCACAAGCATGCACACACGCTTCATATCCAGACCATTGTCTTAAAAAAAAGCAGAAATGTTCCCAAAGACTATATCGCCAGTTGTGTGTCCTTCTAACGGCAGTAGGGTGAGCAGCTCCTCTCGGAAGCATTTGCCGTCAAAAAAACGGACATATATGCACAACTGAGCAGTATCAGTTTTGTCTGTGGACTCATCGACTGCTATAGACATAGTGTCAGCTTTCATCAGGTCGCCTAACATCGTTTCATACACATCTGCAGCAAGAATTTCAACTCTCTGACTGTTGGAAGTATCTGACAGGGGTATGTTTTTTATAGCAGATGCCACGCTCGTTTTCATTTTATCGTCATTTATTACCTCATCCACGATGGCCAGCATTACAGTCCTTCACGGTTTCAGAGTCTGTGAATGGCCTTTTCTTTTTTGCCAATATCCAGGAAACACGAAGGGATGCTGCGGTAGCTCTCTCTTGGGCTGTAAATGACCGTACCATAGTAACACTGCTCCGGTTGTAAGATGCAATCAAACTCTGCACTTTTGCAGCCCTCTCTTGAGATCCCTCGGGAAAATTGGTGCGGAAAGTCTGGTGTTTTTCAGCGTGGTGCCGCCGCAGATTGTAATCTTTAAGTACTGCAACGCACTCATTACAAATTAAACACATCGGTTTGGCATTTGGATGTGGCGGTAAAATAAACAAGTATTTGTCAGTCCAGGCAGGGTTAAACTGACGGTTTTCATTGTCAATTTTACGTTTCAGTGTTGAGAAAGACATATTGATAGTAATGTAGGCTACTGCCGGCACAGCACGCTCTGCATTGTTTACATTTTGTTAGTTTTGGCGGGACGCAGAATTACCAATCCCACTATGGCCACCACAAGACCCGCCCTACGAAGCAGTCAAGGGATAGGACCTGTACACGGACACCTGGCCAATCGTAGTGTGTGAATGCTATTGAAGGGCGGGTCTTGGCGTGGCCATAGTGGGGGAAAAAATATCGCTGGCGGGACCCTATTTTCCCTTTTATACTGTCTATTGCGGAACTACGGGCTGGGCCACTCTGAGGTTGCCTTCGGGCCGGATGTGGCCCGCGGGCCGCCAAATGAATAGCCCTGCACTAGGGCATCAACATGTTATGACTATCATTGTAGATTTGGTTCATCTTGAGATATCATGCCACTGAATACTGCACAACACATATATGATACGCAAGAAGGATCTCCTGTTTTTTAATCTACGTTTATGCATAGAACCTCCAGGGTTTGGCCTTCTCAGCCCCTTACAAAGACCAGACACCCAAAACAAAGACTAAGTAGGCTGGACGATCCTTTACATAATGATACATTGTGAGTATGAATTTAAAGACCATCCAAACAAAAGGGCCTTCTTTTAACTCTATAAAAATAGGTCAATGCCTGAAAAACATTGTGTTAATCCCTGTGGTGACTCCACAGTTTGAATGTTGCTTGACTTGGTGAGAAGGTTGGTAAACAACATCCATTGCTGGACCCGGGGACCCCTCGGTTTCGTCATTCCGACACGTCCCGTTCCAGATAACTCTGAAGTCCAAAACAAAAAGAGGAAAATGTATCCCCAGGGTCTTTGGAATTCATGTGTGGAACCACAAAAACAGCACTTCATCAGGGGCACCATTCAGTATAGTGATCAGCAATATATGGGGAAATTCAAATGAGAAGCATTGTGAGAAGGAAACGCCAAAGAGATTTGTCTCATCCATGGCCCCTTCCTCCCTTTTAGCGTCCTCTCACCAGTGACTTTGATGTGGACAAGATGATTGGAAAACAAAGCAGCGCGGCTCGATTTAATTCCAGCGGAGAATAGGTTAGTGGGACGAGTGGGTGGGATGGTGGGAAACGAGGGGGAGAATGCAATTTCATAAGGGGCAAGAAAATCACATTTCAGTCAGTGCAGTATCAGTCCACCATGTGAAGGAGTGGAGCGCCGAGGAGAGAGGAAAGGGAGAGGAGGCGATGCAGAGCAGGGTGAAGGGAGCGGCCTGTGAGAAAAAAGGAGCTCCAGTTGATCGCTCTTTAGAAAAGGCCCCCCACTCTCCTGCTGGGTGCTGCTCGGCCCTTGTCCTCCTGGTACAATGCTGGTGGAGGGGCTGCCCCCATTACCAACCCAGAAACCCCCCACCCCATGTGCCCCCCAACTGCCCTCCATGTGCTGGAGCAACGCTGACAGCCTGGAGCCCAGACCCCGGCATATGGGGGCCAGACCAAGGGTCCCGCTCCCCAACGTGCTCCACAGCTGGAGCTCTGCCGGAGTGGGCAGCGGAGCTCGGTGCGACCACGTTGTCTCCACTCACAACTTCCCCATTGGCACAGACAAGCTGCTAATTGTGGGTCTTATTAATACAGTTTCCTCAAGTAGTTGATGAAGCCCTGCATCTCGTGATAACAGGTCATTAAGTTACTTACTTTTTTTTACACCTGACATCCTTTCACAGAACTTCAGTGAATAGATTACACTCCTGGTAGCTCATTGCTTTGGGTTACCATAATATGAATTATTATTTAAGTAAATGTTACATCAGACTCTATTCAGTGCACTTTGCCTGGTTACAGTCCAAAGAGCCCTGGGTTTGGTGGTAACATGAACATTAACATTGTCTTTGTTCATGTCTCCCAGTAGGCTATTACAATTAGCCAAAAAAGAAGCAGCGGAATTTCTTTCCGCTAACATTAACGCTAAATTTAAACCTGGGCTTTTCCTAAAGGGACATGTCAAACTCCTGGGAGCAGAGTGGAATATGGTGGTCAAAATATGTTTTGTTACCATCATATAGAAAATTGTGACTATTGTTCAGTAACATGGAGGTAAATTGTTGACAGCACAGCACTGTTGGAGCCACTTTGACCCCACTAACCCAGTACATTAACTGTAATGAACAAGAAGTGGTCAGATGCATTACAAGTTGATCTAGAATCTGGTACAAAAATCCAACAAAGTTTCCAAAGCTAAGAATTAAGTAATGCTTCAATCAAAGAAAATGTACCCTTACCGAGTTGTTTTTAGATCTAAGTCCACGTCTTCATGAGCCAATTCGGAATTTATATCAGATAAATTGGGCATGTGCAGTGAATGTGACCCCCAGAAGCTTAATTTAAACATTATGCTACAGAGCTTAAGAAAAGAAGTTAGGGCTGAGCTTCAAGAGGAGCTTGGCAAATAGAGATAACAAAAATTATATATGCATATGCATATATATATATATATATATATAATCATATAAAATAAAAACAAAATTTAATTTGTGGGTATTGTAAACAATATAAGATGGAAATGAATACTGTATATTGCGTACCGATGGTTGTGGATCAAGTGCTGCCAGCAAATGGGAGATAATAATATAATTATAATCTTTTCACACGTTGAACATTTACAAACCATCTAAAACCTGTGAGTAAAAATATAAAACAAGTACAAACTATCAGCCACGTGCACTTGCACGTTGCGGCGACAGTTTTGACCCGTCTTCGACCCCTAAATTCTGACATGAACTAATGTTGACTCATGGCAGGAATATGAGGCCATTCTAATGCTAATGGAAGCTTTAACCACCTACTTAACCACATAGTCCTCACATGCCATACAACTCTACTCAACCCGATCGCAGTGTGTGCGTCTGTGAGTGTGCGTGCGGGTGTGTGTGTGTGAAAAAAAGGGAGAGGGAGATTCTGAGAGGCAATAGTCACGGTATTAGATCCTAGATTCTTTCTTAACGGAATACATAGACATAGAGCGCCTACTAATGAACATATGAGGGAAGGATTCATACACAAAAAAGTATTTCACTCCATGGACGAATGGTTTATGCGAAAAACAACACAGATTACTGCACAGAGAAGTAATTTATCATTATTTTAATCACCCTGATTCTCAAGATTTGCGTTTCTCGAATGCAAATCAAAATTTATGTAACAAACAACAAAGACCAGAGATGCCACTAACTGTCAAATAATTAATCCTACTGGGGTGATGTCACATACAGCCAAGATCATAAGAGGTCTCCCATCCTTTGGATCCTTCCAGATTAAAATCTATAAGGTATTATGAGTCTATCCAAATATATGTATATGCATATACGTTAATACACATATACATGTAGCTAGTGTGTTTTAGGGAAGCCACAACCACATTCATTAATTGTTCTGCATCTTTGATTTTCACACACAGGATTGTGGTGATTTTTCTCGTTACCTGTCTGGGTGGCTTCGGCTGTCGGGCTTGTGTTGATGGAGACAAGGGTCACCGGTTAGCAATACGACCCTTTAATACCAAGCGGATGTTTGCTGCTTGGCCTGGCGTGGCACAATACAGTGCTGGCTGCAACAAGGACAGGTGGTCATTAAAACTGCTGTAATCCCCTCACGGGCCAAGAAGACAGAGAGAGCAAAGGAGGAAGGGAGAGATATGGAGAGGAAGACAAAGAGAAAGAGACAGACGGGGAGAGGTGAGGGTGCGGTGCGTTTGATGCTTGGACCGTGAGGGCTTTTTAGCACTGTCCGCGGGCCGCGCTTCAGAGCGGATGTGTTAACAGTTTCAGGCTCAATGGAGGGAGAAATCCCCACAAAGAGAGGTGTACAAATATTGTGGGAAATCCGTCCACTCTTTAATATTTCATGAAGGCCCACAATCTATTCATGGGACTCCATTCCTTTGGAGGGGCCCACATTGAGGCTCACTCCGCAGGCTCAATGGGCCGCCCTTAATTGAGTGCCCGCTCATTCTTCATCTCCCTGGCAGATTGTTCCCCGTGAAAGCCCTTGCCTCTTCTTGTCCCTGAGAGTGGCCAAAGAAAAGGGGGCATGCCTTGCTGGTGGTGCATGTGGGAGGGTGAAATAAGAAGGTTGGGGGGGGGGGGGGGTTGTGGATCAAATATGATAATAGGGCAAGGATGGTTAGTGCGTACAGAGGTGGGGGTAGGGGTCTAATTCCTTGGGAGGGTGATGAGGAGACGGTGAGAGCAGGGGGTGTCATTCCTCGAGATAGCAGCAGGGTGTGTGTGTGAGTGTGTGTGAGTGTGTGTATTGGTATGTGGTGGGCAAGGCCTTGTTTAGGCTGCGCGGCACAGAAAGAACAAATTGGTGTCAACATTCTTAGATTAGATTATTTATTTATTTATTTCAAAATGTTCGAAGCGAAAAGAAGGACATGTCCTCACAACTCACATCTCTCACATAAGTCAGGAACACCGATCAATGCTGAGCGCGCACATGAAAACACAATTCTACATGTTGCACTGGAAACTGACCCCTTTCCTCACTTGATTTTACCGTAGTAAACATTGTTAACAAGAGTTTATGATGTCAACCATTAGTTTAATGTATTCTACAATACAGCATGATGTTCAACTTGTAAGCTCCCATTTTGGGTAAAATCAGCTTTAGCAAAATGAGATTATAAACATCAACGTACAAACCTCTTTATTATCAGATGAGCCTTACAAAAGGTGGGCATTTCAGATGCACTGTGGATTCGGGAAATATGCTCTTGTTCCATATTGGGTAGGATTGATTATTTTTGTAGCTTCCCCCATGCTCAGGACTAAAAGGACATATGGGCCTTTGTTGCTTCAATTTGACTATTCCTAAAATAATTGTCATCCGTGGATCCCTCAACATTATAAAAGTGTAGTACCCTCTGGAGCACCTGTTGATATTTATTTGATCAAAGAAAAGATTGAAAATAAAATGCTTTAGTGCTCACCCCAAGGGTTTCTGAAGTCAGTGCTGATTTCTCTGGGATATATCTTAACCCCCAAATCCCTCAAACACATCGAACTGTGTTGGAACTCACAGCCTTCAGTCATAATAGCAGTAGCTCCTTTATTCGTCACAATCACAGGTTCTTTATCTGATTTTTAAGACTCTGATCTCTGGCGGATCAAAACTTGTGTAAATGAAGATCTTGTAGATAAATGATAATACTCATAAATCATAAATGTACACCTCATGCCTGCACTGAGCGCTTCTCAAGTGTCCTGGCTCAAGGTTGCGGCCAGCTGGGAGTGTGACCCGGGGTATAATCGGGGTTCCCGTTGGCCTCCAGCTGCAGCCTGGACTCCTGATCCCTGATTAAAGGTCATCCTGCTCCTTCTAAAGGCCTGTAAGACCCTGGGAGCCCGGCCCGCTCCCAGTGACTCCCCTTCACCCCTCCGATGTGTGTCCAACAGGCTTATGCTAGCTCATGAAGGACGGAGAGGACCTGCAGAGAGGAGTCCAAGAGAGAGGAAAATCCTCTACATCCACAGTGCAGACTTAGGCATAGACACACAATAAACACAAGCAAAGATATACACACACGCACACACAAACCCACATTCACTTATCCCAGTGGCACCCCTCTGGTATCCAGCCCGAGGCACCCCCCTGGTGGAGTGTGGCAGAACCATGATAAATGGATTGGGCAGAGGAAGAGATTTAAAGCTTTCATAGCGCTCAGTGGCCCAGGCGGCCGCATCTCAGGGCTTTGATGGATTGTTCTCAGGTTCATACCTGGATTTTCGGAGATAATTTGTAGTGGGGACCTAGCTGGGATTTAATACTCGCTGGGCTCACTGGGATTTGTGTGAACACAGGATTCAATTTTGTTCAGAGTGAAGGTCCCATATGGAATCTCTAAAGGATCCAGCCTCACTTGTAGCGCTGGAGTTTGCTGGAATTTTTAGTCCCTTTAAGGCTTCCATGGACTTCTTGCTGGAGTGAGGGGAAGGTCACATTGGGCCAGAACATCCCTGCTATACTGTTTGTAAAATAATGGGTGAATTAATGCAAATTAGTTATTTTTGCATGTAAAAGATACACCTAGCTTGACTGTGATTGAGGAGTTCAGCTGAAAAAATGTACTCTTTTGCAAGACACCCTTGAAAGTAGTGGGTAATCAATATTGTCTTAAGAGGAAGGATATGTAAACAAATGGAAATCAAAACTGTGATTGAAGACATTTGAAGTCTGCGTGTGCCGCTGTGCACGTTCCTGGAGAAATAAAGGACTGGCTGAAACAAGGAATATAATTGTACTTTGCTTGTTAACCTAACAAGTGCAGATGATTAAACAATCTGACATAATCCCTGGCACATGGGCTCAGGAGGAAGTGGTTTAGAAACATTCTAATCCAGCATTCTCCGGATATGGCCACCCTCGCCATGCCGCTCCACTGGGCCTTTGTATCAGCAGGCATTAACGCCACAAGTGCCGCCTGAGACTGAGATGGACTCATGATTAGTAGAACTGACTGGCTTTGCTGAAAGCTCCTGGAAGTGGGTGTTGCCGTTCTTTCATTTATCAATGCATAACTTTGCATAACTTCTGTTATCCATGACTGCAACTCGGAATATATTAGAACTCACCAAAAATCCCTTTTTTGTTTCTTATTTCATTCATTTGACCTCTGAACAACAATGGAGATGCTCATTAATTGCTCCATGTCTTTAAAAACTTGACCTTCTGCAGCCCTGGTCTATAAATTAATTCTCCTGGCAGCACTAAAGCCCCCAAATTATTTATACTTTTACTATTGGTCAGGTTGTCACTTAGATAAACACAGAAGAAGTTCATCTCATCTGAGCCACAAAAAGCCAGAGTGTGCCGCTACCAATGGCTGGGCTGAACTTTGATCCCGACGGGTCACAGGGAGCATTTGTCCCTCGGTAATTGGACAGAAGGGCCCTTTCGCTCTTCATTTAACCTTTGGGGTCCAAATCTTTTTTTCCCTGACTATTATAAAGCCCCTGGTCCTGACCCAGTGTTTTCAGGCCTATCTTTCCACCCCCATCACAGGCCTTTGAAAGCCGGAGAAAAGCTGGAGTGTGCTTGCCCTGTGAGAGACAATGGCAGAGTTAGTGACCCCTGACCCTGCAGGCTGAGGCCTTTCTTTCTGCATCAGGCACTGCCTTTCGCTACGGTAGGTTATTGCTCCACAGCTTGGCAACAGAAAGAGGGTAAACACTTGTTAGGATTCCTCTTCTCGAGGCTCACTCCTAGCTTCTTTTCTCTCTTGCCCGGTTTATATTTTTTTCTTTTTTGGGGGGGGGGGTTTGTGGGTCTGTTTAAGGATGGACGGGAGTAAAGGCAGGTTCCTTGTTTTAAATTCAGACAGCAGTTTCATAATCACTCATTGTGACAGCTCTTTGTCACTGGTCCAAAGGAGACTGCAGGCACAGTTGCATTGAGCTTGGAAGAAAATACACTAAAGTATGTAAATGGTTTAGACATCTGCTTGTGTATGGAACCATTCGGACGTTTTTGAAAAAATAACTGAGGAACAAAAGTCTTATAAATACACCATTCGATGCTTAATACATAAATTATATTTGTAATTATTTTATATAATGCTGACATTGTGGTGGATTGTGCATTTAAAAAAAAAAAATATATATATATATATAAATGCATATATTGTTATCTGGAATGGTGTACATACTAATGCTGGTTAGTTAGTTAGTTGTTGATTAGATATCTGTTAACCTGTGTTATTTCACATGACTTTTAAAAACATTTTTTAGTACCATTTAGGCTTCAATCAATGCATTGGTGAGCTTCTTTGAGTAACTCAAGCGTGTTATGCACGTTGGTTTAACTCTGGTCCCTTTTTTTTAAATTCCCGGTGGGACTCTTAAGTCCAACAAAATTGGGATTTTGCTCCATCCAGACCTACTTCCTTTCCCTAATCTCTTGAGTGCTATACTTAATCCTTGTGTATCACTACAGTGTTACCACGGAGACCCTGTTGCTGTTTGGGGGGGAGAGACGCTGGACCTTGTGTGTCCAGATGCTGATCATGTGGCCGCAGCGAGAGGAGCATCCTGCAAGGCAGCCACAAGCATATGGGCTGAAAAGGAGGACTCCTCTGGAGCTGCTGGCCTTCTCCTCGGGGACAGAAGCCTATTGTCCCAGCTTTGCCCTACATGCCGCTTAATGGTGCCGAACAGCGCTGTACAGTATTGTGAGCTGCTCTCTGCTCCTTTAGCCCTGTCGGACCCTCAATAGCAGGGCCCTCTCCCCCTTTCCCTCTCACTCCCTCTCACTCAGTGGGTGTTTTAGTGCCCTCTTCTTTCATCCCTTTCTTCAGCTGCCTCTTCCTTTGCTACTTTTGCTGGCTTGCTCAATGTTCGCTTGAGTGATGGTCTAATTGTCAAGGAACAATTAAGCCATCTGATTTCTCTGCTCTCCTCTTGTCATGAGCGCTTTGTTTTAGAATGGGGCTGCCTCGGTACAGGAAAGGACTGTAGGTCACATCAATATCAGTCTGGGCTTAAATGTAAAGCCCCCTCCATGTGGTCTTCAATTACACAAAACGTCTCAGAAAGAGGTCCATTAAAAATATGAGATATAACCTTTTAATTTATTCTTGATATGACAATTTGTTCGTGAATGCCATGCTCTAATGATGCGGTTACAACTCGTATTCATATTAGTTCTACCCTTTTCAACAAGAGGAGAGTGAGGCCTCCCAAAACAACTGGACAATTGATTTATTGTCCCTTGTCTAATAATCAATTCACTGCAAGGTCTGCCCCTTGTAGTGCCAATAAACCTGTCTCTCCTTCTGCAGTCACCAAGAAATATGTTCCCATTTAATAGACAGGTGAACCAAACAGCTGGGAGACAGCTTTGGCCAAGATGGGACGTCTGCACACTCCAACCCCCGTCGCTTCTATTGTTAGTGTAATGTCACATTTGTGACCCTGTCTGCTCCCCTCCCCCGTTCTCTCTTTCATCCTCTTCCTTGATCATACCTTCCGCATCATTTCATAATGCCTGGGTTCCTCCCAACAAGTGGAGACAAGGCTCTGCATCATAGTACTACAATGAGAGGACAAAACTGTCATGTCAAATTCCGTTTTAATTTGATCCTCCCCCACAGACATGCAGCAGTTTCCCACACTGAAGAAACAGGGTCCACATTTCAGATAATAAGTGGCTGCACCATGTTTTGATCCCGCAGCTTCAGTTACACACACTACACACTGCAGTCACAGTATTAGGAAGGTGAACAAGTTGAATTGTCATTTTATTCACTGACCTATCCAGATCTAATGTATCCTTAACTTAAACATACTTCAAAATAGTTCTGAAAATAATTGACATAAAATGTAGTCTGCATTGCCAAAAGACAGCACATGGACAAATAATTGTATTTATATAAAATTCAAGTGATAATGCACAGTAATTTTGTTTAGTTGAGAATCTTTTTGGAACATTTAAATGTTAGATTATTGATGGGTTGACTTGGTATAAACACTTTTACTTTTTGCATAAAATTGGGGCAAGGTCTTTGTTAGGGGAAGAAATTAGCAATAGTAGAAACATTCATTCCTTGTAGAATCCTTTGTGTAAAAAAATAATTTGCACTTCTACAATAGTATTATGTAGTATTCGTAAAGACCCAGAACTGCTGGTCTTTATTATTATCTCCTTAATCTTTAAAAGTTTTCTGGATTAGAGCACCGAACCAGTTGCCTAAAAGCCGGGCTGACATTTACATAATTTTACTGTTTTACAAAAATACGTTTCCAGTGATTTTACAAATTTCACTGCACGCAGAAAAGCTATAATAATTACAAACACAATATTATGCACATTGAGACAAAAATCTATATTACACTTTTGCGCACACTATAAAGTGTAAAAAGGGATGTTTAATGTTGTCGCAGTGGAACTCTGTTTGGCCTTAGTGCCTTTCTCAGGGGCCCTTGACAGTGATAACAACACACTCTATCTTTGATTTCACCCGTGGTGTCACTTTGTAGCACAGAAGTTGCCGTAAACAACTTGGTTCATCAAAACCAATTAATACGTTTAAGGAAACACATGATGGGGGGGTAAAATATAAATTAAACCTGTCACCAACATCACTTCTAAATATTCTGAAAGTTGTGCGTCTTGTGCGGATGCTTAAGAATGGTTTGCAGTGTTGTATCACAGGCCATGGCACTGGCTAGAGATAATTAACAGTTGTACAATCCATAGTTGTTAATGTTTAAGATGAAGCTATTCCATTGTAACAACGCTTTAATTATCTGTAATTAGCTTCTATATGCAGCGTTTCAGACAAAGGCCCGATTTAACTAAAAGTAAATAAGTAAGATCAATAGTAAAGAATAACCATTTAAAAAAATTGTCACAGTATTATTTTTCCCATCCCAGCTTGCGGTTAATGATCAGCATGTGAGGGCTCGCAGTGTGACAGCAGCGCAGGGCACTGTGGTGCTAATGAGAAAAGAGGACGGCCAGGCCTGCCCTACCACACATGCAGCCCTTTGTCTCTCCCTCTGCCCCCCATCATTAGCTTAATGTGGCCCTCTCCCTCAACTAAAAAGACCACTGCCAGTTTCGCAGAGGGTTCACAGATGTAAATCTCTGCCCAGTGCTATTGGAAGTAAATGAAAATTAATTGATTTTCTTTCAAAGACCTATTCAGTTGCCTGTTCTCCGTCCATGTTTTTTTAACACGCAGACCTCGCCTCTCAATACACGCTTTCCCCACCACCTCAACAATTCAAACATATTGCATGTGATTTCTTTTGCTATGCAAAGTGGACCATACAAAAGCGAGCCAGGGAGCACATCATCCTGACACTGAGGTATGTATGAGATGTGTACCTTTGCTTCAGACCTGTGGTCTGGGGTGTGGCCGACTTGTTTAACAGTTAAAAAGCAAGGTTATCCATTTCTGCTAACCTGCAAAGGAATAGTGATTGCATAATGCACTGCATGCAATCTCTACCATATTCAGATATATCCCATAAGTGGCTTTTTTTCAAACTTAATCCACCCATGAGTTTGGTCAAGTAAAGGCTTTGACAATTCATTTTCTCCAAAACAGGATTGTGGCAGGAAGCTGTTGATTTATCCATCAAAGACTCATTTTATTTTCATTTGGTGATTGGAAAATGTTAACTATAGGCACTTTCATCTTATTTATTATGACTGGCATGGAGGAGCTAATATAGATCTTAGTTTCTGAAATCTTGGGCAAGACATTAAATGAACGGATGCAGCTGATGTTGACAATTTATCTTTCTAGGGTATAATAAAACCACACTGAAGATGTCATCTGAGGCATAAGGCAAAAAACATTGTGACTATTTACTAAGCAGGGACGGTCGAAAAAAAAGATGCTGCAGTTGCTGAATAAAATCCAGTGTTGTGGGGCCTGATTTCTAGAGACCAAAAGTCCAGATCTTTTTTTTGTCTCTTATGAGCCATGAACCAAAAACATCTTTCTTTTTTTAACATCTTGATATTTGATGACATGCAGGTAATCAGGCCCATCAACACCTGTGGATACGACCGTAATAATGAGGTATGATGAATGGAAGATAAGGACGCTCTGCTCGTGGGTCCCTTCTGCTTCGCCTATCCAGTCTGTTTGTATACCAATCAATCGATCACCTTCCGTTTTCCTTTTGTTATTAACCAATCCTCCTTTTCCTTCTCCCCCTCTTTTGCAGACCACGAAGCAAAAAACAGAGGACTAGTGAAACATTAACCAGACAGAGGAGGAGGGACAAGGATGAAATAGGCCTGGAGGGATGATGCTGTTGTTGTCTAGCAATGGGACGATTGTTCCTGAGCCTGTAAAGTGCTGCCCGGGGTCAGCTAAGGGGTCGCAGCGGACTTTCAACCGATTTCATTTTCTCGATGTGTGAGATTATACTTATATACGCAACCATATTAGACAATTATATGACTTTCAAACGTAGGGGCCATGACTTGAAGCAAAGGATTTGATCACTTTCTGAACGAAAGAGGAACCTCGGAGCGCCTGAGTTTTACGAGAAAGGATATCTAGCCGTTAAAACTGCGTGAAAGGGTTGTTGGCGCGCATGAGGTTGAATTTATGGAAAGCTGTGAAGATTGCCCACATGGTGCTTATCTCACGACCTCCCAGCAAGTGCTATTCATATAAAACTGAATCACATTCCCTCGCTTTGGCCAATGACAGATAGCTTTACATCATTCCACAGACCATACCGTGAGACCACAGCGCCCATCAATTTAACAAGCAAAAATGTACAAAAATAGCCCCCCCCCCCTCCTGAACACACCACACGGTGACACACATACACACACATCCTCACCCACCTCCACAGTGCACACATACAAAATACCACAAAAACCAACACGTTTCAGAATCTCAAACCAATCAAACCCAATAAAACTAACAAAGCTGGGCACGTTTTTTGAGTAGGGTATAAAAGAGAACGAGAGATGGCCCTACAATGAAAGCCAGTGAAAGGAGGGCCATTTGCTAAGCTATCATTCATGGGGTATGGGTCCCATGCCTGTACAAGCTTGCTCCCAGCTCTACACACTTGTTGCCATTGTGACACACTGGCAGAGAGAAACCTCTGTAGTCCCGGGGATCAATTCAAACCCTGACAACACCACACTAAACCAGGGTGCCATTTGTTCAGAGGAACCCCCCGAAAACCCCTCTCCCCATCTGTCAGGGGGCCTCTGAGGCACTTTGTGTCCGTGTGTGTGTGTGTGAATGTGAGTGGGTGGGAAAGTGGGAGTGGGAGAGGAGGTTAATCAAGATTTGGATGCGGACGGGAGTGGGAGGAGGGCCCGCGCGGAGATGGAGTGCGTGTATGTGTGCGTGAGAGAGTGAATGTGTGGTAGGCCAGAACGGTCTTTATGCTGATTTCACTTTTCTTCTTTCAAGACGTTAGAAGAATACTTTCTTTTACGTCCCTTTTTCCTTCAGCCAGGCGGTCCTCTGCCACCTATGCTGCCCATTTTTATGCTCCCGCAAAGGGTGGTCAAAGGGACAGAAATCTGGGAATCAGGTCAATTATGGATGGTAGCTTGCTGATAAGGGAGAAAGAAATTGAGCGAGAGAATGAGGGCCGAAACAGGGAGAGGGAGCAAAACTGCTGCTTTTTTAATGGTTTGGTTGAACACTGAGCGGTCACAGCAGCAAGTCTGGTCTGACCTGGTCGCCTGTTTTGTCAGATCTGTTGTGACGCTCCTAACTAGATCCGTTCTCACACGACCTCCCCCTCGAGTGCCACATGAACTTTTTTTTTCTTTCTTTTTTTTGCACAGAAGTACTTCCTCCGATAGTTTCACACGCATCCATGCACACCTGCAAATTCTTAAACCACAGCTTTGTTTTCTATTTATGTCGTTGCCATTGAAGATGCAGAAAAGGCACAACAAAGCAGGACAACTATTTGTTCTGTACTTAATTAAGTAACCGTAAGAGTCCCTTTCAAAAGCTTCCGTGCGGCAAACCGGCTCAAAGCAGAGCTCCCCGTTCAGTTCACACAGCCGTGGCCCTGAAAACCAACCTGGCACTGTTTCCCGCTGGCCGCACTGTTCGATTGGGGTTCATGTTGGTTCTTCTTCACAATGGGACAAGTGCTGACCTCCGGCCTTGGTACTGACCCCCTCTCTTCCAGAGGTTAGGTGCTGAGACAGATGTGGGTAAACTTCCCCGTGTGAACAAGGGAGTGGGGCCCTCTTGTTAAAGGAGCCGGTTTTCTTCCTTCGTCTTGGAGAAAGTAAACCTCGGAGTGGAAGGTGGGTCTAATTGGTGAGGGTCTGGATGGAAGGGTTCAAATAGCAGTGGACCAGCTGAAGAGTACAATGGCTATCAGTGAGGAAACGGGAGACTCGTGAAAAGGTTTTGGTATGTTCATGGTCCTAATTGGCAGTGTGAAGGTGTAATGAGCATGAAAAGAGGCTTCTACTAATATGAGCAACTAATTACACACCTTATTGAAGAAAAAAGGAGCATCCTGAACTAATATATATATATATATATATATATATATGCACAGATGTATTCAATCAACATAACAAAGTTTGGCAAAATTCTATATATTTTACAGGAACAAAGGATAAAGCTAAACCCCTAATAAAACCGGTGCCTGATAGCTTAAAATGTATTTTAAACTCTGAATCTACACAACTGAGTTTTCCCTACATGTTTTTCTGATGGGGAACCAGCAGGTGGCACTCCAGGTCTGAAGGGAATTAGGTCACATTAGTCGTTAACACAGAGCCGCAGGCTGAACGATGCCACACAATCTATAATCAAATAATGAACCGGTATCCACTCGCATTGACAGACAAAAGATAAGATAAAAATTGTGTTTACAGTTGTCTCAAGTTTGTGTTGTAAACATTGTTTATATCCCAAGTCAGTCTTTTGATTAGTTGATGCCTGATTCTTATCATATTTACATTACAATTAATTTGCATTTAACTGTAAACTTAGTCATGTTAATCTGTCCTAAGACAAAGATAAAGGATTTGAACCCTAGAAAACACGTGAGGAATTTAATCCGAATGGGCTGGAAGGTTGTCAACACCTCTGTTCTTCAATTTTAATCCACACAGCTACAAACATTGTTGCTACAGTTTTTTGCAGTACAAGATTCTTCATGAGAAACATTCAGAATGTGAGTAGACAAAACTAATAACTTAGATAAATATTGTATACGCATATTACCACAGATGACTATTAATGTCCTAATTGTTTAGTCTTGTTATACATCTTAACAATTAACTGCAATACTTTTCACGGGACGTTTGGAAAGTACTGAGTAAGTTTATCAATGTAAACATACTCAAGTTCAGTGCCTAAATATTTGGCATTTCGCCCTGATCTTTAGCTGTGACTTATGAATAGAATTATCTTTTGTGAATTATAATCAATGCATATCAGGGTGAAACCCCAGCTGAGATCTCTCCTTTAGATGAGGTGATTGCATTTCTTACTTTGGTTGCCCGGGTTATCACTATAGTTATTTTACCACGCCGGTGAAATACCAACTGCGGATTCTGCTGGCTCCTGTCTAATGAGTGCTGGTGAAACTAATAATTAAATGCAACATACCAGTAGAGAGACAATGGCTGAGAAAGGTAATAACAGGCCATTTAAATCACCCCAAATGGGACAGCCTGGTTGGATTCAGGGGAGACCTTTTCTTCAGCCTTCAGACACGGCCCAAATATGTGAGGGGTGTCCGCTCAGGGCCGCATCTCTCCCAGTGTGGTGGTGGGAGTACGAGAGCCGTGAGTGTCCTGAGTGTGAACCTTTAATTTTTCCCGTTGCTGAAGAGTCATAAATGTCTTGTTCCTATTGTGTGGGAACTCATCTTGGACATTGTCCCTGTGGCTCTGCCCACCAGTAGCCAATAAGTGGAACATGGTCTCCTATCGAGCAACAGTCTAGCATTCCTGGCATTTCCAGTCGGCTGTCTGGCATAAGGTCGGAAAGGGACACCGTCAAGCCGAGAGACCTTGTTTTGGTCCCTTTCCCTGGTGATGAGGATTTGGTTGTCTCCTGAGTGGAATGTCATTGTCTTCGGCGTGGTTGAACTGTGCAGCACTAAAGCATACTCATTTTGACCTGATGTAGAGATCGAGCCAATGCCAACATCCAGCTTCCCACCTACTACAGTAAATCTAGCAACATTACCACAGAGACACGTTTTTTTATACTCACTGACCTCTGTGTACCCAAGTTGCCTGCTATCACATTATGAGGGTCAAAACTAAATTTTTTGGTGTGTTCAAATGGAAATCATATAATATGATTGCAAATCCAACCTGGTCATTCAGAATATATGTATACTTATGTATATAAGACCACAAGCTGCTAATGCAGTGCATTTCATGCTGTTGGCAAGTAAAACAAACACAGGCTTTAAAGACACAAGCTTGCTGATTGAGAGCGGTCTTGGTGTCCTTAAGCGCTGTCGAGATTTTGTGACAATACATTTGTAACGTGGTTTTGTCCCCGACTGTCCCTTATGTTTAGTTGTGTGGATTCCCAACCGCTGAGTAACGCTAAACTATGTTTAAATATTATCACTCATTGACTTATTCATATGTTGCATAAAAAACTGAGATAGATAGGAGTCACTAGAATAAAATACTGTCAAAAGAGAGTCCCTCTTTGGTTGAACGCTACATGAAGCTTGCTTTGTCTGAATGGGCAAAGCCCAATACTGATGAAGCAGCTCCAGAAAGACCTTGATGATCACAAGAGGCTTTCAAATGATTCCTTTTGTCACTCTTGGACTGATATCTTCCATCGCTGCTGGGTTCTTCCCCGGCCCTGATGCTTCAGCATTATGGGAGAAGGGCAGAGATGGTGCAGCATCGCAGGTTGTGCCGAGGCCGGCCATGAATGTCAGTCAATGAATGAATTGAGTCCCTGGAGGGCCGGAGACGTGTCTGACGTTCAGTCCAGTGAAGGCATCTGCCTAATCAACACTCCAGTGGGAGTCTTTGCTTCATCAAGAACTCAACAGCAATTCCCAAGAGAGGTCACCAGAGGCTTTATTGTTCTTGTGTCACTATGAGTTGGGGATTGATATCTTTCACAATGGGGCCATTTCGCCTTGCTGTTTTTAATTGGAGGTACTCACAGAGTGTGTCATTACATATCAAGGTTTCAATAACAGAAAAGCATTTCAATTTAATACTATTAAATGCTGGTCTTTTCTATTTTTTGTGGACTCAAAATTTGCATCTACTAAATATTTAACCGCATCATGGAAAGGGCCTTACTGAAAACTCACAGCTTTACCTTTTTCTGATCTGCATTATTTGTGTCTGCATGCAGTTGTCATGTGAAACAACTAATTATTACCTTGCACAGTTTTATCCCCAACAACAGTGGTTTAGATAATCTGTTGGCTCTCCACAAGCAAACATCACGGTCTTAGTTTGTTTGATTACCAGATCTCAGTGATAACTCTGCTGAGCACATTCTCATTACTACCTTTTGAAATGATAATTAAACTTAAGTCGGACTCAAGTTGAAATGAGCTGGAATGGCACAAGTCACGTGTGTCAACACATGACTTGTCCACAAATCTTGCTCTGCTCATACTTGAGGGGAAAGTAGATGAGGAGCGTTAACTCTTACTTGCAGTCATAAAAATAAAGTGTTAAAGGGAAAACAGCATGCTCTGTTAGCAAGCAGACCCCGAGGCCCGGTGTTACGGCTACGGGATTTAAAGTCTCGTTACTGGGAGATTATTAGACTTAATCTAGCAAACATGAGCGTGAAGTTCCGATCAGCCTGAAGGCCTCTGAGAGTCTTTTAAGAACAGTGGGGGCACTCATCTGAGCCAGCCATATGTTACCTCCCTCGTGCCTTCTCTCGCAGGGGGCAGAGGTGTGGCTAATTCTCCAGCGAAGCCCATTCAAACATCACCTGAGGCTGTGAGCCGGCAGGTAGCACCTCGGCTCGCAGTCCCAGCAGCTCCATGTCTGTCGTGAATGGGCTGAGATGTTGATGACGGAGCACAGGGTCACCCGCGGTGTGGAGGAGCAGGAGCTTTGCCTGAGGGCGGGTGGCGGCTGGATGGCTGTGGAGCGGTGAGGTGAAGAGGGAGACCGTCACAGGAGCCCTTTGAACTGCAGGCTGCAGGTGGAATGTGCTTAGTCAGCAGGTCACTTTTTTCATCCTGCTTAAGGGGTGAGCCTGGAGAGTCCAGCTAATGGTAATTGTCCTTGATGTGGTGACTTGTGGGACTGAGATTTACCAGTCATCGTGACAAATCCATTGTCCATTTTCCACTCTGCCTCTTTAATCAGATAAACCAAATGGTCATTATAACCCGGCACCACTTCAGAAGGTTTTGCGTTTAAACAGAAAAATACATTTCAGGGAAGATAAGACAAACAGATCTACATCATTTTCTCACTTTGCAACCATGATGGATATGTATTGGATATACAGTCTTTATTATAGGGAATGCTATAGGTACCTCTGGGGTTTCTTTCACCTGTCCAGATTGATTCCCAGTACCAAAGGTCTGAAAAAGGAGTGAACCTCAGGGCCACAGCTGCTTTTTTGCCAGCAGAATAAAACAACAAAGTCTTCCCTAGTGTTTCATTCAATGTAAACTGTAAAGTCATGTGATGCTCAAAACCAGTTCTGCAAAGCAAATAAATGATAAATAAGTAGACAAAACCACCTTAACTCAGGTATTTGCAAAAAACAACATGTATCATTTACTATATATAATAACTACAAAGGTAATTGAGGAAGATATAACTGAAGGTAATCTCCAAAAAGTTACTGTCATCATGAACTATTTTGTGTGCGTGTTGGTGATTGTTCAGTGTTTTGTAAGCCAAGATAAACTGGACAAAACACTTGAAATCAGTGGAAATGGAGAAAAAAAAATTGGATATTGTGTACAATATTAGCACTATGAAAAAAATATGGTCCTTTTCATTGTAAAAAGCCTGTTCCATATCTTGGTTGAGCAGGTTTTAGAAGTTGCTACTTTAATGTCATCAAATATATTGTTTAAAAGGAACCCATTTTATTCGGCAAATGAAGTCTGGTCAGCGCTATTCAATTTCCCCAAAAACCTATGTGAAAGCATTTGAAAAATTCACCATATCACCGGGCAGCTAAATTCCACCGGAGAGGATGCCGCTCAGATTCTGTGATGTCAAACAGCGAGGCAGTCGCCCTGACTGGAGCGACATGACTCAGGAGACTTGCTGTTCCTTCATGGGAACCTCTTTGTGTCTCCACAGACACAGGACGTCTGACCTCAGGGGGCTCCAGACCATCGGAGTACTGCACAGACGCACCAGCATGCCTCAGCATCACCCCCTGTGAATAAATACTGATTCACACCAAACAAACTGCCTCCAAACAAGGGTGTGATTTGTTAGTCAAAAGGAAAATGAGGTTTTGAATTTGCATGAGATGGCTCGACTTCAAAGACAGGATACACCAGAGGTGCTCGTTTCCATAACTGTTGGGCGTAAGGTGGTGGTTCTGCTGAAGTGTTTCCATCAACACAAACAGTACCAAACCTTCTGTGTGACTTTTATGAGAAGGGATCTGTCAAAGGATAAACCCTAACAAAGGTGTGCCTTGGCTAGGGAACAATTAAACACATTAAGCTTGATCAATTTCGTAGTGTTGGAGCATGTACTGTAGATGCCACGGCGCCCTGTGCTGCACACCGTCCCCGCTGTGTGTCACACTGCTGCTCACAGCCAGCAGATCAAGGACTCAGCCCTCGTGGTCTCCTGTTAGCCCCCGGCCAGCCTCCAGGTGGGCCCCGCTAATGAGCCCCGGTCGTAGCTCCGGCGTGGGCCTCTTCTTCCCAGGGTTGGAGGGGCCACGGAGGGGGCAGAGGGGGTCTGCCGGCTGGGTCAGCACCAGGCAGGGGGTTGGGGATGGGACAAGGAAGAGAAACACAAGAGCGAGAGCTGAAAATCATGTGTTTCTTAGACTCTACTAATGGAGAGTTTTTATATGAGTGTGGGAAGATGGAGTGTGAGGATCTTGTTGGCCAAAAGCTTGTGCCACATGGTGCATTACGAAACAGAAGTCCATTTTGTGCTCTTTGATCTGTGTTTATTGGAATTGACTACAGTAGTCCACTTGTTTCTGTGCTTGTTGAATGGGCCAGGCGGTAGGTTCTCTTAGCCTTTACAGTGTGACACGCCCTTGTAAACAACCTCTCCTTCATCCACGATGTGATACACGTGAAAGAGACTGCAGTGACTAATGGGAGTGTTTGTTCTGATGCTGCCAGCCTCTGCTTTTGTTTCCTGGGCTTTTGATGTGATTGATACGTGATGTTTTCGGAGACACAAATCGTCTCCTCTGCAATGTTTGGCCCTAAATAAAAGTTAAAGGGAGGGTACGCGTTGTGAAGTGTGTGAATCTCCACATAAGAGGGAAAATGAAGGGCGGAGGTGTTTTGGGTTTGGAGGGGGCTTTGATGATCTTCGGAGGTGACCAAGTAGGGTGTGTGATGTTCATTGCTCCATTCTGGTTGATCTAGTAGTGACCAATGAACTTAGTAGTTGTCTTTGCCATTTTACTCTGGACAAAATCCAGGCAACTTGTCTTGCTGCTGTGTGTCCTTTGTTTTGCCTCTGGAATGTGCCGAGGTCAGCAAGAAAAGCAGCAAAAGATTGAGGTGGGGATCTCTACAATCAATTCCCTTTCAGCTATGCATTGTGCAGTACATTTGAACAACTTGATGCTTAATAAAAGAAAGAAGATGGAACATTCCTCAGCTGATAATAATAAGTTGATAATAATCAATCAGTGTGTGACGGACAGACTGCCACACAGCCTGCAGCCTGTCACGTCGTCCCTCGGCGCTTTTTCGGTTCTCTAAATTCCATTATTGGTGAAAAAAGAGTTTGTTTTATTGGGGCACCGGTTTTTGCACATGTTGGATCTCCTGTGGTGCTGGTCAGTCAGAATGGAATAGCCTTGCGTCATGGGTTCACACCGACGCCATAAAGGAGTCTTTGTCATCGATGAGTGGGGTCATCTCTCTCTTCCACCGGCCAATAAACATTCACATTCTCCACTTTTCTTATGATTTTGTTTAGCTCACAGGCTCCAAACAAAAGTGCAAAGACTTGAGTTATTCACAATGAAATGAATAAAGGATTAATTTGCATTGAGTTCACTCCTCCACAAAAGTAAAAAAAAAACATTTTTTGCCTCAAAAAACTAGAGCAAAGCATTTCTTCAACCATTAAATTGAACAAAAAGATCAATGGTATTTTTCAATATGGCTATCAAGGAGGGACATTTAAAAAATTGGTGCTATGTGTTATATTAGCTTGAGAGATTTTCCAGTTGGTCTGCAGGCATATATTTTGACCTTTGTGTGGAATTTATGCTTTCAGTCACACATTGAGAAAACATCCGTCTTAGACCCGTGAAGGCTTGGAGAGATTCTTTATAAATCAAAACTCATTGAGGAGTTGGTATGGTAATGTGGCGACAAATGTGCTTTTTTCTGGTCTGTGTTCGCCTATTCAACTTATTCAGCGGCATTCACCACAGCCTGTGATACGTCTTGTTCTCCTTTTAAACATGTTTGGTTTGGCTGGAATAGATGAGACACAAATTCTGAGGAAAAAGGCAGATTTACTACCTGCATTTCTTTGTGAATATTGGTTATTTTCCACCATAGTGAAAATGAGTTTGAACTGAAATCAATTAATAAAGCGTTTCTCAAAATAATATTTATACATGCAGTTTTCACAAGAATGTTTTTACTCAATAGGCTGCAAAAACAGTGAGAGATGGATTCATCTGAAAACCAAAAAATATGGATTGACACAACATTAGATAATAAAAAAGACTGAAAAGAGTGTGTTTCCTGCAGCAACTGCTTTTTCTTGGCTCCATGATATCATTTACAAAACATAAACACGTGCACATTATAAAACATGCTGTACAATCGGTTGTATTTAACAAAATGAACAGGACAAATTAAGGTTAACAGGAACATACGCATATGTTGCACTCAAACACCACTTCTTTGACACTAAGTCGATTTTTTAGATTTCCATTGCCCTCCATGTTTGATCCTTTGTCTTTCCGCTGCCCACCCTCGGTTTTAAACCCAAGACCTTGTATGCAGATGGACGAGGGGGTTGACCGTCCCATGGAGCGCAACCTTGTTCAAGAGTGGCCAACAGGGCCATATCTGTCATAGCACATTCCACCGTGGGGCTATGATATGAATGAAGTGCTGTGGTTCGCCCTCGCTGCAAGTGTGGAGCTCAAAGGGCTGCTGAAATGCTGTAATGTAATTATGTGGACAGTCTCTCAGATCCATTAGCTTGAAATGGTTCCACAGCTCCCCATTCAGTCAGTGGGCTGCCATGTCTTTTCTTAAGGGGTCTCTGAAGTCATTTGAAAAGACCTCCTCTGTACTCATTGTGCTCATTGTCTTTGTAAGCCTGTTATTAGTGGGGGAATCAAGTTACGGCACATCACTGATGAGAACGTCAGAGATTTTACAGTTACAGGTGGGGGTTTTATTCCTGACTGGGCATCTGTGCGTATTAATCAAATCAAATGTAGAGACATTTGGGAGTGGTGCACAGTAATTATGAAACCTAGTTATACAATGGTGTCACTACATTGTTTTTGCTCATGTGGACGATCTGACTTTTTTTTATGGTGTGGGTAAAGCTTTCAAAACAACAGAATCAACAAAACAAAAAATATATTCACATCTTGTACAAGTGTACAGATACAGATAGTCACATCCATTGTAATGAAAGTATATATACATTATATTTGTATTATAATAAATAAATTCTTCCCATAGCACCCTGTTTTAAATGGACAATATAGTCACATCAACATATAATCTTTTAATTTGACTTCGACTCATTTGAAAAACCACTAAATGAATCTGATGATTTAACAGGGTAACTACTGATTTTGTTTGCCTCAGTGTGTAACACTCACATCCTGTTAAATCATAACAATAAAAGTGTATTCATTACACTTAAAAAGTATTTAACAAGTTGGCCGTGAAAATTCCCCTCTCATCTAAGTTTCTAGATAAAAGTGTAGATTGTATTAGCCATGTAGTTTACAAAAGTTCCTTAAAACATTTATTTTAGGAATCAAATTAAAGGTTCCAGCAATTTACAAAAATTGATTTAGTGCTTTGTGTTTACCTAATCTCTTGCATTCACACAGACACCAGTGGAAATGTCCAAATGCGTCACTGCACAACTTTAAAGGCCTTTTCCCATGCATAGCAGTCTAGTGACCCATTCTAAATAACCTATATCATTGGGGAACTCTGGTTTATAAAGGGATCCATTGGGACCTCCGCTGAAAAGGTTTTTTTGGGTGGAAGCCTGGATGAAAAGTGCAAAGAGGAGGATAAAGAAAAAGTATAGGAGATGTCAGGACGCCTTTGGAGGGAAAACAAACTGCAGAGAGCAATGTGAGTTGACTTAATCTGATTAGACTAACCTCATCAACAGCCCACTTAAAAGGGAGAAGAAAGCCCTGAATTGGGGCGAGAAGCAAGAGAAAAGGGTCCCTCTCTGTTCAGAAAGCCAAAGAGGCTCAGTGAATGCATCACATTGTACTGGACATGCTGGTCTGCAGATGGCAATATGACAACAAGCCGCTTGAAAAGTGAGGCAAATATAATTGATCTGAGGATTTTTTTTTTCTGCAGGTATGAAAACAGCCAAGAGAGTAATGAGATTAAGGAAGAATAAAGTGAAAGTGCATGAAAAATACCACTTTCCCTCACGTTTGTGGTGCAAACACACAGCTTTGAAGCCTTTGACTGAACACACCCGCCCCTGTAATGCCATGAGAAATATTTCCAAATTCATATTAATATATTTAAATTCTGACCTCTTTTAAAGCACCCTGCAGTCCTGGTAATACATCAAACACTCAATAGTTGACCGGGGAAAAAGCTGTTTTAATACCAGCACAATTGATGAGTGTGAAAAAAAAACATTTAATTCATCTGGCCACTCCCAAAATGTCCCTAGCAACACCGCACATGAAATATCTCGTCCTGGCAGGGGAAAATCCCTTCAGATCGCGTGCCAATCGATGTGGGGAAATGGGTAAACATCTTGACACAAATATGTGTTAATACATAGTTTAATTAGTTTCCATAACAAACCATCAACCCTGCGTTTGTGGTATTCCGCAAATCCCTCTACTTAAAGTGGGAGTTGAATGCAGAAGCCACAGGTGGCCTTTCACTCAGGAGCTTAGATCTGCTGGTGTTGGGTTTCTGGCCTGACTTGTTTTCGAAACCTCGTTGCACTAACAGGTACTAACAGCGCCTTTAAAGTCCTCCAGTCATCTCTGATGTGGAGACAACAAAATCACGTGTTTGTGTCCTGATTGCCATCGTGTATCTGTGGTTTAATTCGGGTCATCAAGAGTTGTATTTCCACTCAAAGTCCTTAAGTTTCTTAAGTAAATAAAAGTACTGTGTTATTAGGAACCAGGGAAATCACTGAGGTTACATCTTATATTTTCAAAGGCAACATTGTACAATTTGACTTCACTATCTCTAGACTCAGCGTGCTTAAAGTTGAATTTAGTTTTAGATCAGTGCGTTAATACATGATGCAGCATAGCTACACCTGAATTCTGAGCTTTGAAATGGCATTAACACCTTAATGTTGGCGAAGACGCGACAAAAAGGAACTTATAGTATTAGAATAGTATTTATTCATTGTAAGTTGTATTGTACAGTTGGGGTTAATTATCTTGTATGCACAAAGCAAAAAATAAAACTCCAAAATGAAAAAGAAGTTAAATACGTATCTCTTCAATTAGAGAATTAGAGAAAAATAACATATTGCAAGATTGCAAATCTTAAATTGGAAATACTCTATATGTACATGTCTTACGCACATTTGACAACTTTGTAAAAGTTTTTAATGCACCTAAAGGCAGTTGTCTCAACTTCAGCAGAGTGCAGATTGGTCTCTTTTCTGTTTTGCCACAGTAACTGAAACAAAGCCAAAGCCACCCAAAGCGGCGCTGTGCCCGCTCGGTGCCTGGGATTCATCGTGGTAAACACTGCTCCTTGCACTCGATTGGGGAGTGTGTGTAAAGGGGTTGTGCAGCCGACACCAGCTAATACAGATATAATTGACTCTCCTTCTGCATTCTGCACATGGCTTTGGAGAAGTGCACAGGCTCATTGTACAACAACAAATTAAGAAGGCGGAATTCAAAAGGAGCTGCTGAGCATTCACCGGATCAGGACGACAGACTACTGCACTCTTCAAACACAGCTTTTCCCTCCCTTTTGACCCTTTCATGTCTTTCTGCAGACCACCTCAGAAAGCTAAGTCAGAAAGCAAGTACTTTTGGCTCTTGTGGTGAATGTTGATTGTCTCTTATTAAACAGCAGTGATTTTACATTCCCTGAGATGGCGGCATCAGCTTTAATGGTGCTCTAATGACGGAGTCACTCACAAAGATTCTTTCAGTTGAAGGGGAATTCCTGCTCCCTTTGTTGTCTGAGCCCAAGATCTTTGAAACGCAGGAATGAAGAGGGGGGAATTATTGATGGATAACACCAAGAGTTTGCAGACTTATTCTGACTTCGGATCAGGTTGAACAGGTGCCGCTTTTCACCTATACAGAATCATCAAACCAAAAATCGCATTAACTCCACTGCTGCAGGGAGCAGTTGTGTAATCTGTGCGGAGCTCTGTAGAATTAGATCTGCATCATTTGGGCCGATCCGAAAGCAAATAAAGGCGATGTGAGCCCAAGCACACGCAGCTGGCTCTTGAAACTCAGGATCCTGGGTAAACAAGGGTCCAGCATGCCTCAGCACCGCTCACCCATGGGGGGGCACATGAGCCGCTGAACAAAGGCCGATACTCTACTACAGACGGGACTGAAGCAGGGCTTAGCAAAATTTTATTACATTTGGCCTGTTTCAATAGACTGCTGACTAAAAGAGGATCACAGACTTTGTCATCAGTTTTAAGATTACTATGACTATGTACGCCTCCTTAGACTTTGTAATGCTCCCATTGTCGCACTACACCAACTGATTTAACATGGAAATCTGCGGCTCTCTCACATAAAGGTTCCATCTGTGTCACGGTTGCAAATTTATGGAAGGTCACCGGAAACTTTCCCATTGTGTTTTTTTTAGGAAGCACACCTGCTATTAGCAACCTGCTATTAGCAACATCACCAACATATTTTAGATTTTTTTTACATTCTCATTGATTTCACATGGAGGCTCTTTCACAGATTTTCATCTTCATATCCTACTTTCCCACATTCTGCTTATATTAACTTCAACTGTTAAGTAAAATAAGACATACAAACTATTAGATATGAGAATAAATATTAAATCACCAGAATCTGATGAGCATGAGTTGAAAAATATACCAGTAGCATATAAAATAGCTTTCACGTTTTAAAATGTTTGTTTATTACTAATTTTCCTACATACATTTGGACACATGTGTGCCACCTTGTGGTTTTTTTGTGACAATGCTAAAAAAAGATTTTTTCTCCTTCAAAACAAGTTTTTTCATTTTTAAAAAGTAATTTAGATGTCACAGCAAACAAACAAAAAAACATATCACTTCACTATGTCATATATCATATCAACATCACTAAATGCTTACAATACAAACATTGTAAGAACACTATATTAGACAATAGGGACATTCCTATCACAGCACAGAGAAGACAATCATTACACCCCAAGTATTCATAAACACTTATTCCATTAAGCCACAGTCCACGCAGGGTCCATTTAAAATGATCTCAGTAAAGCTTAGACCTTGAACGTCTGTATTGGGGGTACTTTGTTAAAGGAAATCCATCACATCAAGTCGATTACTTTTATCACAAATCAGTCGCTAGATGGTGCCCTTCTCCTCCAAACACTGCCGATCACACCATGTTCAAAACGCTTGCACATCATTTCAAAGAAAGGGACTTTAAATGTTAAGAAAAATATCTTTAATACATAAAGTAATTTAGATGTCACAGATATTTATTGTGGGGAATTTCCTTTCCATGTATGTTATCTTAATGTTAATGGGGCGAAGGAACTGCCTCTTCTTCAAAGGAAACCGAGATCCTGCATCATAAATATATTCGCAATACGTATTGTGAGTAATCCATCGTAGTGATTTACGTGTGCACATTGTACCGTATGAAAAACTGCTATCACTATGCTAACCAAATATTATGATTTCAAGGTCGCAGGTTCTACATTATCTGCTTCTTGGAATTCAGGCTGTATTCTGCAAGTTGTGCCACGTGGACTGCGTGGAGCGGAGAAGACTTTACGCAAATGGCACGCGGACAGATGTGCCCCCTTCTCCTCCTCCTCCTCCTCCTCCTCCTCCTCCTCCTCCTCCTCCTCCTCTCGCTTCCGCGCCCGGATGATTGACAGAGAGCTGTTCACGAGGCCAATCAGAGTGCGCTCCGCGTTATTTGCATAGTGATGCCGCATTCCATTGACTCGGTGCGTGCTACTGCTCACCGCCTCGCGTGCCTTAACAGAGGTCTCCTCCTTGCAGGCCCACGAGGAGTCTTGAAAATAGATAATGCCTAATTTGTTGGCATTCAGGGGCGAGCATTTATGGTATGCTTAAAAAAAATAATCCTTGTTGTTGATGACATTCCAAACTTACAGGAAAAATACAGGAAAATACACGTTGATATGAAAAAATGAATATGCTGGATGTCCTTTTGGGTAATGGGGCACTTGCAACACACGCCATTCGCACCTAAATAGTCCCTTTAATGAATGATTATTTGACTTCTCGCTGCACAGTGTCTGAGTTCTGCAGACTCTACATGCACACACACACACACACACAAACACACACACACGCCAAGCTGCAGCCTATAACATTTTTGACGTGCACGCAGCAAAGTTGGAAGCAAACATCCACACGCACTCCCCTCCCTCATCACTTCACAGCTCGGCCGCTGCTGCTCGCTCCGCTTTGTTGTTTGTCCCTGCAGGGCTGATTGAGCAGCGCGTGACCGACGGCCCGCGGGGGTGTTGTCCAATCAGCGGTCTGCCCCGCGCCCAATGGGTGAGTCCTCTCTGCTATTGGCTGAGGCGAGTGTGGGAAAGAATGCAGAGAGGGTTTCACACGAACTGGGAGCACGCAAGCCGTCTATAAGTACCGCCGCGGCGTGTGTCGACCGCAGAAGCGGAGACTCGCCCCGCACGGCGCAACGCACGCTCCTGAACTCGAATGACAGCACATTGGTGACGAGCGACGTGACGCGAACCAAAAAAAAAAAAAAAAAAAAAACGACCCGGTGGGACTGCCAGGCATCTCGCGTATATCCTGACGACTTAGCAGTTCGACGATTCGATCTTTTCCAAAGAGGATTTACTTCTTCACGCGTTTTGCTGGTTTGGTGAACAATGCCAGCTGACACCATGGAGAAGCAGACGGCATCCCCGCTGGCCGGTGCCCCTGCAAACGGAACACACACGCCGGACAAACCCAAAAATGCCAGCGAGCATAGAAAAGTACGTTTTATTTTTTAACTGTTAACAAGTGACTTATAACGTGAGGTGCAGTATTCAACTAAATGTATTCATGTTAACGGAGATCAAGAAGTTAACTTTTGAATTGTTTTATTCTTTGCAGTCATCGAAACCCATCATGGAAAAACGGCGTAGAGCCAGAATAAACGAAAGCCTTGGGCAGCTCAAGACTCTCATCCTGGACGCACTTAAAAAAGATGTAAGTTGAGATCACTCTGATGCATTTACTTTCCATTTAAGTTCAAAGATCATTGCATTTGAATACAGACTCAGACTTGTCATGTTATCTCCTTTGCAGAGCTCCAGGCATTCGAAGTTGGAGAAAGCAGATATCCTGGAAATGACAGTAAAGCACTTGAGGAACCTGCAGCGTGTCCAGATGAGCGGTAAGTTCAGTCAAATGAGTGGATATAAAACTATTTTTTTTAAAACGTATTAAAGCACTAGGAAGCTCATGCAAGAGTCACAAATGCGTCTCTAAATGCTCTCTCTCTCTCTCCCTCTTTCCCCCAGCAGCACTCTCAGCAGATGCCACCGTCATAAGCAAATATAGAGCAGGATTCAACGAGTGCATGAACGAGGTCACCCGCTTCCTGTCCACCTCAGAGGGGGTGAACACGGAGGTGAGGTCGAGGCTCCTCAACCACCTGTCCAGCTGCATGGGCCAGATGATGTCCATCAACTACCCGCAGCAGGCCGCGTCCCAGCAGGCGCACCTGGCTCAGCCGCTGCACGTGCAGCTGCCATCCACCCTGCCCCTCAACGCCGCGGCTCTGGGCTCCAAACTGAGCCCCGCGGAGGCCATCTCCCCCAAGGTCTTCGGCGGCTTTCAGCTGGTGCCCGCAAGCGATGGACAGTTTGCATTTTTGATCCCCAACCCAGCCTTCTCCTCCGCCACGGCCCCCGTCATCCCGCTTTACGCAAACGCAGGAGTGCCCGTTACGGTCAACGCCAGTCCGGTGCACGGGGGCTCGGCATCGACCGCGGCTTCGCCCATCCACGGCATGACGTCTTTCTCCGTGGGCTCCCAGGCGGTCAGTCCGGTGGGAGTGAGCGCCGGCTCGGAGGGCAACGAGCCGGTGTGGAGGCCTTGGTAGCGCCGAGGATAAGAGACTCGTGTCAAACCAGTTTGCATTACTTTTCCAGTTTAGACTTTTAACTGACTGCACAGCCGACGGTTGTGGGGGTTTAACCTGTGACTTTTTGCGCTACGGGACGGTAACTCTAACCACTTAATGCCCCCCCCCCTTTGTCATTGTTTCGTTTTATGGAACAAGCGATTTTTTATTATATATAATTTATCATCTGATTCCAACATTTGGATGTCAGTGATAAATATGCTGTTCTTGTTGAAGATTTATAGGAAAAAAGTTTTGTTATGAAGTACCTTTTATGAAAATATTTTAGATTTGTACAGATTTGTTATTGATTGTTATACCAAAGCTGTGTTTTATATTCGTTGTTATTTTGTGTTGAAAAGAAGAAGAAAAAAAATGAAGTTGGGTGATGCCCCACCGTTTGAATAAATCACTTTTCAGAAGTTAATGTATTGTCTACAGCCTGTTTCTATCATCCATACTGTTTGCGAGTTTTATGGGTCATTCAGTAGTTTTTAAAGTCACGCGTAAAAGACACAGGTGACGTTTGGGAGCACATCGTTGCAGTCTTATCGATTACTTTCTAATTTGTACCCCTATCAATGTATCTACCAAGTTGTAAGTGGCCACCTTTTCACCGGTTTGGCGGGAGTTCCTTACATCTGGCCCAGCGGACAATGAGGGTATATTTTCCTATTGCCATAAAGGTAATTAAAAGTTTGAAAGGGGTCTCATCCTGTATGCAGCGGGAGCTTTAAGAAGTCTTAAACCCTATTCATGAGCCTGGGAAATGCGCTCAGGGGTTAATGTCACTAACAGATTGCCTCGGTGAAAGGAGAATATGGAAGGATCCTCGCTTCCTTTTGTGCATCAATTGTTCAATTCCACTCCCAGTGGGCCTACACCTCAATAAAGGAGAAACCGAGGGAACTCGGTTAGACTTTGTTTTGATGGCGGGGAAACGTGAGGAGATAGGGCAAGATAACAAAAAAAACGTATAGCAAGTTGACGAATAAGTTATGCGGATAATGACTTCCTTTGAAAGTGCCCCGATTTCTTTTTCGTTTTTTTTCTCCAGTGGATTAAAGGTCACCCCGACCCCCCCCCCCCCCCCCTCCCATCCGTCCCTGTTTATCTCAGTGTAAACTTATCTTTCTCCGGCGAGTGGGGTCCGACACTGGGGGCCGTGTGTCCGGGCCGGGCGGCGGGGCGCTGGCCGTGTGTCGGCCACATGCGGTCCGTGGGCCCCTTTTCTCGGGATTAGGTTACAGGCTGCTGACCACCGCTCAGGACCCCCCCCCCCCCCCGCATTTAATACTCGGCGCGCACTGCTGCCACGGGACAACGTTGAGTCCCTTTAAACGTGTTTCTTAGCCCTGACCTCCAGTAAATGTTCAGTTTAAAGGCACTGACGAGCGAGTAAAGAAAGAGTTTTATTCTGAAGGAAAGGAACGTTTTTTTTCCCACTCTCCCCCCAAAAAACAGTACGAAGTTGTTGCCAGAATAAAAGACAGTAACGCAATTCTTTCCTGTACCTTTGTCTCTACGTGACTTTGCCGCCCGGCACTGATCATTTAGCACTTCTTCTGATATATATATATATATCTTTCTTGAACAAACGGTCTTGTTATTAGTCTGCGTTCTCACTTCCCCGCACAGTGCCAGTGCCCTGCAGATGACACCGGCGGTAAATGGCGCATCGAAACCCGCCGGCGGCGACGCGCAGGCACCTTGCTCCTCCGAGGAGGCATACCGAAACATCACGTTGGCACCCGCGTGTGGGTTGTGCGGTCGCTTCTGCCGCCTCCTTGTCAGATTTAATAGTTCAGAGATGCCTTTGTAGAGCTGAGGTCGTGAGAACCGAGCGAACTAAGTCAGCCTGCGGCCGGGCGCTGCGCCAGCCAGTAAATACCCGCCGGCGGCCCCCGGTCGTGCGGCCGCTCTGCGGAGGTGAGGACACACACACACACACACACACACACACACACGCGCGCGCGCGCGTCTCCGCCAAGAAGCGAGCCACCGGTGTAAACACCAGGGATCGTTTTAATAGCAGCATGCTGACAGCGAGTCGGGTTTGGTTGGGAAATAACAAGGAAGAATGATACGTGACTGTTTGCAGCAACGACACAACGTCATTAAGAAACAGGTGCAGGAAAAACAGTACCTGAAAGAATTACTCATGGCACCAATGGCAGAACATGGAGGACATTGTGCAGATGTGAGGTGCTGTTAGTGTTATCTATCCAGATGTGGGCTGGTTGGATTCTCAAAATTCGTATTAAAAATCTTATATAAAAATAATCAGGCGGGAATCTGTCTTTGCGAAAGAAAAGGATTCCTATAGAGGACAGAATGTCCCTCGGGGATATTCATCACGTCCCTTGGGAGACGTTGCCATTGAAAGGGGTAGGGGTCGTCAGAGGAGCCACAAATTATCATTCTCATTAGCGACTGAATGGAGGAACGCGCGGACGACGTTGCCGCCAAACCATTAACACCAGTTCTCCCTCCAAATTTCCAATTGCCATTGTTGCAGTCCTTGTTTAGTCAGCACTTTGCAGGCAGCTTCTCCCACAGGCGGCTACAGCAGTGCTGCTTCTTTCATGCGTGACTGCAAATACTCTCCTTAATCCTTACTTAAATTAGGCTAAGCACCTCCAGGGCTGACAAGATCATCAAATTAATAAATGTGAACAGATAATTTCATTTAAAAGAACATTGATCATTAAATAAGATGTTTTCTTGTGTCCTAAGGATTGTTTTTTTTGGATGACACATCTGGCAATAATTGTAATACATATTTTTGGTATTATTTTAGTAGTATTAGAAAATAATGTCACTCATTTCATTGAAAAATAGAAACTTTAGGAAACTATAACTATATGTGTTTTCTGGATTGGCCCACATTTATATAAACCATGACCATGTGCCAATACATTATGGAACATTAATCATTTAACTTTGACAGGTTCATTCCTTCTCAGTTTTTAAAAACTTGTCAAGATGTACTTTTATTCTCAATCAGCCTTTTTTGCTGCAGTTGTCCTCTACTTCAGAACGTGAATATGGGAAACACTCTGCCCCTCGGATTGTTTGAGAGCTCCACTGCTCTCACTTTCAAACGGATGCCCCGGCTATATTTGCTCCTCAATGTGAAGACGCTGCAGCTACGAGGACACAAGGAAATGTTTGACATGCTTTTGCCACAGGTTCAGCCTATAGGGGAAAGGCGGGGCCGGAGCATGCTTCAGGCATTAACTGTTTTTTGGTGTGCGTACTTGCACCTGTTTTCTTGAGAATCAGAGGGAGTGATTGAGAAAAACAGACAAAGAGACAGACATATTGAATGGCGGGAAACCGGATTAAAGAATCTTGAAAGTATTCCAAATGGTTCCCCGAAGTGTGACTCAAGGGTGTTGGAGACAGGAGGTTAAGTCAGGTAAGATTTTTTTTTAGTGTTACTTCCCATTTGATTCCATGACACTTTATTATCAGGTGTTCATTTCTTTTTTTAATGCTTTAGCCATGCTTTCCCCCTCCCATCAGTCGCTCTTATTTGGCTCCCTCCAAACTACAGTCTTCTCTCGGTATTTATAGCAAGGGACCACTTATCCCTGGGCCTGGCTGTGAGGTGTTGGGTGTGAGCAGACGGAGGAGGTGAGTCTCAGACGCAATGGGACGCGCCAAGCCTGATCAAATATCACAGGGGGCCGCGTGGACTCCTCTCCGCTTGTCTACAGAACGTATTTCTGAGGCCAGTTTTGGCTTTTCAGCAGCTTCTCCTGTTTCAAGGCATGAGGCTTGTGGCTTACCGCCTTTGCAACTGGTGCAGATTCCACAAGAGAAAGTTAAGGGCCCTCTTGACAGGGCTAGAGGTCATCCTGCAGGCTCCTTGGTGGCCTTGATTTATGTATTCATCTATTGAGGGGGTCATCCCTGTCTTTTCACGGCATCTGTTGCTCTATTTTAGCTCTGGTTTCGGACTTCAGCAGCACAAGTCTCACAGCTACTTAAATAATGCAAGTAACAAGAGTAAAACAAAATACAGAGATGTTATATGCATATGTTATACGTAGCATCATGTGCATTTCTGTATGATAATTTGTGGTGAATGCCAATTTCCTTTGGTATTAAATTAATGAAAATAGGTGACTCATTATTACCCCCTAGTGAAACCCACCCAGGACTGCATGTGTGTGCATGTGTGGTCCACCCTGCGTCTCACTACATGCACAGACTTGTCCCCAATTTGACACTTGAAAACATGATGTGCAGTGATATGACTCAAGTGTGTCTTCTCAAAATGCAACCGACTGTTGTTCTTTTGTGGTTGCATTTCATCCTCTTCCTCTCACTCCTCTTCTTCTAATAAGAAGTGTATTTGAGTGTAAGCGTTTGCACCGTGTGGTTGGGTGACGATGTGAGAAAGAATCTTTGACCCATTTCACTGGTCTAAGCTATTTTCACATCACAGAAGGTCATGTCAGAGAGCCATAATAATAACAACAACCTGTAAATCTAAATGAAATGCAGAAGTTATTAAGTATTATTAGTGGTTAGTGTTTCCTGCTATGACAATATCTGCCACGAGAAGGTCTATTACTTACTTTTCTTACAACGTATTCTAGTTACGTAAAACACTGAAAACCAATGTTTCTCAGGATCTAACACTGAACTCTGTAAAAGAAAGCAGAAGCTGTAGTCGCGTTACATTGGATCTCAGGCTTTGACATCACTCATTTTCATATGTATATCTATGTCATTTGCGATATCACTGTGTTTTTTAAACATCTTGAACAGAACCCACAAGCGTAAATTCTCTGTATCTTTCTTTACGTTAAAGACGCAGACCATTCTACACAATTTCTCAAATGATTACTACCGAAAGATCACAGGAACTCTGAGCCCCTGTCTTATATTTAGCAAATGAAATACAAGCATATTTGACAGAAGGATATTCTGCTCTGGGAGGTGTTGAAAAGTTGAATATCCTGACCAGCGCTGCCATGGTGCTGAGACCCGTGGCCCCCTCTGGACCCCGGCTAAGCTAGGTGGTGACAGCAGCCCTGTTGCTACGGCATTATCACTTCAGCACAGTAGAGAGGGGGGCATTGTCCCCGAAGCAGGATGTCCTGGTGTCTGGTCCCATCCCATATGGGCTATCCTTTGTTCATGTCTCTGTCAGTGGATATTGGGGCAAATCCATAAACCAGATGTTACCAGGATGGGAAAGGGTGCCATCACCATTCTAAAATGTAGGGATCTTCCTTCCTTTAACATGTCAGTAGATCAGCATGTTTTTTTCCTCTTTCCTTTTGTCATGAAGTCCTCCACAGCTTACTCAAAATGTCAAGCAGGCACCGAAAGTGTAGAGCGCATGTGTGTCATCGTGTGTTTGCACTGCATGTAGGGAGTTGGAGTTATGAGATGACCCTTGTCTTTTTTTCATTCTTTATCCATCTCTGTCTCCTTTCATGGCCTGGGAAGGTAAACACTCATCCCCTTTGCTTGTGTTTTTCTTATGGTAACAGTTGAACAGTGTATGCTCCACTCGTGGTTTTATTGCGTTGATTGTCATGCAAGAGGCAAGGGAGACAAGTGTCAATAAGTGGATGGCCTCACTCCAAACAAATGTGCCCAGAGAATGGGCAAAGAGAGCTGAGAATGCAGCTGGGTACACACACACACACACACACACACACACACACACACACACACACACACACACACACACACACACACACACACACACACACACACACACACACACAAACAAATGGTTTGCTAACCCCCATCTCCCTGAAGACATTATTCAAACAACATTCAAACAAGATATAGCAGGCCTAACACTGATCAAGTAGCTGTAATTTAAATCTCGAAGGGACAAAGGCCTTTTCTAAACAGCATATCTATTGAAAACTAACATCACAGTCATAGGATTTAGGTTTGGAAAACCTATTTAAGCTGAACAGATATCTCACAGCCTTTCTTTACATATTAATTAAAAAACAGACTTGTAGAGGGGAACGCACAGCCCTTAATATAAAACGACCCTAAACAAAAATTAAATGAAAATCACATTTTCATCTGATTTAAACCTGTTTTGTCTGAGCATACATTTACACGGCTGGATTTATTATTGAGAAACTACAGATACATTTTATCACAAAAAGAGCTATACCTTCATAGCTAAACTGTTTGGTCATAATTTGGGGCCTTTCTACCTGTTAGATAAACTAACAGCAATTGAACGTTGGCGGGAGATCTGATTCAGCTGTTTTTAAGCGGATGATTATGCAATACTCATCCACCTAGTTTGAATATTGCAACAGACATAACAGGGATTGTTAAAACACATCGTTTATCACCATCTTCCCTGCAGACATCCCTCACCACACTGTCATGCTCTTATCTATATAACAAACAGCTTTTTAGTGGTGCTTGGCAATGGAGTGACAGACGTAAACACGAGTGTCTCCCTGCCCGCTAGCGGTGATCGCTCGTGGATGGATCACCTGTCCAGCACTCATCTCCAGATTCTTCTCTGGAGAGCTGAAGGAACCTCATGATGAATTCATGGAGCCTTGATAAGATTAGCCCTGGCCAAACACACACATGGGGGGACTGTCTATCATGTTATTCCCAGTCTCAGCCCATTATGAGGGAATCCCCCCCTCTGTGAGAGTCTGGCTTCATGTCTCTCACCGTCACTCTTCTGTTTGGGAGGGATCTATGAGTCTGACTTGTCAAAGAAAGGTTGTTCATATAGGACTACTTTCTACGAAGTAACCTATTTAAATGTGTCTTGTTGCGTTAATGATTCTTTCGATGCATACACTTTTGGCTTCTCTACAGCTATTCTTTCATTTTCATTGTGATGAGAATTGATTCATAAGTAAGGTATTATATATGTTGTCCAAAATGAGGACATTATTTCAATTGACCTACCAGTAACTATAAGTATGACACATACTTTTACTACTTCTATTACATCATAAGTGTCATTAATCAGTATTGTTATTGGGGTTTTCTGCTTCTCGTTTCACTTGGTACCATTTTCTATTGTATTTCTGTCCCTGGTATCTATTGAGTGCATGTTAATTTAATCCAAAACAACATTGATTTGTTGTAATATATAAGTGCCACAAGCAAAAGTCCTTTGACCCCTGCTGCAGCAAATGTCTCAGAACCTTGGCCAAGTAAACTAAACTGAGGACAACATATGAATTTGGAATTGTTCATGCAATTGTTCATAAGAAATGATGTATAACGTTGTGATTAAAAGGAAACATCTTGGTGTCCATTTCTAAGAACTCTCCCAACTCACTGTTCAAAGGTCCGGGAACAGGCTGATGAACCTAATGTGAGCGTTAACGTCTGTGTGTGTGTGTGTGTGTTCCTGTGTGAGATGCCCGGCCACCCCCTGCAGTGTTGCCCTGCGTTGACTGACAGCACCAGCGCGGCTGTACAATAGCTGATCTTTGCTCAGTGTCTGACTGTATAAACACAGAGTGAGATGGCTCCCTCATGCAGAACTCCAGTATTGATCATTTCAGCAAGATCCCACAGCCGCACTCATTGTCCTCGTCCCCCCTTCTCTCCTGCCAATCAATAGCTCTTTGTGTTGATTTTTACCCATTGACAAATCACTCTGCCCCACTGCCTTTGTCAAGCTGTCAATCAAGCAGAAAGAATTGCCTTATTTGATCCTCATTCAGTCCATAGTTTCATACACCAAGTGGGAAGAGTACAATCAGTATTAAATAGTGTGAATTGTGTGATAATTGAAAACAGAATATTTTATCAAATGTTTTTACTTTTTGAATCAGTGGCAAAAGAATCAGAGTTTGTAGTAGTAACATTAACATCTTAGTTAATCCTTCAAAATAGTAGCAACATTGCACATATACAGAAGCAGTAAACTGTATTCCATTTACAGTATGTGCAAAAAGTTGTACGAACTTCAAAAAAATAGTCCCAAAGTCATACGTTTACCAGCCTGCGAGATCCAACTTGTCCTTGAATGGTTTGCATTATTACCTTCATCTTTTCTGTCTGACAATGTCAGCGTCCATCAAGCTGACAGCAAATAAAAGTATTGTGAGTCATTAATCCCCATTGTCTAAATGAGTGATCTCTGTTCTGTGTGAGAATGTGACCTGATTTAGTCGAAGTGAGATCTGATCTGCAGCTTTCACTCACTGACATGAACGCACCCCTATAAGCCTCGGAGTTCGTCTGATGAACCTTTTCATAGGATTCTGTTATTTGGAAACTTTGTCTGAAGCCACTGAGTTGAGTCTCTCAAACTATATGATGTTGAGATTGTTTTTTTTGCAAGGAAAAGTAATGTTCACTTGGTTCACAGACCTTTGGTTCCGTCAATATTTGCCAGGTTATAATGTATGAATGCATATATTTTCATCAAAAGAGTTCAGCTTCAAATAGCCATGTTTTCTATAATATGAAATAAATGTTAATATGTATGACCTCCATACAGTTAAGAGGTAGTACTATTCCATCTGAACAAAGCATTAAAATGTTTTTTTAGTATTGATCACACTAAATATATTTCCAAAGGAGCTATTGACATGAACTTTTCACCAGATGTTGGTAACAACAAAGAAACCAAAACAAAGAAGTTCAGAAATAAAGTCATGTGTAAAAATGTGAAATGACAAAGGGAAAAAGTATTGAACAAAAGAAGAAAGGGAGGCGCAAAAAGGTATGGAAAGCCAAGACAACAGCTGAAAACTATCAGTAATTAAAAAGCAATCCAGACCCTTGTCGGTGCAAATAATATCAGCCGATGGAGTCCCAACTGATGGCCTTCAAGAAGGTCTCATTGCCAAGGTGTCTCAAGACCTTCGCAAGCTAATTGTTGCAAAACACAATGATGGCATTGGTGATAGGCGCATTTCTAAGCTTCTGAATGTTCCAGTGAGTTCTGTTGGGGCCGTAATACGGAAGTAGAAAGACAATCATTTCACCATAAATTTGTTTCGACCAGGATCTCTGACAGGAGTGAAAAGAATAATCAGAAGAGTTGTCCAAGAGCCAAGGACCACTTGTGGAGAGCTTCAAAAAGACCTGCAATTAGCAGGTACTGTTGTCTCAAAGAAAACAGCAAGCAATGCACTCCACCGCCATGGCCTGTATGCACACTCACCACACAAGACTCCATTACTGGAAAAAAAGCATGTTGAAGCTCGTTTAAAGTTTGCTGCACAACACTTGGAAAAGCCAGTGAAATACTGGGGGATGAGAGCAAAATTGAACTGTTTGGATGCCATAATACACACCGTGTTTGGAGGACAAATGGCACTGCACATCACCCTAAAAGCACCATACCAACAGTGAAGTTTGGAGGTGGGAACATCGTAGTGTGGGGCTGCTTTTCAGCAAATGGTACTGGCAAACTTCACATAATTCAAGGAAGGATGAATGGCCAAATTAACAGAGACATATTATTGACAGAAATCTGCTGCCATCTACCAGGATGATGAAGATGAAACGAGGGTGGACATTTCAGCAAGACGATGATCACAAACTCACAGCCAAGGAAACTCTCAACTGGTTTCAACGAAATAAAATAAAGCTGCTGGAAGGGCCCAGCCAATCACCTGACTTAAATACCATTGAAAATCTATGGAAAGAACTGAAGATGAAGATTTGTAGAAGAGGCCCACGGAACCTTCAAGATTTGAAGACTGTTTGTGTGGAAGAATGTTTAATACTTATTTCACCCGCTGTATATGATCTGACCCCTTGAGATTTGTCTTAGTATTTACATTAACACTGCTTTGTGATATTACATTTATATTATTGTGTGCTTCATATTAATGTTTGAAATAAATGATCTGCCTTCAGTGCCATGGGTCCTGTTTATTAAACTGATGCTTGATAACAGGTGTTACCTGTAGACACAGGAAACCCCTCATTGCCTGTGACTTTCATGCTTTTAACATCTTTTGCCAGTCTGTGGACAAGTTTGTCCCATTGTGAACATTGTGGTTGGCTTCCACATATGTGTTTATGTCATTGTGCAGCCCATTCTTTCATAAATGGCCAGCTGCCACAAATCAGCGGTGATGGTCAGAGGTTTCCACTCCTAGACACAACAGTCTATCCGGGAAAAACAACTCTCTGATGCCTCAGTCTTCCTATATTGTCTGGGACGATTCCGAGTCGGGAGAGGCTTATTGTTTGGTTGACTTTGTAGTGCAGGTCTATTGCTGCGGAATGTGGGGGATTTCCTCCCTTGCAGGGGTATTTTTAGCTATCTGTGTGAGTTCAAGGGAGCTCTGCATAGAACGCTCTTGTGTGGGGTCCGAGGGTGGGGCCTGTACACTCGTGCACATGTGTTGGACTCTTCGTCTGCCCATATGATCCCAGAGAGGGTGTGTGTGTGTGTGTGTGTGTGTGTGTGTGTGTTGGGATATTTTTGTGCCGAATCTTATCCAAAGCTGCGAGTAGGATCATCGAGGCCAATGCTCTGCAGACAGAAGCATCACACGCAACGGCGGGTTGATTTAATCAGATGCCCAGCCTGTTTCATTTGAAATTTCGCGGCGTATTTACTCTCTGGTTCCGGTTTGTCAGCAGAGAGTCAGTTGAAAACAGACACCGCACGTTTGCTGAAGTGTTTCGAGAGGGCATCACCCGGTCACCTGGGGGTCTTTGACCTCCCAGGGTAATGTTCTGCAGTGTGAGAGCTGTCAATGGAGGCGTCCATGCAGGGGACAACCAAGCGGATGGCCAGGGTGAAGTCAGGGAATAGACAGGTCACATCCAGAAGGACCTGTCACCCCCAGCTCAAACCAAGTGAGATCTTCTTCCGGGTCTCACTCACAACTTGTCACATTCGCTGACACCAAGTGACAATTTGGCTTGACCTACCGTTTATATATGTTCGGCTGTGGTTGGACATTTCAAGTATTCAAGGATCATTTGTTGTCATAGAACACAGCACATTTCATTTGGGAAGCAAAAATAGAGCCAGGTCTCTGCGAAGATATGGACACAACAGACATCCCACTCCTTGTTGCTGGATTAGCAGGAAGCCTCGCAGGCAGTTTCTCACAGATGTCGGTGCTTTGAGCTACATGCTAATGTTGGCATACTAACATGTTCACAACAACAGCGCTAAGACAAACGGGTTTAGCAGGTTCATACTTCATACATATTAGTTTAGCGTGTTAGCTTGTCTTGTCTGCGAAATGATCACAAAAGACATAATGGCTTAGTAAGAAATTGCATCACTGGAGAATGAAATGACATTATAAAAATCCTAATTTATCAATGTGGCTGTATAACTTCTTTGTAAATCCTATCTACTACCTGTTATATTACTATTTTGTAATTCCTATTAATTAATGCATTGGCCTAATTCCCACTAATTTATCACATTTGGTCTCCGAAACCAGAGAAAATTGTCAGCGGAAAAAAAGAAGCGTATAGAAAAGTGACAGTATCGCTTTAAATCTATGAAAAATTATAATCTAATCACGTAATCAACCAATCATTTCTGAACTAATACTGAAACTGGTGTGTCTTTAATGATACTGCTTATGCATTATATATGTATACAAAATACTACATGAATGTAACAAATTCAAGGAATCATTGAAATGTTAGCAGTTAGAAGAAGAACATTTGTGCAGCCTTAAGTGATTACCCCCCCCCCCCTTTCCCCCATACAAGGCCTGTAATGACATCATCACATATTTCAGTGGTGAGTAATGAAACAAGTCAACTCTTCAATGTCTTGTTCACACGCTGCTTATCTTTCCTAATGGAATGAAGCCTCTTCTACCCACACGCCAGTTTTCTGAGGGTTTTACCCCACGACAGTTGTCAGGTCAGCGTTGTCCTCCCAGTGCTAATTATGTCTCTCTGATATCTTAGAACAAACAGATCTTTATTAGATCATAGGAGATATGACATCTGTACGTTAGCAGGAAACCTATTAACCTTCATTTACTTGTAAAATAATTATGAATAACAACTTTAGCATCCATTTGTATGATTTAAATATGACATGTATACAATACATCTATACACTTTTTCATTAAAGTTCAACGGAATGTTTATTAACATGATTGCATTAAATTATGTTTAGGCTTTTCCCCCCTTTTTTCAGTAGAGTTGATAAAGTGGGCAATCACTCTACTTCTTGGAATTAAAGAACTTGCTGTTTCAGCCATTTATCTGCTTGCTTATTCACACATTTTCAAATATTCTCAATTGCAGCACCCAATGTTAAACTGACTCTGGCTCTTGAGAAAAGATTGGCTGGTGAGAAGCACTGTACAGAATAAGAGGGTTTACAAGATAGTACTCGATTATCCATATAGTCGGCATTTGCCTCATTAAATAACTATTCTAATAAATAATTATATATTCAAGGTGGACAGTTAAAGAACAACTTTTTCATACTTTCAATTGTTCCAAATTCTGTCTCAACAACTACAATGCAATGCAACTGAAAGAGCCTAAAACATTCTGTAGCAGAAACGGACATATGCTTTATTATATCATGACTGAGTAAACGCCTCTTCTCCTTAAACAAAAAGAGGGGCCTTTAATGTCCGTATTAATGTAGAAGCAGGTGGTAAAGACTCCTTTGTTAATCACTTAATGATGAATTCCCCCCACTTTACATGGTGGCTTTTTCACCAGACGTTTACTTCTTTTGCATAGGAAACTTTATAAAAAACTTTATCTTACCATGAAATGAGTAGGCACGGATAAATGGCTACTGTTTGGTTTTTGTCCTTCAATGCAGTCCGCCTATTGGGGGTCCACCGACTGGGCAGGTTTGGACCATATGTCATCATTCCGACCCTTTGTGGGGGCGTGTCTCTGTGGCAACCGCATCAGCTGTGGCCATTGTATGCTGGGATTCAATGGCCCATATATTCATTGCAGGGCTGGTGTGGGCCCCGCAACAGAAACAAATTGATACATACAACCCTCAGCCCCATTTGGCTCGCATGACACATTTCAAATAGACATAAAAAGGACATTTTAGTCTGTTGAAAATCTTGAGAAAAGCTTGGTCGCCATAGTGACAGTGCAGTAAAAGCGGCCATGGGCCATTAAACTCCAATCAGATGTAAATTTGGGTTGCCCCCAGGCCCACGGACGGAAAGCCCCCTTCACACAGCAGACACAAATTAAACAGTTTGTTTGCCAATTCACATGTCATCTTAATGGGTTTTTATTCGTTTGCCCTTTGTTTAAATGAGAATTACAAACCGTCATTGATTTATTATACAAGACCACTTCAGCTGTCTGCACATATATTCATTAGTGACTCAGTCAGATGGTTAAAGAAGATAAAGAACACTTTAAAAACTTGTCAAATGTTCAGCCAATAAGAAAAACCTTTTATCTTTGACAGTTTAAGTCACAAGGTAATAAGATAATCAAATACAACAATACTTTTGCGTGCCAGTGGTGTACAACAAATTCTATTTCTATTTTGTCTTTGTGCTTATTTATAAATCACTTCAGCATTTAATCCAATTTGAATAAAATAAGAATATTTATGACTGTCCAGTTGTATGTTGTACTTGTTCACTATTCTCCCCGCTTTTATCAATACGTCTCTGAATTGACCACAAGTTACCTGTTTCTCAAATTTCCGGTAGTCTAATATCCTAGCCAAGTTACAGGTTCTCTGCTCTGTCAGCTTTTTTAAATGCTATAAACATGACATGAGTGAGTGCCTCGTGTGGGAATGGATTTCTTTTTTTCTCCATAAAAATGCTCTAACACAGGAAACACGGTTTTTGGAAAACAAGGAACCATTGGTTGACACTGTCTCCACGACAGGAAGCGTTGTGCCCCTGCGATTGGGTAGAGAAAATATTTTGCTTGACTTGATGGCTGGAGATTTGTCCGAGCTTGTCCTGCCAATGGATTCGGTCCGAGGTCTCGTGCAGCGTTTAATGTTATTGTAATAATCAGGATTATTTTGTTTAACAATGCCTGGCTTTTTGCAAAGTACAGAACGACAAAGGGATAAAACGTCAGCAGGATAAGTGTCCTGAATGAACTCTGCCACTGATTGTTGTACAGCTTGTCAACACACACGTTCAGGCTACTTCACTTGTTATTATATATTCATTTTCAAATATGAATTCATAATAATCATTAAGAGGGGTGGATTCCTTTGTGTGGTAATTGCTATTAAACACATAATAGCTGTAAAACATATGGCAAAAACCACAGACCTGATTCATATCTGTAGACAACAGTAATTGCACATTAATGCTCATAATTACAGACAATGGGTTTTGCAATCAGTGTTTACAAAGGAATTGTAGTGTTACAGAGTAAGAAATGGCACAGGGTTACTTTGACTAAATGGTATTATCTACATCGAGTTATCACAATTAATCTGACGATTGACTGAGAAATGTAGACACAAGTAATTCCATTACACGTCTTGTTGCTACACCCCATTCTATGCCAAAATAAATGAAGGAGAATTTAATAAAAAAAAGAAGAAGACCACATCGGTCGCTGACGTTGATGACAAATGAGTCAGTGGTCCTGTTGTGTCGTCTGTTTTCAAGATGGCCTCATACAGTAACACTGTTATGACAACACCGGACAGGCAAGGCGCAGCATGAGGTTCTACTGGCTCTGCAGCAGCTAACCTGGGACCTGACGTTACCACCGCTGTGATGTCTTCCATGCCGGCAGGGGGAATGGTGATTTGACAGAGGGATGATTAACTACAGCATCCACAGTAGCAAACTGTCTTATTTCATGTGCATTGTTTCCACCTCCAAGAGAGATTTGACTGCTCTATTACCGAGTTATATTCTGTCTGCAGCTCAACAGTTTGTCATAAACTCCTTGTAAGCCACCCAAGGCCTCATTTTGTATAATTGGGTATTTTATTATTTCCATGCACATCTTTATAATCAAAGACAAATCCCTTGATATTTGCTAATATATTATTTTCTAAATAGAAGCTTTCAAACACATCAAATATAGAGTGGAGGCCATCAGAGAGGTACAGAGAAAGTCTGAAAAGGAGGCTGGATGGTGTACTGTCTGGCTTTCTGGTGTCCACACAGAGCTGCGTCTTGTCCACTGGTGGCTGTGGAGGATTCATTGAGCTCCACATTCACTCCCCCTGCACGTGAGTGACAGGCCCCTACAGCCAGTGTCATCCCTCTCTAAAGCACCGCATCATCCCACTCCTCTTTTCGCCCATCTGGCTGCCTGATGGCTCCCCTCTAACAAGGGGTTTCCTCCAGTTATAGGAGGGTATGAAGAGAGGGGGAAAAAAGTTAAAGACTCAAAGATCCCATCAGATTCTCCGTGGTCTTTGGGCCCCAATTATTCAGAGCTTATCTTTTCAGCTTGGCTGATCTCCAAATGAATAACGTGCGGGCCGCATTACTGCTGGCCGGGTGCACCTCTAAAGAGGCTGAAGGAGGATCAGGGTTGTGGGTTATGGTGTCAATCTGGCCCTGACCCCTGGGGTTAGGGAGGTGACGTTATGTAGTGACAGCGCTTAGGCATCCCCTTGTAGCACCTCCATTTGGACCCCGTCTGGATAAATGGAAAAGGCCAATCACATTAGAAGAGGTTGCTTTCCATTTTAAAGCTAAGAAAAAGAGAGAGAGAGAGAGAGAGAGAAGAAAAAAACTCTAGTCACAAAGTGACTGACTCTTGACTTTAAAATCTGCTCCGGCTCCGACTCCTGGAGTCAGAGGGTTAAGCCGGCACAGTGAATGCAGTTGCTGGTGTCGAGTGCTGCATGCAGGGATTCAACAAGAAGTATACAAGCACCACAACAGATGGCTGACAAACGCTGTTTTAGTGGCATGAAAGTTTTCAAAGTGCCTGCAATGCAGGATTAGATCTTTTCAAACAATGAATATTTGAATTCTCAAATTTGAATGATTTTTAGTCAGGTTTGATTCAACGAAAGTTATTTTTGTGGATCAAGCCTTTATGCAAAGGATTTTTCACAGTTCCACAGTGAACTATACACCGAGGCGGGGGCCGAAGCAATGTCGACACCAACCAACTGATCCTGAGTGAGATAAAGTTGGATCCGCATCGGAGCAGTATCTCGTTATCAATATTATCCCTGAACTATGTATTGCCGGGTTTCAAATGAGTTTTTTGAATGATATATCCCCGGTAACTATTCCAGGAGGGTTTCTGCGTTTCCAAGAAGATGGGAATGTGCAGCACCTCTGAAGCAAATTAAGTGACGACCCCGGGCGAGTCCAACTCCGCAGTTGGCACGGAGCCGGGGCGCGGTGGGCAAAGTGCTCCTTCATTCCCGCCGCTCTCAGATCTTGCCGATGAAGTGTCGCCGATGCCTCTCTTTTCCTCTGCCTTCGTGGAGCTGGCTGGGAGATTCTCATGCCACCGCACAATGCCTAAACAAGCGGGTATGTCTAATTCAATTAAGTCTACAAGGCTGTGCCAAGTGGGCCCGGGTCCCGTGTGACAGGGATAATGAGTTGGGCAGAGAGGAGGAGGAGGGTGGGTTGTAGGGGCTGAAGAGGGAGACCGGCATTCATTCAAATGTCCATCCTTTTTACTTTTTTATTGTCTATAGAGGACTTTAATGTGTGCAGGGTGACCCGGCACATTTGGTCGCGAATGGAATATTTTGCATTCCAACGTTACTGTTCAAATGGACTTGATGAGGAGCATTGGGAGTAAAAGAATTATAAGTAGCGGGACCTCTGAATTCCTACAATTCAGCACTTAGAAATGTTTCCAAATCTGGATTCTTTCCCACTGCTGAGATGAACTGTGTCACACAAAGGTGTGTGGGAGGATCTGACTCAACAAGCGACCCAACAAACAATCAACTAACCCTCACAGAGAAACCGGCGCTATCTCTACTGCCTTTGTATCGCCTCAAAGTTCAGCCAAAACCCAAACTATGTGTATCCATGAATTTTGTTTGTCCATTATTGTTGTGAACTTAATTAAGTCCTTTAAATCAAGCAGCTAAATTGGTTAATCTTCAACTCAGACAATGTATTGGTGTGAGACTACCCCCGGAGAGGCAGCATAGTACTGTGGCCTCACCGCAGAAGGTCCTGGGTTTTATTCCACCCTGTGGCCTTTCTGTGTTGAGCTTGCATGTTCTCCCATGTCAGCGTGGAATTCCTCTCACAACGTAATAATTACAACTCTTATCCAGCACGAGCAAAGACAGAGGGACATCCAAATGTATGACTTTGATATAAAAGACGGCTGTTAATTTTCTTTCTTGGTTGCATGTTGATGAAGGTCCTCTTACCCTGCACCTAACCCAACCAAACTGCACCCTCAGATCAGAAAACAATTATTTGTAAAGGTCAACAAGGCACAGACAGCTTTTCAGACAACACGTAAATGTTTTGTTGTGGAGGGGAATATATTTGTTATAGTTATATTTTCCTTTAAAGCAGGATTATGTTTCACACTTTTTTTGGAATGGTTAAAAAAAACAAAGAATTCCTGTTTGTGTCCCAGAGAATATGAGAAAAGGGTTACTGACATCCACTTATCCAGTGACCAAGAAGAAAGTCGCTAAATAGCGCAGCAGTCATGTTTGACAGGGAGTCAGACGTTGCTTAAAGGAAACCTGCTTTTCTGCATTTTCAACACTTTTGACTTCAACGGGGAAGTATCTCAGACCTGAGAACCCTTTAGTTTCACTCAAGTTTCCAAAGGACTCCTGCTGCTTCTCGGGGACCCCTTGTTCCCTACGAGCACAAAAAAGCCACTGAAACGTTTGACTTTCTCACAGAAACAGCTTGCTAAATGGTATTTCTGTAATGGACTCCAGCTAGGGTTCATATGCGTTGTATAGCCACAATGCACAAAGTTGAGTCAACACAATTACCATGAGAATGGTGCCTAAGAAAGGCCCAAAAAGGGTTTTTTTCAATAAAAATCTGAAACTATAGAATTCATTGTTTTCAAAGGAAAAAAAGATAAAAAATCAAAGGCATCGATGGTCATTTTTTGAGTTGTAAAAGTGCTGCCCAATGAATGTCTTATTAACATGCCAAAGAGGAACGGCCACGGTTTTTTAAAGGACGGTAAAAGCCAGGCCTCCATCGTAGTGCTGGTTGCAGAGGCCGTGGCTGCTCTGGCAGCCTCCCTCCCAGGCAGCGGTTAACAAGGCCTCGCCTGAATTAAAGAATGGCAATGAGTTTTTAATTGGTGACACATTATATTTATCAAGCTGACAGCGGAGAGACTGGGCTGCAGCCTTCTTGTTTTGTCCTGGTGCGTGCATTACTTCCCCCTTTGTGCCCCTGCATGATACCGCCTATCTGCTGGGGTCCCTCACGTGTGAAGAGAGAAGAAAAACATAATAATCGAGCATCAAGTTGAATGATAACACTGAATTATTCATTAGGGTCCCTTAAAGTGTTGGATAAATCAGCCCCTCTCTCTGCTTTTTTTTTATTTAACAAAAGCTTCTCTTTGTCACTCTGTTCCACCACGGCAGTTCAAGGCTTAGCATAAAGACGAGTCCTTTTCAGCCCTTTTTATCCATCCTGACAGAAGTTCAGCTGCATGGCTGGAAAATGTATTAATAAGTGTTTAATATTTGGATGGCAGTGTTTGGTCACATCTTCTAAACATGGCCCTACAGAGAGCAGCTTTTTATTTTAACACTTAATAATGTCTCTCAATGTCTCATGTGACCATATGTCATGAATATATTTGAATTTTGATAGACTTGCCAATATAATGTTTAACGTGCTTAGATACTCTTTAAAATGTTCATTCACTCCTGTGGTAACTATTTATTGCTGTTACCCTGATTTAACATTTAAGTCATTATTTTTGGGGATACATCAACAGTTGCTCTATTAAGATATATATTTTGAATTAGTTGTAGTGCAATATATATCTAAAGACAATTTAGTAATATTCCATGAAAAAAACCTCCATCCTTTGATGTAATTCAATTTGAAGCAGAAGTCGTTATGTTTGTGGAAGATTCAAGGTAAAACTTTGTCAAGGTTTATTACAGTTGAGATGAAGAAACCTGTCTGACAGTACTGCCAACATGTCACATAAACCATAACCGCGTCTGGAAAAAATGATAAAACGTGATTTAATGACAAATTTTGGATTTATGAAGAACTTTCCTAAGACGAGATGACATATATGTAAACACACATACCATTGCATATATATATACAAAAAATACAAATACAAATTATAGGTATATAAATGGTAAGTTTATTTATTATATAATTAGGCATCGTTGATTTATATATATTTCAATAGTGGCAATATTATAACAATGCCAATAACACCAGGTCCCAGACCATCAGTTTCGGACGAAATCCTTTGTCATCTTCAGGGCGGTGCCAAAGTGGAGGGGGGCTATAGAACAGAGGTCTTGTTGATGCTCTTCAAAATGGTACTTAAAGAAAGGAAGCGGGACGAAGGAGGCCTAATGAAATATTTAAGATTATAAAGGAACTCTGAAAAAGTTTGCAACAAAGGGGTCTGCCGAGAGCCTCCATTGTCTCGGGGCCTTGGCGGAAGCAGGGGCCAAGTTGCTACAGATATGAGGAGGGCCCATATTGAGCAGTGATGTGTAGGCTCTGCTCACAGCTGTGTCGCCGCACTCCCCGCCCCAGCCACCAGCCCCCTGCCTTTGTGAGCCTTTGTGTGGACCACAGAGCGGCGATTTTACACCAAGCTGATTGCACAGCAACGGCTTTGTGTCGCCAACAAGAAGGCCTCGCCCATTCTTGACCATCGGCGCTCACTCCATCTGCATCGTGGACACACACACACACACACACACACACACACACACACATTCATCCCAATCCCAATCCCAATCCCATCAGACCTACACTGACTTTGAGCCTCATGGGTTTTTAGTAATTAAAGATGACATGGTGATGAATCTTCTTTCAGTGGGCTGATATGAACTGTGGAGGCTGGTTGGTTGTGTGAGAGGGGGTGGGGGGTGGGGGTGGTATCACTCGTCCTGGCTCCTGCAGGGTCTGCCTATTTAGTGCCTAACTGCTTTTGATTAATGGAGAGCCCATTCTTTGTAACATATGCCATTTTCAGGACCCAAAGAAGGAGCGCATTTGCTGATGTTTCTGAGTAATGATGTCACAAGGTCACAGTAACACTGAATGAGTGAAATGAGGGAAGAAATGTGGCCTTTTAATTTGTGAAGGAGCAGTCAATACAACATCTGGTGGGAAGTAAATGTGTTTAAGTCCCTGGTTATGTGTTTTTGGTGAGGAGATAAAAATGAGCTTAAATTGGCCAATTTAATGAGCAAACAAGCTAAATCTTGTTAGGACCAGTTTCGTCTTACACACACTTAAAAGACTAAAAAAGACCAGCTTCTCACCTTGTCAAAGGTTTTAGTCGTGGATCTGAGTTTTACACATCTGTTCTTTTATTGTACTCATCTTATTCTTGACCTCAGACATGACTTGACCCTGCAAATAGGACTAAACCCCCCCCTAGATGCTGGGCCATTCCCATTAAATCCTCTGGTGTCATTCAGAGAGGCGAGTTCAGGCTGAGCACAACAAGGACGCAGTAGCTTAACACCAACTTTAACACATGGCCAACTCTATCTATATATATCATTCAGAAATATGTACACACCTTTAACTGCAGACTGAATTCAAGAATGTCTACATATTCCAATGGCAATTACTGTGTACCTGTGGAAATATCAAGCATAAACAATATTACCCTTACTCTAAATCACAAGGTGTACTCAAAACTGTGACCAAAACTCCATCAACACCAAAGGACAATCCGTAAATATCTTTTAGTTAATAATCAGGTTAATGGGTCAGTTTACTCACTTACCATTGATGGTATTTTCCCATCCAGATGTTTTTACTTTCATTTTTCTATTCTTTGACAGGTCACCTTCTCACAGTCAAAAAAACATTTCCTTTAAAAGAGACATTTCAATTGATTTTTCTATCTAATTTTTGTGAATTCCACCCAAAATGTAATTCCATTAACTTCCGTTATTTTGTAACAACTAACTCTCAGTGAAAGATATCTCAGATCCTGGTCCAATGTACCTCCAACATTCTTTATGACCATTTATTTGTTTTCTTCTTGTAGCTTGGGTGAGACCCACATTCCACAAAGTGAGTGTGTCGCTCAGCCATTTCTAGCACGCGTAGAAGTTCCCGCGATGACATCACCAAGCCTGGTTAATGTTCCCTCTAAGGATGCTGCTATATTACGTCTGTTTGAATCCGCCCTGCCAGAGTTATGGCTAGCAGTGTGGACACACTCCGCTGGGATGCTTGATGGCCTCTAATAGATCTGAGACTGTTGGAGCGAGTCAGGCAGCACGCAGAGCTTGATACAAACCAGACACAAGACTCGCCAACCTGTTAGCTTCCCCTTTCTTTAAGCTGCGCTTTGCTAGCTGCAAGCTCCTGGGAGTTTGCCTCTCTATTCCTCACAAAGACCTGTCACTTTCAATGGGCTGTTGGCTGAGTGGGCTCCACGAAGGAACGCTCATGGTCAGCTAATGCAGCTTAATATTCTTTAAAAAGGTTTGGGGGACAATTAAGAGTGTTTCCCATGGGTTCTCCCCCCAGCGGCGCTCGGCTGCCTGTGCAGCATCTCGTCTGTTTGATGGACTCTGAAAGCATCTTATTGATGGGGGTCAGAGATTAGAAGCAGCCGTGCGAGGGGAAGAGAGAGAAAGGAGGGTCCCATACACTGGCCTCAACGTGGCTCAGACACCCACACACACACACACAAACACACACACACACACACACACACACAGAAGCACAGCTCTTCCACTTGTCTGTCTGTGAATGGTATTCATTTAAGTTGAAAGAGTGATTGAGTGTTGCGTCTCATAGAGATTCACAGAAAACTCTTCTATTTTTCTTAGCCTTTCATCCGGCTCCCTCATGATCATGAAAACTTTCATGATGAATTCATTAATAGCTACCTGTCTCGTCCTTGGAAGTCTCCAAAGGTCTGCCAGCCGACACGCGGCCATCAGGCTGTTTTATTGCCCTTGTCCCTGTTGATCGTCCCGGCGGTGAAGCAGCGCTCTGGAATGCGTACAGATGCCGCGTGTGAGTGGGTCCGCGGTCATGATGTCGACAGCAGATGCACAAAACAAAATGCCAAACCAAAGATTTCAGAGAAACCACACACCACATTTCTGACTGCAAGCACAGAGAGGAACTGGCGCATGAGGATGGGAGCAAATGCTGAGGTACTAAGCCTGTAGCACTAAAGGACAGAAATAATGGCATTCTTCTGCCCGGTGTATCATTGTATGTTTATCTCAGATTTATTTCAGGTCCTGTCCTAAAGGATCGTCCACCTACAGCTGTAGCTGACCATGCTGTGGCAATTAGAGGAGTGCTTTGGGTCAAGGAGAGAGCGATGGTTTTGTTTGCCTGCATCTCATGATTGAATGACCATGTATAGGACCATGAAAGAAAAGAAGCCAATTAAATGCGGGGCGGTTCGATTTTTTTTGTCCTGTGTTGTAATTAGGCCCAGGCTACAAAAAAACTCCTCAAGTACCTTTTGGGTTGTTTTGTTGTCAGGCCATATCATTAGGGCCAAAATGATCCACCCAGGTGCTCACTGCCTGAATATGTTGCAAGACTATGTAAAGAAAAGCTGCCGCCCAGAGGCTTTTGGGCCCTGTGACAAACTCTCTGGCTCATATACAGACACTTGAGCGAAGTCCTTAAATTCTGCCAATCAAGCCAGTACAAACGCCGACAAACATGTTCCACATTCGGGTGATCAGAGAGAATAAATGGACTTCTGTGATTATCTTTCAGCATGAGACTCTGAGTGCATTCTCTATAAGATGTCCTAAAAATTTGAGGGTAATTATTTTTGTTCCTCGGACATTTCACTTTATAGCCGTCGTTACTTTTGATGGTGCAGAGCCAGGAAGTGAATCACATGGAACTAAATGTCTTCCTTCATTCACCACCAATTCCGTGCATCTCAAATGTTTCCCTTGTGAGTCCTTTCAGCCAATTAAATAAAACGCTTTTTGGTCTCTTATATGAATTTCATGTCAAAGATAATAAATATATTTACTGTTTTATTGATTGGCTTTTTGCAGGCAATCTCTGCCGTGGATTGTAACTGATCATATTTCCTGAGCTTTGCTATTCAAAGTCCCAGCTGTGTTGAGTGATGACACAAATCAGCCTAAACCGCAACACAACAGGAACCATCGGCGTGCTTATCGGACCAACCACTCAGATACCATGACCCCATCTAGTCGCCAATCCTAGACACACTCACACATGCTCTTCTACACTTCTCCTGCTGCCTGAATCTGTGAAGCTGACAGTCCAGCAGCTGCTGTCAGAGCGGGCAGTTGAGGTAGAGGGGGGGCTGTGGGGGGCCGTGGGGGGCTGTGGGGGGCACGGGAAAGATTTAAGTGGGCCATGTTAATAACTCGCAAGAGGCCCAGGCTGGTGGTCACTCATGTTATTAATGTGCCACCACACTCCTGGCATATGATCATTCCTGGTGCAACGGGCAGCAGCCGGACCCAGAGGGCAGCTGAGACCCCCCCAAGAGACCCACACCTGCTACTCACCCCTTCCCACCAGATAATCATTTCTGATTTTCTGGAAAGCAAGTAGCATCCCTTGCTGGGTTTTGATTTTACTGGCTTCATTGAGTGTTCTGCCAATCCAAGCATACGGTTAAAAGTCAGCCGTCACTGCCATTACAGTATTAGAACAGAATTTAAAAAAGGTAATTCCGCTTATTCTTGTGTACAAGGTGGTTTAAGGAAATATGATCAGTTTACCATTTTCCTTCTTTGGTCAACCCTTCCCTCTAGCATATGATAGAAAAAAAATCACACTTCATTTAAGAAGAGGATAACATTGAATCACAGCAATAACAGGACGAAAAAAATACTTAAGCATAAATCTTAAGATCCACGGCAGGCTGCAAATTTCCAAGCTGACAGAAGCTGAAATTTCAAAGCTACAACCACATCAGTGTACTGTAACTCAGAGAGCCTTATTCTAACTGGCACTACTGAGATACACTTTGGAAAAATGACCCAGTGGGGGGGGAAGCCCCCTGCGGTACAAGTCATTGCCAGGAATATTTTCTTTTTCCAAAAGCACCTTCCTTCAGTGTTCATGTGAACACAGGCAGTGGGGGCTGACACACAGACCTCAGCCTTGGCCGCCGACCAGCGGCCGGAGCAGCGTAGGCAGCGAGACCGTGAGAAACAGGGGGGCGACACCCAAATGTCATCACAGCTGCAAAACTGCTGACTAAAAAGCCCAAATTACAGAAATATGTAACCCGGTGGCCTCCCGACCAGGAAAACAGAGCCGCGTTTGAGTGGCTGCTGCCCGCGGAGTGCAGTGGAAGTGGACCGGCGCTCGGTTTCGTGGGATTTACTATGAGCGAGGGACTCTGGATTCCACAGCTGCTGGCAGGCATCAGACTGCACGTGTCTGTGGTTGAGTGGGATTTCATGAGCTTCGCTATTATGGTGCTACGTTATTACTCAAGTCTGAGGCCCAATGAATGCACTGTTCACATTGTATGTGAGGGTAGGCCTGGCTGGGAAATGGCAACAGTGTGCTGACATTTCTCTGAATCCCATGTATTTCTTTGATTCGCTGTAGTATGAACGTACATCGAAAAGACTTTTAGGGGGAAGCAGTATTTATGTCTATTACAGAGTATTTTTTTTGTTCTCGATAAGTAGCTCATTACACGCAGAGTGAGAACTGTGATCGCGATCAAAGCCCCTCTTTTGCAGGAGTTTTTTGTGTGGTTTGGAGGCCATGAGCACTGTGTGTGGGCGTGTGTTCAGTATGTGTTGGGGGTGGATGCGTGTGCCAAAACATGCCACGTGCTGCTCCCTTATCAGTTCAAGCCACTTAAAATCCCGGTAATATTTACTTCACTGAATGAATGCGCTCTTTTACCCCAGGGTTAGGGTAGTAAATACACTCAATATTCATGGTCGCTGTAAATAAGGTATTGTTGAAGATTCAAATTGGAATCAAATAGTTTTGCAGACTACATTAGCTGATTGTTGTTAATTGGGGGACTTTTTTCCAAAGAACACTTTGTTCACTCTGCATTGGAATTCCTATAAAAATTGACCTTAAATTATATATATTCAAGAAAAGAGAAAACCAAATTACTCAAATTAAATCTGGGGTCCATTTTATGCATGTCGTGGTGCAGCCGTGGAGAAACTGTATATTTTAATTAAAATACGCACTTCTCCCACAGCTCTGTGTTTGTGTGTGTAAAGATAATCCCACACAGTTAAAACAGCTCTTGCCCTGCTGTCACAAAATATTAGGCATGTGTGTATTTACATCTACACAGGTGTGTGTCAGCATGTTTATATATACTAGTGTGCAATAGTAACACAGTACAGGTTGGTGTTTATTATTGCATGACAGTGAAGCTGGGAAAGTCTGAGAGTGGCAGAAGCCCGCGCGGCTGGCTGCGAGGGAGGTAGCTCTGTGGTTTGGGTGGGTTGAGGGTGTAAGAGATGTGAGCTTAAGGAGGCGGATGAAGAGAAGGGGTGCAGCAGAGAGGGAGAGAAGGCCTGTGCTTGTGCCTTTCAAGGTGTGTTATTTGTCCAAGGCTGTCCAAACATTTACAGAGCGCTGGCAGCCCTGGAATGCAGAGGCAGGGCCGAGGCGGAGAGCTGTAGCCGTGGGAAACCGCTGCTCTCCTCAACCTCTGCAGACTCGTTCCCCTTCGGGCAGAGTGTCAACACAGACAGTGCCAGAGATGTGTGTGCCTGATAGTGACAGGTTCCGTCAGCAGCCTCCCACACACAAGCACACACACACGCCTGCACACACACACGCGCGCAGTTCTAGCAGGCACACAGCCGGGCTCACTGCCTCGCTTGCAGACTGACACACATTAACAGCCCCGGGCAGAAGCCAGAGGCAGGCGCCCTCCCACACACACACCTCACATGCTCCTGATTATTTAAGTCTTTTTAAAGACAAACCGTAAACTTCACTATTTCTCAACGGTTTTTGTCGCTTTTGTCTTTAGGAAATATTTGTTATACCTCAACACTGAGAGCAAAACACTTGACAAGTTGACGACTCTTTGCTGTCCTGCTTCCAAATGGTGGAATGAGCTCTCTGATGACATCAGGACCACAGAGAGCCTTTACGTCTGCCCACGTAATCTAAAGACACACCTCTTCAGACTATACCTAAAAACTAAGAATACTAACAAATGGTAGCACTTAAATCGTACTTATAATGGCTCTTATCTATATGTGATGGGTAGAGCTCTCCCCCCCTGCCTGTTTGGCCACACCACCTAATTGGTGATGCCTAACAGGTGTGACCAGGTGCTCTTTAAATGGGAGCTTTTGCCCCACTAGAGCTAGAGGGGGGCTTGCTGTAGGTCTCCCACGGCATAGGCATAGGCATAGGCACAGCACTCGCCACTCGCCACGTGCGGATGGGTTTGAGCGGAATCTAGAGGTATGTCAGGGGTTTTCTGTTTCATGTTTTAATATGCTCTTTAGCAGTGAAATGTTTATTGGCGTTATTTACCTTTTCTTTCTTTTGTACAGGAAATGATCAGGTGGTGCAACGCTGAGCCTGGTCACTGCTGTTTTTGCCTTTGATTTAAAATAGATTATGGTTACCCGGTTTATATAGTATTTTTGATTATGAATTGCTAATTTGTTTTCTTTCTGGGTTAGTGTCTTTGTTTTGTCCTACATAAACAACCATTACTGCGCCCTATACTGGGGGTCCTTTTAATGGCCCCCTTGTCCCCTTTCACTCCCCCGCCCCGGTGGGCCTCAAGTAGTCACCTTGTACTGGTAGGGTACCCCAGTATAGTAATCCTTTTTCAAAGCATAGATTATATTTTGCCATAAAACCAACCAATGTTTCTGGATTGATCATTCCTTTTCTTTTAAATATTAAACCTACTTGTAAATAAAAAAAAAACATTGTTACAAAACTGGAACTTCACCTCTCTGCTCCCTTTCTTTTTCATTACAACTGATATTCTTTGGGTGAGAGTCCCAAAGTGACGTTGTCACCCTTGTGACCAGGCGAACGGCCGCCCCGGTTACATATAGCATGTTGTAAATCAGCTCATTTGATTAAATTGCACTTTCTTGTTTCTTGTTCTTTTGAGTTTGTATCCTTATGGTTGAAATGCACTTTGGATAAAAGATCATATGTAATGTACCCATTTGAGCTTTGAGTCTTCCTCTTTTCGTGGTGTTATGGACACATATTAAACAACAAAATACCTAATGTTATGGGATGCATGTGTTTGAAGTAAAGAAACTAGCAAGACATTCAAATAATTTCATTTATTTATTGAGTTTTTGGTGGTTGGCAGAAATTTGAGCCCACACCTCTTTCTGATGCAGACATCACTTGGGGCAATCAATCCCTCCCCACTACTTGCATAAGCAGTATATTACCTCCTAGCCACTATAAACATGTTCCTCTGTCAGTTAAATATATTGAATTCAGTCACAGCAGACACATTGGTCAGTGTGACACTGAGCTGTGTGACAATGTGAGACAAAAGCAGCTTTTAACAAGGGAAACTAAACAAACAATAAAGTCTGAATGCTTAACCAGATTAATATTGGGAGTATTCATACTGCAGAAAACACAACCCTCTTCTTATTTAACTTGACTGAGGGAAGTTGGAACAGTGAATTCACCTGTTGTTGGGGTGACAGTCAACACGTCTCCAGGTGGGGAAATGCCGGTGCCAAGCACAAGATACATTGTCTAGTTGAAAGCCACACCAGGAAGTCAGTGTAGGCTGCTGATGTGATAAGCGCTGGCTTCAGGAAGCTACCTAGTAATACACAAGGCTCCCAGGTGCAGAGCAAGTTCACTCATATCTTGGTATACCCGTTTCTGTAGCTCATTCAGAAAGAAACACTAGCCTTAACTGAGATAATGCATGACTGAACTGTTGAACCTCACAACTTGCCACACACAGTTTGCTAAACAAACATAACTTTAATTTCCACCATTGCCAGAGCCCTAACACCCTACTTCTTAATCCAATTTATTTTTCTCTTTTCCATCCTCTCTCTGTTGAGACATTCCAACCGTGCTGGTATTTTCAAACCATTTGTAATTATTTACTGTCTAAATTGAGATGTCAAAAGATAAAGGAAAACACAGGAAAAGACTGCGGTCCTTGAGTTGTGTGTGTGTGTGTGTTTGTGTTTGTGTACTTGCATGTGAATGTATCCGTTCAATTACGAATTAACGTGTTAACAAGATAGACACCTAAGTGTGGCCGTTTTATACTGTTTTTGTCCACCCTTTATGTCTTATACAGAAAAAAAAGGGAGAGTTGAGATTGGATTTGTGAACTTGTGACCTGGACATTTCAAAATCCAGTCATTAAGCCAAAAAAAGGATAAACGGAAATTTCTTTCCCAACCCCCTGCTAAGGCAACGGGGATTGTGAAACGTTGTGTGGGAACCATCCTCATTTGATTAGGGAGATTTATTTGCATATATTGACCAAATACCCATTGTTTGTGTACACCTGTCATCAGGTCGGTGGAGCAGCTGTTAAACGCCAAGGTGAATGCCTCCAAACACGACGAGCTCGCCGGGGCTGCACACATGAATCATACTTTGAGTGTGACGGTATGACAAAGCTTGAGTGAAACTTCCTCCTCCTCCTCCTCCTCCTCCTTGCACGTCTCTTTGTCCTCATGACTGGAACACACGTAGCAGCTCCTTCGGGCCCTGCAGCCTCATACACCTGCACTGCACTGCTGCCAGAGTGTCGGATTTCAGCGATGAGGCAACATCCGACCAATGAGCTACGGTGAGAACGGTTGGGGACTGTGGTGGGAACTCTCCTCCCATCTCTCCTCGCTGTACCTGGGAACCAGCGCTGCCTCGGGGAGGGGCCCCCGAGCCGCCCGCTGTCTGAATGAACACCAAACAAAAACTCTCACCAACAGGTGAGTTACACGAGTCAATGTTGGTTTTTCTGAAGTCTATTATTTTCCCTCCCCCATCAATTATTGCCATTCATGGCTGGCACACTGCTTTATATCTTGGCAGGAATGAAAAAAGAAAGGACACAGAAAGAGAAAGAAACAAAACAATCAAAGTGTGGGAACTTCTCCTTGTTCCTTTTTCTTCTTCAAAGAGCTTTTATCAGAATCAACTCTGCTTACACCGGTATTTGTGCACCTGTGGCACAGGATTAATGGATCAGCTTCTTCTTTGTGTGCAAAAATAAGCACTGAGTTATTTTTAATTCCAGGTTTTTGAGAGAAAGGCATTTAATCCTGTGCTGAATAGTTGTAAACGCTTAGATTTTTCAAAGTGAACGTCCAGGTAGAAGACTGATGATGCAAGTCCCACTACAAGTGTTTCTGAGGTTTTCATATTCAAACGGTCTGACAAGATGACTTATGCCCTCCAGCTGTAAGGCTGTCAGTTCTTCCCCTTAGCTGCATGGCTATTTTGGAAATGCCTTTTGACGTACCAACAAATCCAACAGTGCCTCCCTCAGTACAGACATAAGTAATGCTTTAACAAGATAAAATCTGGCCCTTTTACCCGAGCATCTTATGTTTTTAAAAAAGGAGTTGAGAGGCTTTTATGTGATTTATTTACCATAAAAGAACACAAAATGTAAATCATTTACTAGTAGAGTTGAAGTCATTGTTCTACTGTCCATTTTTGAGTCCACTGAATGTAAATGAACGTTCATCTCGTAAAGATTAATTGAAGTAGTTGTACAGCAGGCACAGGGAAGTTTGCACAGTTTTGGCCGGGATGCATAAACGGTTCTTGGGCCATAACAGCCTCATTGGTCAAATCTGCTTTGCCTGTATCACCAGTTAATCTGACAGCTGCAACAATCATATCAAAGATGATGAATAGACTGTACATGCATTTCACTAGGCCGTCAATATTCTCTGGTGTTAGATTAAAGTGGAGGCAGTGCGTTGCTCCAAAAGGATTTATGTGGACAGGACCTGGTCCTCTCTAAGCTGACGAGTAACACATGAGCTCCCTTCATCCCCACATCCTCATCTTTATCGTGTTATTCTTCACTTTGTTCACCTAATGTAGATCAATTTATTATCATTAGGCTGAATATATGTGCATGTGAGAACATTTATTTTTGAATCCTATGCTTGAATCTTATGCTTGATTTGTTAGGCACACATGAAAGATGCTTATGTGTCTGTTATTTTCTTTTCAATTTCCCTTAAAGTGGTTGATGGTGGGCATCACATTCTCTTCAAAATATGGTTTATTCTTTATAAACTATAAATGTGTAGTACATGAACCCAGTTGGTGTGTGTGTGTGTGTGTGTGTGTGTGTGTGTGTGTGTGTGCGTGTGTGTGTACTTGCATGTGAATGTATCAGTTAAATTACGAATCAGCCTATTAACAAGATAGACACCTAAGTGTGAAAGAATCTTCATCCTCTTTAACTGGAGCCCCCTGACGGAGCTGCAGCATCCACTTGACTGGCCAATAAAAACAAGTAAAAGGCTGACATTGCACTTCATTTAACAGTGCATGCCCTTCACTTTGCCTCCTACCTAGACAATGGTCATCTGCAGGGACTTGGCTCTGTTGAGAGCTTCATGTCCATAAACTGAGACACCAGACAACAATAGGTGAGCAGCTGTTTCCTGGGCATGCTGTGTGTTTAGTGTCCTACAAGAAGGTGCCTTATGTCATCTTGTGGGATGTCTTACGCAGCTTGAGTCACCAGGTGACTGATGCAATCTATCAATTGCTTTACTTGAACTAATGTCGGCAATGGCTATGTTTCCTATGTTTTGTGAAATCTTTCAATTCAATGTGTAATCTCTAAAAATCAGCAGGTGTATACTGTGTTTTTTCACTGATCTTTCCCTGACACTTATGCTCACATGTCCACTCTTGCTTAAATATTGCTTGAAACTGACCTTAACCAGAAACACAAAAACACCAATTGCTAAAATGGATTTTTGTCAAATTTGATTGATTGAAAGTGGTACAGGTTGGAAAACCAGAGAAGACCCTTTAAATGATCTCAGAGTTTAGTGAGTAAATGGCTCAGTTGATTTTGCCTGGGTGAGGAGGATGTGCGCTCTTTAGAGGGTCATTCACACGGAGGTGTCAGGTGTTAGAGTCACGTTTGTCCAACAATTCCCCCGGGCAGTGCTCACAGTGGGCAACAAGCTCGTCCCACAGGCTAGCTGGCTTTTCACTGCTTTGAATCTGTATAACTAAGGAACGTGAAGAAGCACGTGAAGCTGGTGACCAACAAACCACCAGCGAATATTATTTTAAATAGGCTAGTTGGTATTTAAACAAGATTAAAGTCCCTTTGACTTTTTCAACCGTAATATAAAAGTCTGCCAATAGATGCTTTTAACCAACAATTGTTTCACGTACTCTCCATGTGTGAGCGGCTTTCCACGCCCTACTATCTCATGAGCAAACTATGGAAGAAGTCTGGTGTGGAGACTTGATCCACTTTGAGACAGTTTGTTGGTTGCATGTTAGGTCAATCTGTCATAAATTGTTCAAGATAAGGAAAACTGTTCTTCCATTTGCATTGAGTTTAGGAGGTCAGTGAAGGTCTCATATGTTTTTACTGTGTAGTTGTAAAAATGTATGCCCATGTAGCAGTGCAGTCAAACACAGTCTATTTAGTTTTTCTGTTTCAACTGTGATGCTTTCAAACTCAATTCTTGCTTTTCTTTACCTGTCTGACTGCTCCTCTCCCCTCCTTTTATCACGCGCCTTTCAGCCTTCGGTTTACAGCAGGTCCACAGGGGAGAGGGGCATGTTTGCTCACTCTCTCACCAGAAGGGGCTGGCAAAAAGCTGGCAATCACAATGAGCAAATATGTTCATGCAAACTCACTCCTACTGAGGTGGAATTGTGGGTTGTTTGTTGGCGTATGCGAGGCGATGAGTTGGAGGACGTGCCGCGACCAACGGGCCCTCTTTTTACAGCTGTTTTATTCCTTTCACATGAGCAAACTGCCGTAACTGTTTGTTCCCCTTGAGTCAAACAGGCAGTGGTCACACCCACCATGTCTCTCGTCCAGTGGAGAAGGAGTGTCTGTCCAGTGTCCTGCAAAATACAGAGCAGGCCAATGCCACGGGTCACTAAAGAAGTAAAAAAAAAACTGATACTGTTACGTACTCGTACAATGCAAAGCATTGTGCCTGTTGTGTCCAGCTATTACGAGATATTTCCTTTTTCAGGACAACGTTTGAATCTTTAAACTCTTGATGTTTTGCAAGCCGGGCCCTGTTTTGCTGTTGCTGTGCTGTGATTATTTCAAGTTTTTATGCAAACATGTCCCGGTGGTTGAAGTTGCAGCACAAACTGAACTCAGTTTGGACATGCTTGTTTGCATGTTTATGGGGATCTAGGTGTCCTGTTTTTCAGGGATCATTTACTTTGAGACTGACTGAAATTCATACTGCAGTAAGCAGAGCACAATAGTTATAATCAGCAATAACAAAACTCTGAATGAAACACTGATCAACAGAATTCTGGACAATGTTTAATCCATGAAGGTTGAATTACCTTCTTTGTACTTCTTGGTATCCTTTGTGCTGACTGTGCATGCAACATGAGTGATACAAAGTAATCACTAGCAGGTATTCTATCTCGACTTTATTGCCACTGATACTGCTCCTTCACTTGATCTGTTTAATAGGCAAACCCCATCTTCATAGGTGAACTTAAAGTTATAGATTCTGGCCAACTCACACAAATAAACAATGAACATGTTATTTACTTGGAGGTAAATGGTGAAGGAGGTAAATGATGGTAAATAAGAGAAATACATCACTTTGCAATAATGTGTGATTTAACACATAATGCAGTTTCCAGTATGACTGTATGTATAGTACCACATTTTAAGTGATATAAATAAACACAAAAGATATAAGTAAATATGTAAAATACAAATGAGTAGATACACATTACAATAAGGTAAATTACTTCAGGTTGAGGCCCGGCCTTCTGTGTCACAGCCCAAAGTTAACCTTTTACAAAAGCACCCTTCAGCTGAGCCGTTATGTCCCTTTTCCTCAGTATTTCCATGTCCCCACCCTGTCTGCCCATAGAGGAAGTGACTTGTTGCAGCAGCACAAAAGCCTTCCACATAATAAAGTTAGAAGGGAATTGGTAAAAGAAAGCAGAGAGTACCAGAGGAAAAAGAAAAAGGGGGAACAAGGGTGTGAAAACACTCAAGAAGGAGCAGTTTTATGGCTGCATGTTTATTGAAGTGTAGTTTAAAAAAGAATCCCATATTCTTGAGGGTCGACCCAAGAGAGCTGAGGACAAAGGGGAGAGGGATGCACTGCCGGTAAAAATCTGCTCCTCACTTTTAACCCTGTGGACCTCTGGACAAATACAGTGAAAAAGACATTATACACATAGTACTGAAAAGCACAGGACATGCATTCAGGAACAGAGACGGTTACACATTAATGACCCGTGAAAATAAAAAATCGGAGGATCTGAGTGTAAATCAACTAAAGAATTTCAGCAACCACTTTCAGTGGTGAGGATGCCATGGGTGCTTAATTAAAGCGGATCAGATTGAGAAAACAGGTTGTCCTTATCTCTGTCTTTGTCATTTTAAGGTCTCTCTTAATGCCCCACAGCTTGGCCATTTTCAAGCCACACCAGAGCATCTACCTCTGGGTTTGGTTCCATGAGCCTCCTGCTGGAAGCTGATCCCTAAAACAAAGCCTTGTTTACACTAATGGCCCACAAGGCCTTTTGCCACAGAAACAAATAACAGTAGGGGGAAGTCAATAGAATTTAACATTTTGACATTTTTCCTTTAGCTCTCAAAACCAATATTGACCCAGCTCCCCTGCATGGCTGTCTTTGGTCTAGGACCTTGGCATACAAATCAAGCCAATGCAGCCGGAACCACAGGCAGCCAGTCGAGAGGTGAGGCCAACAATAGCCAACCCAGGATGGGGCTCTCCCACTAGGCAGGCGGAGTGGCCACTGTCCCTGGTCTCAAGCTGGTCCACAAGGCCTGATGTATGAAAGAACTCATGCTATCCCACCCGCTTTAATGATTACATCTGAGTGGGCCGATTGTGTCTGTACTCCGGACCCTGCTGGTGAGTGAGATGAACAAGTAGAAGGGACAGTGGGGGCCCTCACATGTGCAGAAGATCCCCCATAGCGGGCCAGTACTTCTCAAAGGCCAGATTACAATCAATTAGAGCGTAATGAGCGAGAAGCTGGACTTGTAACCTGTTGCACTGCGTAGTTGTTTAGAAACCTCCCAGTTGGCGAACACATCAATAACCTCTGAAATAGCTCAGGACCGAAAGCAAGACGCAGCAGGATGCGTCTGAGTGCGTGGCCGTCTATATCTGAGTCCCGCCTCCCCCTCCTTCCTCCAACCCGGCCGCGTCGTGCCATGACTGAAGGCAGCGAGACGGAACGCATGGCAACACGACATGTTACTCTAAGACCAACTATGCATCTGTATGACACTTTTTACTTCCATGGATTCTTCCTTTAGCCATTTGGCCATGCTGGTAAGGGCTCAAAATAGCAGGTGGGTGACCCAAGAGCACAGACAGCTGACTAAAGTAATTACAGGAATTTACACACACGCCAGTCCAGAGGTTGCATTCTTCTTTCTAGCAAGCACGTTAGAGAAAGCCTGCCTGATAAAAATAATCTTTAAGTGGCCTTGGACAATTGCTTGTGGCAAATGCAATGTCAAAGAAAGTTGAGTTAGTTTCCAGAGAAAAGGGCAGGGAGGGTGAGCATGTGTTGCTGCCCAACAGGAGAGCTCTTACCTGGGGAGCCCTTCTTTCCACGGGGGAAGGTTCTTTACAGATCAGTTTGGCCCACAGCAGGAGGACCAGGGATGGTCATATAAGGGAAGGTGAAACAGCAGGACTAAAAGAGTAACAGCGACATTCTTGCCTGAGGTTAAATCAGGAGGGGGTTTAGTGGTGGGCGGAAGTGAAAGCAAATTTACAGTAGCACATTTTCTTCTGTATCTGCCCTTCTGTGTTTGCAAAGAGTTTATCGTAACAAGAGTGAGGTGGAGGGACTACTCCCCTTTATGTCAGGTTACACAGTAATCACAGCTCAGTAACACGCTCAAATGGTTTTTCAGGCGCATTCAAACGATGGCATGTTGGAATAAAAAAATGCATGCAGTTGTGATGTTGACGCATCTGTTACTACAAAAGCCAGGTGAACCGCATTAACTTGGTCAAAACTCGTGCATTACGGTAAATGCTTTTACACTACTGCATTTATTTTATTTTTCAGTGCGTCAGTAGAGTGGCTTTTTGTTTGGTGTCTGAACACATAAGTTCATTCTACACATATTTCCAAGTGATAAAATCGTTGTACTGTTGTACAGAACACACCACTTGCTGTAATGAGAAGTCTGGAAGTCCTTGGAGTTCACACACTGCAAGAAAAATGTGAGAACCCCAAATATCTGCAGTGCTGTGATGCATCGGTGAAGCTTTCGGCTGGTCGGATGGGACAACAATACATTGGACTCTAACCTTAACCAAGCACGTATTTAACCCAAACCATGAGCTTTAGCTCATTTTTAACAGTGTTTTAAAACATTAGAAATGCAGTGACAAGTGTTGTAGTTTGAACCTCGTATTGGACGGCACACCACAACACATCCAAACATCATGCCCAACATCGACTATCAAACATTGGTGGAGTAACCGAGCTCATGAACCTAAAAGCTCCGTCGGCTGCCAGAGAATGACTCATTTCTTTCAGTGGGACAATATTAAAAAGAACTCAAGTCTTTTAAATCTCAGTCTCCACATGCTCTCTGCCTCGTGTTCAGATTGTTGTGGGAACGCTCCTAAAGCCCACACTGATCATTGCAATACACAATGCTGTTAGTTTCCTCACGGCAAGCTGTTGGGTAGCACCGGTCACCACTGTGCTGAAACACTTTTAATCAACCAGCACCCACTGTGAAGGCCAGAACCCCACCCGGCTCCCCACCCGGTTCCCCACCTGCCAAGAAACGAGCGGTTCACCTCAGCAACCTCAGAGCAACAGCTAGTATTTAGTAATATTGTGTGGCAGTCCAGCCGCTCCTACCATAATGTACCCACTGACAGCACTAACCTCTCACAGCACCGGTGCCCCCTTCTAAGGTTATATTACAACACAGTGGGAGCTCAGAGCAAGTAGAGGAGGGGACGGAGTGATTGTTCTCAGGACAAGCGGGCTTTTTCCCAGGCTGCAGCGGGGGTAGGCTCCCTCTCCCAGCACGCCACGCTCGGTGCGGTTTCATTAAAATTGTGAAGTACACAGAGTTGCTCAAGTACACGGTCTTGTTGGCCCATTTCCTCCAACTACCCATCACCCCGTTTAGAAGCTGCCAACCACAGAAAAAAAACGTCTTTGACCCTTGAGACCCTTTGTGAGAGAGTGTGTGTGTGTGTGTGTGTGTGTGGGGGGGGGGGGGAGATCGTTGCACCGCACGGTGGGACGGTACGTTGGGTTAATTTGTTCCATGATGAAATAAAGGAGCTTGAAATATAATCAAGTATTTTTGTCTGGTGACAACACACAAAAATAAAAATTTCAGGTTGCAAAAGAAGTCCAGACCCTGGTGCACAGGCGTTGGCCGGTCTGTTAGCACTCTGCTGCAGTCCACTGGGGTTCAGCAATCATCCCAGATTAACCCAAGGAGAGTACTGACATCACCAGCAACCGCGGCCTTGAAGGAAATCCCAGATGTTTAATGCTTTATCGTTAATTGTTGTCTGGCATGCTCTGTTTGGATTCACCAGGTGCTTTTTCCCACTTCTTCTGTTTTATGCTGCTTTTCTTTCATGTCTCTTGTGTCTGCTCCACTGTCGACAGTTTCCGAGATTCCCTTTCTAATGGTGGTGACGATGTCGTCGATGAAGAGGTCGTTGTCTCTGGTAGATTTCAGAAGAATATTTTGAAGATTTTTTCCTGGCGAGGAGGCCGTTGTTGTCCTCTTTTTCTCTTAGAGCTCCACTAAGAACACATCAGGAACCTCACTGATGCACCGACACGTTCATATTCAATGATTTAGTTGGATACTCTTTAACATGTGGCCTCCTGCTTGTATAAAAATAACTCAATGTCCTTGATAATCAATGTCAACATTAATGCACATCACTAACATTGTTTTTGTACCTTTTCATAGATTGAGGTTCTATCTGGACCATGTTTCTGCCTCCTGCCGTGGCCCTGCTGACAACTGCTGCTGCTATTACTCACCTTATTGATATTGATCACATTACTATTACTGTCATCATAATCTTTCCTGAAGTCTTTGTGCTTTTGCCAGGTTTCTGTGGATGGTGGTTATGTCTGATGGTGGTTGTCCCTGCAGTGGTCCTGCCGTACACCTGGCTTACTACTCACAACATTTCTTTTGTAGGAATTGAATGTCTAGTACATCTTTTATATTGTTCATTCTGTACACATGACATCCATTGCAGTCTGTCCATCCCGGGAGAGGGATACTCCTCTGACGCTCTCCCTGAAGTTTCCTCCCTTTACTCTCCATCGAAGGAATTTTTATTTTTTGGGGAGTTTTTCCTGTGCTCATGTGAGGGTTTCGGGACACAGGATGTCACATGTGTACAGACTTCAAAATTTGTAATTTGGGTTATACAAAATGAAACGAATTGAGTTGAAGTTAATGAGACTTTGAGTTTGTCAGGTGAAGTGTTTTAACTCTGTGCTGTTAAGGTCATAATTAAGAAGGAACACAGTGGAACAATAAAGATGTCCCAGTTATGCATTTGATTATTGCATTCAACGGAACACTACTTTTACTGAGATACATTCAACCACCGCCACAATAAATGCCCAAACTGAATTTTTTCTTATATGTTTCCTCGCAGTTTTGCTCTCAAAATGCACCAGATTGATGTTAAAATGCAACAAACTTATGTTTGGGCCTGAGTTTTCTGAACATTTCGCCCACTTGGTGAAAAAGTGTTAACACACCTCTGGCACGGTGGCTTCACTCACATCCTAAACAAATAACATATTGACTGATTCATCTAATCAAAAATGAGAAGTCTATAATGCATGACACAACAAGGTAGCTGCTTCCGGCTGTGTATTGATCTGTGTTGATTACTCTGCAGTGTGAAGGGTTTTTTTGGGAGCTGACAGCATCTGTAATGCTGACCTCTGACTGCCAGCTTTTGTTTGTTGTGCCTCATTAGGCAGCAGGAACACATCAGCCACTACTACTTATTAGCCTTTCTGTTATGGCAACTAGCAAGCAAATAGGCTTGGACTCGCCTCTTGTTACCTAAGCTCCCCGCTTGGCCTCTGGCATCATACAAGTGAAGAGTCTCTTTCCTTGGAGGAGTGCACTCCCCCGAGGCCCAGACGAGCACTGGAGCACTTGTCGGAGACCTGCAGTATTACAACGTGAATGGCGGCGGCCTCAATGCAAATTCTTCCACACTCTCGGGCGGCAAAGGCCTGCATTGACTGACTGGTTGTGTTAATTTAGCTGCCATTCACTCCTACTTGATCCACAGTCTTCTGGACCTCAATGGAAATAGATTAAAAAACATCTGAAGTGTCAGCGCAAGAATGTGCCATTCAGACTTGAAGCAACGCACCATTAACAAATGTCAGCCCACAAACTACCAGCTGTGGTTAAACAAACCAGGGAGGTAGGCCATACAGCCTGCCGAGGCTCTGGTGTCACCCATTGATAACCTTGCGCATTGAGTGGATTCAGGGGAGAGTCGCTTTAACAAGGTGGGTGATCCACATCAACAGGAAGCAAACAAGCTGCAGATTTGGAGGCCGTGGCTGTTAGACCACAAGGTTGTTGCAGCATCTTTTCTGTGAAGGGGGGGGGGGGACTTGTGCCCTCTCTCAGGCTGAGGTTACTCAGAAGAACGGCTCATGCCCTCAACAGCGTTAACAGCCTCTCTCACCAGCCGGGCTGACTCATATCCAGAGGGCAGCCAGAGATCAGCAAGAGCAAACGGGCTTTTTTTGACTGTGTGTCGACTCCAACCCTCAGGGGGGGTACTGCAGGGCCGCAAACTTCAGCTGAGATTTACAGGCTGGTTTTGGCAAGGTTGCAACCTGTCCAATACGTCTTTTTCCTAAATGGTGAGGAGACACCCTGAGAGTGTCTAAAGATGATACTGTTGCAAGGGCCGAGATGCCATTGGAGCCTGTTACAATCTCTCATTGTGCAAATGCTTTGTCCTGAAAAATGACATTACAATCATTTTAGACCCAGTGAGCCCATCATCATTGTGTGTTTCCATTGCAGTTGTTTGCAATGACACAGCTGTAATTTATCTTTTTAAGATAAAAAAATGAGTTCTAAATGCTCCATAATGTCTGCCATTTAGTGTCATGCAAGTCAAGTCTGGAGTTGTTTTTTTTTTACTTTCTAGCTGAAACCAAGACTGACTGCTATGAGAGCAGTGGGCGTAAGACGTAGTGTTGTAAGTATCAGAAGTGGAGGAACTCGTGGTGCAGAAAGCAGTTTGTAGTGTCACCCAAATGTTGTAGGTGGTCAAGGTGAGGCTACTATGCTTAATGTTCTAGTGCGTATAGTGCATAGAGCAACAGTTTATTATATCAAAAATCGTAATGCTGTTCAATTGTTAAGATTATGTTGATGAACAAAACCTAAAAGCGTGAAAAAAGTTTGTTTGTATTAGAGCTCATTTTCTGCAGTAATCTAATGGAAAATTGTATTTCTGTACTTAAGATGCTTTTTACTGCTGCTGTTTGCTAATAAGTAAAGTTTCTGCAGGTTCCATTGATCCACACTGTCAAACATGAAAACAAATGGAGATATTCTTTTATTTGTATTTACATTCAGTAGTTTTTAACATCTGTTGACGTGTCATGGGCTCGGACAGGTCATATCAGGCCACAGTTGTCAGCCTCAGACAGCGGGCAGTAGTGATTGAATGGGGGGTCAAAGGGCTGTTTCGTGCTATGTGACACGCTGGTTGAAGTGGTGACAGCACAGCTGCCTGAGTGTATCACGTGTTATGAGCGGTGGACAGACAGCTCTGTTGCCCAGGCAGCGGCGCTCTGTTGAGTTGTGTGGAGGCATGCGGCAGGTGAGTGACAATGCAACGATGTGATTGGTCTTCCACACTTCCTATTGTTCCCCTGTCGCTGATAACCCCCAGTGACCCGGGCAAAAGGAAGGAAGGCCACAGCTCGGATTGTGGAGGCAGGCCTGTCAGCTCTTTGTCCTCAGAAAACTTATTAACTTAACAAGTCCGCCGAGAAAAGAATGATTTCTCACACAGCTCGCCGTATGGTTAACCCAGGGTAAACAGCTTTTCAGGAGTCTGTCTGCCAGAGAGGCAGAGAAAAGGAAGGAAGGGTACTTTTTGATCTCCGAGGAGTGGCGCGAGCACAAACCCGCCAGGATTAAATCAATTTGATTTCTACTCAAAAGTAACTGAAATTGACGAGTAGGACGCTTGAAGCAACATTTAGATCTGGTTTTAGATTGATTACATTTTAGCAAACCTTGTGTGAAAATCGTAAATGCAGATCCTGCATGAGATTATAATATAGAGAAACGGTCCCACGTGATGACTCGTGTCCTTTGTTTGTGATGCAAGATGTGGATGTCCTCTCCTTGATACAAAATCTCAATCAAAAACTTCATCCCGGAAGAAAATAAAATCAAACAATACATTAGAATCATAAAGAGTTTGGGGACAGAGGAGGGGAATTTGACATCTGATAAGAACTAATACACGTTAACATTGATTCAAAGCATGTGCGCAGATAGAGGGAGTCGTGTTGGGAGACAGACAGAGACCACAGAGGGACCAGAGTCAGCCGGGGTCACAACACACCTCGGGCACATAGTGGTGTCACGCGCTGCTGCCTGAATTGTGCCCTGTTCAGCTTCGCTAATGTGTACGTCTGAGTCGTCTCGCTTCGTAATCGCTTCAGCTGTTTCACTTCAAGGGACCAAGTGGTGATAATGGGCTAAATTGTTTTATGTGCTAAGACTCAGACAGCCTTAAAGCCTGGAAGCTCTAAGAACAATTTGACTCGGTATGTGGAGGTCTAAAGATAGTCTGACACTAGCTAACGAGTAATTAAGTGGTTGTATGTACAATGGTGAAGGGAAAGGAATAAATAGTCATGGACCCAATAATGGATTTGTAAATGTAAGAAGAATGAAAGAAGACCCTGCACAATATGAACAAATCTTTTGTGCAGCTATAAGCTTAAAGTCGGCTTCCTATCAGAAACAATACGCAGGGGGTAAAAGATTAACGATCTTTACTAAGCATATTGATTTTTGGTTAGTATCTTAATAATATTGATAATAGGCTTAATGTTTAAATGTTCATATATTTATAGCATCCAAAAATATTGTTTATGGGTTGTGTGACTTGACAACATTGATGGCAACACTGCATTTCAATTTCACGATGACATTCCTTAGATATTTACCCTAGGCTTACTCCCATGTTATGCTAGGTTTTACTGGATTATATATTTTTGAGGATTGAACGTCCTGCAATCACAGGAGCTCTTTCGGGCTGTTTTAACTGTCTATTGTTGAAATACATCGCCTTATGTGCTGACACAATGATCGCAGGTCAAATTCAACACTCAGGTGAGTCAATCCCACAACTCTGTATTCCTTCACTTACTCATTAAAAGAAGTGAAAAACACGTGCACGCTTGTGTCATGGCTGCGCTGCTTTGAGATAAAACGTTGTAGTGAATCGACGTATTGATGAATTACGTCGTTAAAGATTTGCTCCAACCGAGCAGATACAGATACGCTGTCAGTGAGTGGCCTGCTTCTACTTGGGAGTAACTTGTTATTGCGTTTTTAACAAGTTTAACAAGTTACGTGTTATTGTTTTATTAGGCTACGTATCAAATGTGATGAAGGACACCAGTGGTCTATGGAGGGTCGGTTTGGTAGTCGGTTGTCGCCATCTGGTGGTGGGCATGAAATACTGCACGTACCGTCGCACGTTAAACAAGCAGGCTGAAGACTGAGTAAGTACCCAATATTTGAACATTTACAGACAGTAAAATGTCCTTATTCAGGTTATCCTGTAATTCAACACAATATTGTGTTAAAACACGACACATGAGCTTGTTGGTTGTAATCTTGAAACCAGGCCTGCGGCCTCCATTGAGACCTCTCACAGTGATCAGGTGGTGCAGTCCACTACTGCAACTTAGATTACAGTGAAAACCAATACTGCCATGTGTCCTTAAAATTTGAATTCAAGACCAAAAGGTGTTGTTCTTGCACCTGATGAAATCTCCTTGTTGTCCTCCGAGTGTCTTCAGACACTGAGCTGCACCTCTCTGAGGCCACAGGGGACGTCATCTGATGTGAGACAAACAACTAAAACATTTAAGAGCACCTTTCCAAAAGTAGTCTATGCGTGGGAAATGTTCCTGAAAGAACAGTGCGTTCTTAATACATATGCATTGACTCCATTTGATGCCGATTTGTATTCAAATGGGGCCCTTTAACAGAAACTCAAACGTGTAGGAATTTGAAAAGAGGATACAGAACAAGAGATTAGCAACACATCGACACAATTAACTCACGCAACAATCCGAAGCTAAATGCAGGCTACAGTAAACCCATACTCAGGAAATAATTTTAAAATGTCAAAATACAAGTATGTTATTAATTGTTGATTCATATTTTCATAACACACATTCCTCTCTCCATAAAGTCCAGATATTGCATCACATTTCCACCAAAATTAATGTCACAAATGTACTTTTCAATCAAGACTAAGGATGAGTGAATATATTATCTAATCATTTAACGATTAGTTCAACATTAATGTTGTGTAATAGGAAACTTTCCTTGTATTGTCTCACATTGTTTGGAACTCTTTTCTCACTCGTAGCAGTTAAGCCCTTCTGCAAATATTCTACATCAACCTGTGTGGCATTTGTAAATGGAGAAACAGGCAGACTGCCTCCAGAAAACCTCCTAAAGATAAGAAAAAGAACACCTTTGTCTGCCGTTTTCTGTTTTCCTACCCTTTACTTTTACATAATTGAGACTTTGCACTCCTTTTTTGACACATAAGATGCCACCAATTTACAACCTGGGATGCTTAGTAACAGGACTATAGACAAACCCTATTTAAACGTCATGTCACTGAGCCACTGCTGAATGCGTCTGTTTACTGGGGTTTGTTTAATTGATGCTGCCTCGCCGCGGCCGACGTGGTAAACAAATAGGGATGAAATGATGTTGCTTAAGCCACTCTGAAGCATCCCAAACAGATTCCAATCTTTACTCCAAGAGCTGACTCACGAGAGCTTAATCCTGTTGATGGAAACAGAATCCCACCCGTGTCAAAACGGCCCGCTGCCCCAGGTGCAGAAGCCACACAGGCTCTGGCTTGTCTCCCTTTATCATAGCTGATGAATTGAGAGGGCTCTTGGGCACACAGCCCAGGACGGGGGTGGGCTAATTAGACGGCCTGTTTTCTCATAAATATCTATAGTGATGAAAATTAGGCAAATAAAGGCTATAGTTAGAGGCCTGTGAAAGTGTGAGATGCGAACTGTGAATGTAAAGCAGACAATGTGTGTCTTTACAAATGCAAGAATTGGACTACCCAGATTCCATCATGTTGAGTTCTGTGATGTTTCTTATGTAGACATTTATTGTGACAACTTTTCAAAGTTCAACACTTTTCATATAGCTAACTCCCATAGCGGCACCGTCATCTATCATTAAAATACATAGTTTTCTTTTCTAAATGGGAACCCTTCATTGTTCATCAATACTTTCAACTACAATGAAGACTCATTAGGCTTCTGTTAAGTGCAGTTTAACGGTTGGTAATGAGATCAGGACTGATAGGTTATCGTCGCATCTTTTTAGGGACATTTTGACCCGTAATCACATTGTCTTTGCTAAGTCTTACGGACAGCTGTAAACGAAGGCTCCAAACCCTCCTCAGATAAGCAGTCCTCCCTGATGGCAGATGCCACATTCAGGTAGAAAATAAGCCTTTTACCCCCCCGACATCTGTTCCTTAATTACAGCTACTAAGGTGTCTCCTAAAGCACACCAGAATTTTTATTTGTGAATTGCGATGAAGTAAATGGAGGCTGTGTTTTCAGGAAGATAGATCAACGATCTACAAGATTCCATCTATCAAATGCAAAGCAGACACATGAGAAAAAGACTATTAAGGAACATAAAGAGACAAGAAGTCAAATCCTTCCTTGTTCGACCACGTTGTAAAAGATACAAAAAGGCAAAACCTTTTCTGAAAGACAACATATAGGACTTGTGTTTCATAATATACAATACTAAATTTGATTGGTTTCTAGTCCTTCTAATATAAAGAGTTTAGAACAAATACCTTGGTTAGTAAATAATCTTAAATCATCTGTCATTACATGTCATTTAGTTGATGCTTCAATGCTGTATAGATCAGCAAAATACATCACTAAAGGTTGTGGAGGCAGCAAAAAAAGTAGTAGCAGTAGTAGTAAAAAGTCATTTGAGTGGTCTTATATCCTCTGGCACAGCTTCTGTTGTCATTAGATTTAAAGGGGAAGACTTTTCAAACAGACCACTTACCTTCTGGAGTTGAGCTGCAGGCCATCCGTAATCCAATAATTAAACAACTTCTAAATGTTTACATTCCCAAATATGGTGTCTTGCTCTCGTGGATGGCAGCTTAGTGACGTACCAACACTTGCAACAGTGGCAGACTGTACATCTACATTCATGAGCCTTAACAAGTTTTGAAATCTATAAATAAGCAAAATATATTTTTATTCAAGAGTCCAAGAGCTAGACGAGACATTTGCTCTTTCACAGAGATTCATAGGTGAACTAGAGCCTTTAACTGCTCGCATGTTTGTGTGTTCGACCTTTAAACATCCCGGATATTTGAGATGAGCACATAGAAACGTACCCTGCAGAGCATCTATGGAACGACTACTTCCTAGCGTCCAACCATATCAGTTCATAATACATTTTTGTCTTTGATCAATTCAAACTTTTTTTAGGAAGTAGGAACCATTTGAATGTTTTCTCATATTACGTTAATATTATTTTATCAACGCCTCTCTTTAGGTGTGAGTCACGTGAGTCAACATGAGGTAATTTCAGTCTCCCCCCCCTCCCCCCCTCTGGTCATTCTGGCCTCTTGCAGTGACTCCAATATCATCCCATGACATCACAGCAGCAGAGTATCAGCTGACCGACACACACTTCACATGACCTGCTGAGGGGTGGCAGCCTTGTTGATTGAATCAGCTTATATGGAATTAATAAATCCATATATGCTGAATCATTTAGATCGGATCCACTAATTTAACAATAGTAACACCTAAAGTACTGCGGTACCGGTTAAGCAGTTTGGTATTGAAAAGTCTATTTAGGGTCCTGAAACATTATGCCTCTGTTGGAGATGGCGGCTGTAAGAATGTCCCGTCTAATGCGTGATCAGAAGCGCCTCTCTATATTTATCAAATCACATGGAGCTCAGCAGAGGACACACAACATGGCGCTGCTGAGACTCCAGACCTCCTAGACCTTCACCTCCTGTAGACCGGGGTCGCAGCTGGAGCAAGACAGGTAGGAAACCCACATGGATGAACAAGTACATATGCAGAAAGATACATTTGCAGAGAAAAGTTGTACTTTTTATTGTTATACTGCAAATTTTATAAAAAAATGATAGATTAGTTCACTAGCTAGTTTTTAGTGCATTCTTGAACAGATTATTATTTAGATTTAGATTATGAATTAGATATTAGCATATCATCAACAAGTTGTATTTTAGTAATAATATTTATACTATAAAATAATAAAAATGGAGCTGCCAAACCTGGTTTATATTGAAATTAGTACACCTGTTTATTTCATAAATTAGTTATCATGTGACAGCCTAGATTTTTTTTGTTCATGATCTTGTCGGCATTATGTTTCTTCTTATCACGTGATTAATAGCTCTGTTTTTTTGGGGGGTTTTTGTTGGTTTTTTTGCAGGTGATATTACAAAGTCAACATGGAGGACTTTGAATACAGTGTGGAGATCTGTGACCGGGACTGGGAATGCTTCTTTGCAGAGTGCGAAGCCTCTAACCTGCTTCCTCCTTCATTAGCAGGTGTGGATGACTCAGGCATGAGTGACATTGATGAGACCGGGTCCCTTCTCGCCAACAGGCTCCAGACAATCGACCAAACAGCAGGCCTCCCTGAGGCTGACCGCTCCATCGATGGCCCCCCCGACTGCGGGGGCTCTCCTATGGAGCGTTACCACAGCATACACGCTGTCGCTGGAATGGAGAGCGTGCTCTCCGGCAGCGAGGAGGATATACACCTGCAGTGTGTCAATGTGTTCTTTGAAAGGATGAATCATTGTACAGGGTCTGAGAGACTCACAGAGCCAAGCCGAGCCAGGGATGTGAAATGCAGAGCGGCAGTAGTAGAGGAGGAGGAGCGGGTTAGTGACGGGAAACAAGCCAGCCGCAGTTTTTGGCCAAAAAACATCCCCAAGTCTCTCTCTGCCAGCGGTGAAACAGCAGTTTGCAACGAGACCACAGAGCCTGTCGAAACCGTCTGCAAGATAAACCCTGGGAAAAAGTATGCGCTTGGCGCTGAGATTGCCCCCAAACTCGCTGCTGCCAGTAACTTTGTGCTCCAGACTCGCAAATCAGCTAAACCTGAAACAAGGTTTTCCAGCGGAGAGGAATTACGCACAGAAACCAGAGTAAATGTGTCAACACCTGTGAATCAGTGTCGTGACTCACCAGGGGGGGTGGGCTGCTCAGAGACGCCACCAGGGGAAACGTGCACATCTCGGCAAGATGTGGCCCGGGAAGATCTGTTGAAAAGTCCAGTGAGTATCTCCAAAAAGCATCTCATTGGTTCATTGAGAAATCTAGAGACGGTGACGCATGTTAAAAGTAAAGGAGACCAAAGCGCTGATGCTGCACAGATGGACGCAGCACGCACCGGCAAATCCTCGAGCCAACAGTCCTCTCCATCGCCCTCTATCAAACGAAAGCGAAGGAAAAAGAGACGGCCCAGTGTTGAGTCAGCTGAGAGTGTGCATGGGTACGAGAGGAAGGTTTTAGTCAAGCAGAGTGACTCAGAGGAGGAATGCTCTGCCTGGAGAGGAGCAAAAGGATTGTGGTTGTCTGAAGATTTGAAATTATCTTGTTTAATCAGACCACATAAAGAATGCCTTTCAGTTTTCCCAGTGAAACCAAATTTGAAGAACATCCAAATAGATTATCTTGATCAATACAGTCGAAACCAACATTTAGCGGAGAGCATAGTAACAAAGGGAAGGCGTAAAGAAACAGAATTAGCAGAAAATAATACAGGTAATGATAGGTCAATAAACGCCTCGAGTCAAACTGACAGCAGTGCAACGTCGCCGTCACGCGGCACTGAGAAAGTGGGAAAAGATTTGCAGCAGAACATTAAGTTACGTGTGGAAGAATTAACGGGGTGGCCAGTTGTGATCACTGACGGTGTAACTGGTCAAACAGAAACGGGAAAAAACGGAAGGAATGACACTCAGGCAGGGAGCCTCCAGCAGTCTGACAAAATGAATCCGTCCGTCATTTGTTGTGAAGATGAACGAAATCCAGAATCTAGTACAGCGGAGGTCCAATCCATACATATTCTGTCGAGCGCAGAGTCAAATGATCCAGTGGACGTCCGCCAAAGTGACAAACTATCCGCTGCTAAGTCGGTCCTGGCTGTGGAGGCCGGACATTCTGGCAGAGACGAGCACATACTGCGCGGAAGAGAAGCTGAGCCCCAACAACGGCTGGAAAGCGACGGTCAAGACCGACGCCGGGATAGCTCTACACGGGAAAGACCTCGGCGTCCTCCGCCCGCAAGCAGCTCTGGTGACACAAAACCCAAGGAATTCAAAACTAGATTCTGTCCATCGTTGGACACTTCCAGTAAAGTGGGCTGCGCTGAATCCCCAGATTCCAGCTATGCATGGCCTAGTAAGCACTTTTGGGCTGAAAGTCCCACCAGTTTCGCTGTAGATTTCACACCACATCAGCTGGACCTTTCCCTGGTGTCTCACACATTGTCCAAACTTCAGGTTTTTTCAGAGAAAAACACAACCGCTGATGGAGCCGAATTAGCAGCATCTCAAATAATGTCTTCTCAAAGTGGGGATCCCTTTCCATGTGGTGAAAGCATAGTTGAACGCCGCAGAGAAACCAGACCTCCCACGTCTGAAGACTTGCCAACACGTCCTTCAGATGTTACACCTGGATCATCCTGCTGCACGAGGCACACAGGACCTGCCCTGTCAACCTTGAATATAAATACCACAGACATGTCAGGAAGTTATTTTCCTGACATGTCTGTCAAGAGAAATTACCATGGCGATAGAAGAGAAACGCCACTAATGATGATGGAAGAACGCCATAAAGGAGTCGGCCCATCTGAATACCAAAGCCAGTCTGCATCGAATGACACAACAGATTCCACATGTGAAGACGTCATCGCAGCATCTGAAGCAGATTGCGAACCTGAGAAGGCGCCAGATTCAAAGCATTCAGTGTTCGCCATGTCTTCTTTTTGGAGAGAGATGGAGATGGTGACAATAAATGATATTCTGGGTTTACGAATGATCAGCAAAGCTGCACCGTCAAGCTCTCTCCTGCCCATACAGGAAAGTGAGGAGACCCGGAGGTTTGCCATAACGGACTCAAGCTTTTTCACTCAACTGGATGAACTTGGCAATAAAGACCCACAGAGCGATCCTAACTTCACAGAAACAGGACCAGGTTCTGTTGTTGCAGCCAGTTCCTTCTCTTCAAGTGGTGTTCTGATGTCGACGTCCTCTGAAGGGGCTCAAACGAAGATTTCCAAAAACATAAGCGTGCGCAATCTACACGCCCTGCAATCCGAGTCTGTGAAATGCACAAGGAAAGTCCAAACTTTACAAACCTTGGATGAGGGAGGATTACCAAAAGAAGAGCGTTTCACTGACGTACACAAGCAAGAGAAAGCTTCATCATCAACAGAAAGCTTTGGGATATCTCTCACGGACATATTTCAGTATCTCTTTCGTGGAAAACCGTCAGTTCCCAGCCAATCGGTCACAGACAACATAACCACGTTCTTCACTGACGGAAGTTCCGTCCCTGAAACTTACGACCGTTTCTTCTCAGACTTTGATACGGAAAGCTTCTTCAACCCTCTGGTCCCTGCAGACGAGCTGGTTCCTGCCTTTTCCCATTCTCGCTCAGCTAAGAGAAATCTACAGTTCCCTGAGGCGTACGAACACTTCTTTGCCTCCTCTTCGTCTGACGAGTCCTCTGTAGAATCTGATGAAGATGGCGGCGGCCCTGTGAGGGTGGTGACTAGGTTCGATCGTGCATCAAGCGCACCTCCGATTTCTACAGACATGTATGAGAATTTCTTCACAGATCGCGACCTCAGGCAGAGTTTGTTTTGGAAAGCCACCCTCTCCTTCAGGAACATGACTTTAACTGGGTCCGCAGTCCAGAAGCAGATTCTCTCAAACCCTCCATCTCGTGTAGCTGTGAGGAAACGTGGCAGATCTCCTGGAAGGACTCTTCATCCTCTACATGCTCTGGGAAATCAGCATGTGAAGTTTCCTGATACACGTTTGTACCAGCAGCCTTTCAGATGCGAGGACCTTCAGGCGGTTGTCTCAAATCCAAGTAAGTCCAGCTCCACACCCAATGATATCACCAAAGGCCACAATAGATTTTTAACATGAGCTTGTACGCTCATTGAATTAAGTCCTGTAAAATATGCTTATACTGATACCAATAAGTGAAACTACCCACAAATTATTTATTATTCAATAAACAAGTAGTTATTTTTACCATTTAAACGTAGCGCTTCGAAACGTACCCCTTCGATCAGCATTGTCTTTTAGCCATAAAGATAGTTGAGGATGTTTGCTGTCAAAAAGAAAAAAATATCACAACAAAATGTACATCGATTTGTTATGTTTTAGTGCTTTCCTCCATTTCTCTGGTTAACACACATCTCCCTTCCTGGCGCATCACCTGACTGTGACACAGCTCCTACCTGCTCAGTGGCCCATTTGTCCACAAACACAGATACTCTAAACGATATTGAATGTATATAGAAATAAAGTTGATCCCTGTTCCTATCTCACTATTTAATATATTAATCTATTCCCAAACTCTGTCAGTTAAGCTCTCTGTGGACAGTTGTTATGTAGCATTTATCATCCACTCACTCAGCTGGGCCAGCCGTCACAGGACATGTAAACCGTGAGGACGTGAGAACTTGACTTCACTCAGTGAGGGTCCTCTCGTCGCTCCCGTTGAAGAGCTCTAGTTTATTTGGCTTTTTAGTATATTTCGTATGTGTAAATCCCTCTCCTTAGACTGTCCTTTCGTGACATTAACAGGAGCTTCTAATGTACCACCTGACGTTCAGCAGTTATCTCTTAGGATTATCTCCAAGGCATCATTTTCAGTATCAGTAGCATGAAGCGGCCTTGTGCTTTAGTACATCAGTAATCTGTGCAGCGCCTGGAACTCGACCGGGTCACACTGGGACTCAACAGGAAGCGCCGACATACTAATGCTTGTGCTCGGCGGGTTATTGCCAATTATAGAACCTGTGATCTCTCATTGGACCTCACGGTGGATGGGTAATGTCATTTCACGTGACACACTTAGGGATCTAATGTTTTTCTATAACAACGTTTCACTGTCTTTAAAGGGTTGGATGCCTCCCTTCTGCCTCTCAGACAGTCCGACATGTGTCTGGTTTGTATTGCATTTGCTTCGTGGGTACTAAAGACGGCCAACCCACAAGTTGGAGACACCTGGAAGGCTGGTATGTGTATGCAGTTTTAATGTCATTTTGAATAGCAGGATTTGCAGGTGCTCTAATTAGACATTTGCTTACGGAACTAAAATAACAAATGAGTTGTAGGGCTTTATTACATTTGACTTTCAAACTAGAGTTAGTTTATTTCAGCTTTCTAAGGACTGTAATCAATATTCTGAAAGTGTCTACCAGTAAATATAGAGGTATAATCAACCAAGCTGTGAGATAAAATTAACTTCAAGAAAAAGCTGGCGTTGTGTGAAGAGATGAATTTAGCGCTGCATGATGACTCACTTTTAATATCCATTCTCACACAGTGCTGCTGGCGAATGTAAGCGCTCTGTCAGCCATTCGATACCTGCGTAAATACGTCAAGATGGAGGCGGCCACCAGCGAGAAGAACAGGAGTAACACCACCTCGTCCGATTCCTGAGGTCTCCGCCTCTAGTTACATCACGCTTAAAGTGGAACATTTTTCTTTGAACACCTGATACAAGCCAGTGTACGACTTGAGTCCGTCATGGAATTTGGCAAGTGTTTGATATGCGGTTACTTGTTTACTTTATGCACTGAAATTGTGTTTTATCAAGTTGTATTGATCTTTCCATTGAATGGAATTTTTCTAGATTAACGTGGCTGACATTTTGATCTTTTAACTCTTGAAAGCATTCATATGAAACAACCACACAAATACCCTGACCGAAGTCTATGTAATCATTGGAGGGATTCTATTTTGTGCCAGTATCTATTTTGCATTTAATAGATTTTCTTGTATTCTTTCGAATAGGTTTCTCTTGGAGATGTGCCTTTTTGGTTGAACTGGAGTAGTTTAGTTTTTCCAAAAGCACATGGACCTGAATGTGAAACGTTTAAACACTAGAGGGCACCTCAGGGCCATAAAAGAATCCAGCTGGGTGAGCTGCAGTTTTCAAGCTTTTTTGAGTTATTTGAATACTGGATTTTGAATAAAACTATTTCAAAGTATGAATTGGTGCTATTAATGTGCTTATTCACCAAAATTGCAAAGTATTTATTTATTTATTATCCTGTTCTGTTCAAGAATTGTACATATTTTTGCCAGCAGATGTTGATGTTGAAACAGAATACAATGTGTCCTGCGGCTCATGAGGATGTTCCACTAAACAGAGTTTAGAAACGGCTCTACTTTTTATTTCCTAATATAATCCTGAATATCAGACATGAAGAGCATACAATACATACCTATGTCTTAAATAATGTTTTGGGTATTTCACCTTCATTTTGAAATTCAAAATCATCAAATGTTTTTAGTCTCTAAAATGAGATGAGATCTACTGTGTATATGGATCCCAAGCTGCTAAATTCTCAACTATGTTTACTAGTATCTGCTTGTTATTTTTGGACGAGTTGGTAATGTTCAGAACATGTCGAGTTTTGTCCAGCGGAAAACAGCTGCTGCTGCAGAGTTTCACTTTCAGGTATTCGATATGTTGGTTGGTTCTCGCACATTTGATATTTGATCAAATATTATTGATATAGTAATTTCAAGAGTATGATAAGAATAAAAGACAACATTTTTTTATTTTTTTATTTCCAAATATAAATAAACACTTAAAATAAAATAAACAAAGCCACACAGGTATCAATATAGTATTGCAGTAGGTAATATTAGCACCTTTTAAGGAAGTCAGTTAAAGCCACATCTAATTGCTTATATAATGCAGCATAATAAAAAATCTACAACATTTACAAAAATATACTTCTGCTACTGAATAAAGCCCTGATGGAATGTTGTTTAGCTATAAATAAAAACAAAAGCAAAAGCAAGTAAACTGAACAGCATGTTACAAAGCACTACAAATGAAACCTTCAGTGCAATTTCAAAATATATTAAAAAACTAACTACACAGTATGTTTACTTTTTGCTGTCCTCCCGGCTGAATGCTACATATTTTGCGGAAGAAGGCGGTTGTTACTGTTACTGAGTGTTTAGGTGTTTAGCCTCTTTATTCCTGCACCCCTCGCTACATCGAACAATGCAGTTTGTGTGACTTGTCGGTTCATAGTGTATGCAGCAGGAGCAACACAGGCTGATACAGTTGGCTTTGTACTATCCCTCTGATAGAGATCCGTTGTTTGCACACGTCCAGACGAGTGCCGGGCCCTTGTTTTGTTTTATGACCATCTCTGCCGGGTTGCCATGCCACCGAGGCCTCTGGCCGCAAAGTCTAATCCTTTCCAGTGTGTCGAAATTCCAGACGTCGGCGGAAGCACCCCGGTATCACAGTCGTACTGCCAAATGTTATCATAGTCCATTTCCTGGTCATCTGGTTCTGTGGGTTCAAGGTACGAGTTGTGATCTGTAAGAGCGAGAGAAGATTCCCAGGCGTTTAGCTTCAAACAATAGAAGGCAAACCTCGCCCCGACTGAATAAACTTGGACACAGTCCCAACATACATATGGTGCGATTGGCTGTGTAGCAACGTTTAATCTTCCTGTAAAACAAGAAATGCAACATGCCACTACACAAACTTTCCAAGTTGTATTCATGTCTTCTTCCTCGTGGTGTAGCAATGTGCAACCTGTCCGTCATTGCACATGTCAGAACCCAACTCGCAGTGACGTCCAACTGCCGGGTTAATTCTCGTGTTTTCGTTTGTGGTGAAAGGGCCTCTAGATACGAGTGTTAGCTTGCACAGTTGTATGCTGTCAATCAGAGGACAGGAGTAAACCCTGTCTGTGAAACAGTGTTGTCTTTCACTGGGCTTCCCCCCCCCCCCCGACCCGGGACATCTGCACAAGCGACATTAGAGCTGCGCTAAGCTCCATTTCATTGGCACATCTACGCATTTCCTGCTTCAGCCTTCTGTCAGGCCGCTGACATGTTTGACTAATCAGAAGTGTGTGTGTAGTGTTGAATTTAAGGTGTAGTGCAGTGTGAGCAATGCCCTGTGTCCTTGTGGCTGCTACTGATGACCTCCATAACTCCATACTTGTGAGGAAATATGTTGTCGCAGTGTTATAGCTAAATCAGTGACCATTGTTTCTCAATAGAAATATAATTCATAGTTGGCCATTTTTAGGCCTTCAGTTCTTACCTGGCGAGTAACCGTAAGGCATCGGAGGGGTGTTTATCCCACAGTTCAACGGGGGGAGGATCTATGAAAAGATGTGAAAACATACAACAGTTACTTCCCGTGATCAGCTATAACAAACATTCCTGCGTTCTCAAAAATGTCTGTTTAATCTGTGGCATCTGGTCAAATATCACCTGCAGAACAAGTACATACACAAGCTCGGCTATCATGCAGCGTATTGTACCACAGCATTCCAGGAACCGGAGTGTCCTGGGAGATGAGCGTCTCTGTGTTTCTCACCTGCTCTTCCACTTGGCCCGGTGCGGCCAGCAGCTTCAGCCTCGACACGGCCTCGGCCCTCTGCTCCTCCTGGTTCTGGGCCTTCTCCACCTCCAGGCCCAGAGCTTTCCCCTGGGAGTTGGTCAGGACCAGGCTTCTCCTGTGGCGCTTCCCCATGGGAGGGGTGCGGAGCTGGAAAGAGGAGGGGAGGGGCTGGGCCCCCTGCTGGTGGTGTTGCTGTTGGTAGCGGGGACGAATCGGCTGCTAAAGGGACCGAGGGAGATGTGTCAGAGAAGGAAAGCTATAAAAATGTACAGTGAAACCGGTCCTTTATGGATTTTCATTTAGTAATAGTTCAATCTTAATGCATGTTAAGGAGGAAGTCTCTGCATTATCTAATGATTCTTATTTTCTTGCTTAGCATGTGCATGTGTGCTTGTGTGCACTGTTCAATATCAGACGAGGCTGCACAGGTGTAAATACAACCGATGGATCCGGTACTGTTGACCCACTTACCACTGGCCTGGCATCATACAGCGAATAGATTTCAGGGCTGTTGGGCTCATCGTACAGGGGCGACAAGGGCTGTCGGGGGGCGCACATGTCCGAGTGGCGCTGCGGGGTATTAAGGGTGTAGTTCAGGGATGTCTGCGGGGTGCTCCAGCTGTTGGACTGATCAGAAAAAATCAGAAAAACGGTTAGTTTGAAACACCAAACAGTGAGAGGAAAATCAATTGCCACGTTTCCCTCGGTCTCTTTTCGTCTCATATTGGCATTTCTCTGTCTCCACCTCGCTCAGTTCACACGAGCCACACCAAAGGATCGGAATACAAAAATACAGCTGTTGGACTGAGGCCAACTCCGGTGTTACAGCAATATTGTTTTCTCCAAAATCTGCTTGGCCTCTTGGTGATTGGATTAAAACCTCCTAACCACCATGGCGATAATAGGGATAAGCAAAGGTTGCCTGATTGGAGGCTTAAATTTCATTTAGCAACTATAATTGAGCTTTCATCATAGCCCCGCCGTGAAGAGTGATCTTTCAACCTCGTTTCCGCCCACATGCATCTGTTACCCTTTTTGTTAACGCCATTGGTATGAACCCTCTGAGCCGACTGCTCGGTGCGTCTATTTTAGTATCTGCTCACAGGGCTCACAAGGCCGCAGTCTCAAGGGGAATATTTGGTTATCGAGTGAGACGCCAGACTGAATTACCTTGACGAGCGGGGCTTTCTCCAGCCGCTGTGGACTGGCCCGGTGCAGGGCAGAGTACGGCGTGCTGTAGAGCTGAGAATGCGCAGCGCTCTCGGCTGGCTGGAGGTAGGAGCTGCGCTGGGGGGAGGAGTAGCGCCCCGACGAGGGTCGCAGGTTCTCCGGCCTGGTGTGTGAGGACGCGCTGTTGGTCCGGCTGCCCAGGCGGGCGGTCTCGGTTGAGGAGGGACGACTGGAGCTGTACTGTAAACACAACAAACAAACGCAGGGCAGAGGTCAGCCGAGAGCTTTGGCTTTCAAACACAGATGGCATCAGGTGTCGGGAGCTGTTTCTCCTCTCAGCAGTAGTGCTCTGTATCGACACAGGGTATGAGCCAATTTAAACTGTGACGGAGCTGAACAACATGACTTTTTGGCACTGAGCCTTCTCTGCTTGAAGCTAATTGGACGGGCAGTCGGCCTACAGAGCCCCTCTTCCGTGGGAGTTTGGTCCAAAGTCCTGATAAAGCAGAGTGCTTCACTACTTCTTAGAGAGACTGAAGGTTACAAGTAAACCTTTTGCTGCTTAACTTACATGTGCCATACATTTTTTTTAGAACTTAATGACTTTATTTTGTATGTTTTAATTGGAAGATCTGAGGATCATCACCTGAACATTTGTAACAGGAGCGACATGGTGTCCAGACTTTGCTTGATAATTAACTAAAAAAAAGGTGTTGCTGCTCAGCTCCACCAAAACAAACAAAATATGTTCTTTAGCAATGAACAGCGGAGTCCTAATACATTTATATCTGTGTAAATATCGAACAGTTGGCATGTTTGCTTCTGGTCATTAGTTTGAGAATATTTGAGAACTTGAGAAGTAGCACAGGTAGCACACAGATGACTCACACAGAGGGGTTCGGAGTATCCCGGGGAGAGAGGGTTGTCTTCATGAATGGGTACGTGAAGGTTGTGGGACCCACATCCACTCTGTGAATGGTTGAACTTAAGAGACTCAGTGCGTCCATGGCTGTTTCCACTCCACCTGTCAAACTGTGGAACCTATAATTATAAAAGAATTAAAACATTAGACTGAGAATCAATTACCATCAGGCTTATGTCCTTTAGACTCATATCTGATAGTATGCTTAGTAGCAGTAGCGTTTGTAGTAAGTGGTAAATAATAAATCCTAGTCATGTTGAATGTGAAAAGAGGAAGGGCTCGGCTGCTTGTCTTTAACATTTGTCCTGATACCTGAGTCACAAAAACAGTTGAAAAGAAAGAGGGCGGGCCTTACCTCTCTGTGCGTCGGGGTGTAGATGATGTCATACACAGGGGGCGGGGGGCTAACAACGGGCACGTCAGCACTTTTGAAATGTTGGATCCAGTCGCAGAACTCTGTCCTATCCAGACACGACACCACTATGGGGTTGATCAGCTTCCCTGGTGAGGAGGAGGAGGGGGGGACACAAAGCTCGTCATTCGGTCCGTTCGGCTACTGGAATGTGCTACAATCAGACTGCCATTCACTGGGGATAAAACCAGCTCATTCATGGATGGTTACATTTTGTGACGCTAGCGGATTCACTGAAAAGGCCACATGGCGTAAAAGCATGCATAAGAATGTACACTCATTTGAATCCCTTTTTTTGTGTCATTTCGAATTGCAGTTGTGCCAAAGAAACTGCAGTAGAACAGCTCGCTGGTTCAGGTTATTTACCTTCGATCATAAAGGTGTTGGGCTTGACGTCTTGGCAGGGCGTGGTCACAGTAATCATGTTGAGTGGGAGTTTCCCCTGTAATCATAATGACTCTTTAACACACGTCTTTAATGCAGACATGCTGTATGCAAACAGCTTTGGACATGATTCATTTTGTAAAGGGAAAGGTGAGTGAGGTCAGTGGTACCTTATAGAAGAGCTGATCGCTCTCCTCTGATAGAATGATCAGCGTTGATGGGTACAGCACCAGCAGTCTGTCACTCTGTTCCTGTGGACACAAGATTACACCTGCTAATAAGCTCACAATGATTTAACAGTTATTCTTATCCTTTAGCAGCATGTGTAGGGGCTATCAGTTATCCATTTCCTATGATGTGTTCATGTTCTCACTGTGTATGTTCATCATTAAATTCAACTTTCAGAAGACATCCGATAACAGCTCTGACTGAGTCAATTTCTGACATTTTTAGAAGCAATGAAGTAAAATTCAAATTCAAACTTAGTGGGAATCAAAGCGATTCATCATTCTGTGCAACGTTTTCCCGTTTTGAAGGAATTCCAGTTATTCTGACTAGCAACAAAGAGGCCACCGTGGGACCGGGTGCGATCATTAAAAAAACACCAGGCCACAGTTACTGAGAGCAGTTAGTTGGGCATTTAAAGGTGCGGCAGTTTATGTTTCCTCTCTCCCTCGCGGAGGGTGTGTCTGGACAGCTGACATTCCAGCTGTGAGGTGAGTCGAGTCACTGCCTGAGCCGGGCAGATGCCTCTCACACACCCAGACCCTAAATCTCACACACTTCAATCGGGGAGCCGCAATTTCCCACAGGGAATTAACTACGGATATCCACGCAAGCCGTGTCATGACTACTGTTTTTATTGACCGCTATGTGAAGCTGTATCAGCATTATCTGTGTGTGATTAGGTTAGCAAGAAGTTGTGTTTTTAGACAGCTAGTTGCAGGTGTTTGACGCGGTCTTACACCTTGGCAGGAAAATAAAGATAATAGTGTTTCAATTGGCAGGAAAGGTATCATTTTCTATAATACAGACTCCACCCTTTCCTCTGACTCCTTTCATTGTGCAGAGGTAATTGTTTGTGTTACACAATCACACAACTATGTGAGTCACTTGGGTTATTTTATTCATCATGGGAAAAATTCCCATGTTTGAAAACATGTATGTATGACGAGTTAGCGTGTGCCGTACTGTACATTTCCATAAAAAGGCAGACCGTAGAGATCCCGTGTTTAACTTTGCCTCACTGGTCTGAGTGATTCACTCTTGATAAGCAACAGGGAAAAACTTACCTGACAGGGCAGGTGCTGCAGTCTGACTTTTGTGACATAGGTGATGGTGCCCAGGCTGTCCCTCTGAGAGCCCTCCCACTCGTAGATGGGCTCCCGGTTCACCGAGTTCCTCAGCTCCTCCCTTCCCTCGGAGGACACGTGCTGCTTTAGCTGCAATAGATACACAAATTAGAATCATCAATAAAGTACATTTGAACATTTTTCCTCTTGAGTTAATTTAACACATTTAACACATTCTTTTTTTCATCTTCTCATGATGACAATCGTAAGGCTTATGAGTGCATCACTGTTGTGACACATCCGGGGTCATGTGTTTCATCAGCCATTTCCCCACCTGTGGGTGTGGAGTCAGCACTTTAGCCCTTTGCAGATGTGAGGGTTTGTTTTGTGCTGGGATGTGGTCAATGCCGCTCCCTAGTATCCAGGCCTCAGGGAGAGCAAGCAGTGGCCTACTTGACTCACACACACCATATTTTTATCAATAAGTGGTGGAAACCAGTGCATTTTCCTGGCTGTTCCCCCAGGTGGATTAAAAGATGACCACACTTACATACTTGTTTGATTTTTTTTTTTTTTATGGATGTTCTGCATCACAAGAGGCAGTTATTATGCAAAGTCTTGGTATCAAAAAAGATCTTACTTACTTTCACTCTGGTGTAGTTTTCATGTACAATTGCAGTGCCCCCATTCGCCTCAATGTTTTCTTTAAGCAAGCCAAACCACAGGTCCATTTCTTCTTGGTTGGAACAGTACACGATGATGGGGTTCAGGCTGACACCTGCCGGGTGCAAAGGTCACAAGTTCAAGGAAGGGAAAGGGTCACCAAGGATTCTCTTCCAGAGACTGTCTACCGCGCTGGTGAATCATTAATGGCGTTCTGACGGTTTAGAACCCACTGTGCAATAAGTACAATAAATATTAACATGTTCAAGAATGTAAACAATACATAAGGCCTCTGCTTGGTCTGGTATTTGAAAATCATAGCAGACTCTTCCTCCCACAAAACTGCCCGGGAGGAATGAGGAGGTCGTGAGATGAAAAGAGCTGGATTCCTTATTTATCTGTCAGGCCCACACATAGCAGAGATAAACAGCAGAGATAGCCGTGTGGCTTTGTACTGTAATGGTCAGGAGCTGTAGGCCGCTGACTGCTCCTTAATCAGGTACCACTCTGGACTCATGCTCTATTCATCCAAGCTCTCAATTTATATCTTAACCATAGCACTATCGTTTTCCTTTCGCTTCTCGTTTACATTTCAAGCATGTGAGTGAGGCAAAAAGTGTTGGGAGTGGCACCAAGTTAACTTTCTCATAATAAACCTTCAGTTTACAGGCTGTTAACCATCGTTAACAACTATGATCTATCATTATCTCTCTCCCACAGCCACAAAACTCAAACTTAACACAAGACATCCGAAGACCGCCTCACGCCGCGCTTGCTTTGTCACTCCAAACCATACCAACACCAGCTAAAGCTGATTCAAATTCTCAGCTGAGCGGAAGGACCACGCAGGGGGAAGTCCCTCTAAGATCCTTAGCCTGACTCAGAATTTGGTCACGCTTCCACCATATGTTTCTTGTCAGTGACGCCTCCCATAGAGTAAATAAGGTTGAACAGTGAAAATAACTCAGCCGCAAAATAAAAAGCTTGATCCGGGAATTGCAAAGCAACATTTGGATGAAGCAACACCAAAGACGGTCAATGTTATGACAACCAAGACGTGTTCAGATTTCAGTCTGATAGCAATGTTAAAGGAATATGAACAAAGAAAGCTTACACCCTTCATGACTGAGATTGACTTGATGTTTTTCACAGAGTGATTCCATGTTCATCCCTCACTTCGCTGACTTATTGTTTCCCAGACAAGGACCAACAACCTCACTAGAGCGGCTTATTCCTCCTTAATGAAAAGAGGTCACGTTTCAGGTTGTCTTTGTTCATTGCGAGTTCTTGTGGTGTTGGTTAACTGGACATTAACCTGAGCCCTTTTTGGAATGTGACATAGATTAAATGCGGTGACACGGTTTAGAGCGGCAGCAGGGCTTTTGTGCGCAACAGCTGGACTGACTGAAGTGCACCTGTTGTCTAACAAGGGGGGTTTTTAAGGCCGTTTGCCCCCTGACCGAAGGGTGAAGGGGGCCCAGCTCTAGTTAGTCTTGGGGTTGAGTGGAGGTGAAGAGGGTCGAGGCACCGTTGAATCACTGGAATGTGATACATAGGAAATGCTGCAGTTTGAAAATAGAGTGTGGTTTCTTACTGCTTTTTAATTGGTTGATTAATTTTGAGCCATGACTAATTTAGCAGACCATCAGCAGGGCTAAAAGAAAACAGTGACAGGTCTCTTCTTTTTTTGAATATTGAAATCAGACACTATTTAATGAACTTGTTTTCAGTCTTAGTGATTGATTAGCTAAATTCAACACAACCAATAAAAGTGAGGATCAGGACATTGCAGGGCTCTATGCCAACACCACTTGTATCCTCAGGTGTACGGTCAAACTTACCATTTATCTGAAAGGCGAACTCCTGGGGTCGGCTGTGGTTACAGTTCTGTTGCAGATTACAGATGGTGATTTCTTTCAACGGAAGAGTTCCCTGCACACAAACCAACAAAAAGCTCAATCATGCTTCTTTGTTAAGGGAAAAGAAAATGTCATTCTTATAACAAGTCTAGACAACATTTCCCTTGCTCTTTTACAGCCAACTCTTAATTTAAAAAATATATCTTAATCACCTGGATGCAGAGGTCACCCTTGTAAGTCGATGATGCGTTCATGTCTGCCTGCAATCATCTATACTCTGACTAATACTGTATGCAGATGCCTATCAGTCTCTTCCTGACATGGAGTTGAACTCTCAACAGACACACTAAACCCATGAGTAAGGGCTGCTCATGCTTTATTAGACGTCATGTTCACCAACACATCGCTGGTTGACAGGGTAGCCTACAAAAGGTCTGATCACATGATATGAAACTGCCCTTCAGAAATATATGTAGAAGTCAACCCAAAGGAAACATTTTTAACTATGTTGTAGGTCCATTCTACTTACATTTAAAAAAAAAAAAACCTACCTGGTATGTCAGTCCAGTTGTGTTATTGGAGAGGAAATGAAGGTGTGTCTGGAAGAGGTCCAGGAAGCAATCATGTATATCCTGTAGAGATAAGAAAATCAAGTTAAAAGAGTATACACGGTCAACGTAAAGCTGGGAAGAAATAATAACGATTCTGCTGTGCTTTTTATTTGACCACTATTTAATTCTCACAGAAGTAGAGAAAAGGTAACATGGGCATTTCATATAGACTATACGTCTTTGAATTGCCAGACGACTATATCTGCTACATCCGGTATCAAGAATTACAATTATCAGTTGTGTTTTCAAGCCCATCTTGAACTTTAATGTCTGTTCAGAGTCATGTGAGATACTTCATTATTCTCTCAATCCATGCCCCAGGTTATGTCTAATTATCTATTTCAAAATTGAAACATGTTGTTCTTTTATCATCTGACGATTCATGGGCCAGTAGATTGGGTAAGGATTCTTCACTGACCAGAAAATGCAATTATAAGTCATTGTTTTTTACGGCCATCCACTCTCTTCCTTCAGTGATTCATATATAGCTTAGTAATACCATATCTCTTCCTGTGTGGTAGCGTTTCCTGTTATGATACAATGTGTTCTTTTGCTCTAATGATGCTATACACCCTATCAATCTTTTCTTTGTAGTTTTTGACAGAGCTGTTGTGTCACAGCCCTGAGAATGTGCGATTCCCACAGTGAGGAAGAAGTGTGTCTTCTATCAGTCTCTGGGATCAGAGGCGCTCTCTCTGTACCCTGAGGTTTTCTCTCGCTAATGTTGCACAACCGTCGCAAAAGCGAGCATGTCCAAACAAAGGCTCCGGTCCTCTTTGTGCAAAACTGATTGGATTTTTCATAGCAAGCCTCCGCTTTAATTTTCACAGTAGTTGTTGTAACATCCTGTTATTCTCACCTCTTGTTTTGTTTGTTTTGGACGCTCACATTGTTCACATAGATGACTGGCAATGATGTGTCATTGTAGGCTTGGTTTTTTTAAGACCTCATGAACCTCAATAAAGGACTGTGTAGCATTAGTTTGCTTTTCGTTGATATCTTCAGTCCCGGCATTTCAACTTAGTCACTAAAATGTGCTTTTGTTCAACTCACCTGGCAGTGGACAAAGCGGAAGCGAACTTTGGAGCTGTGAATCATTCGTCCGTAGTTCTTCACATTGATGCTGCTCTTCTTCCAGCCGCTGGCCGGGTCATAAGGGAACGGAGGATCCCATTTCGCGTTGTCTATTGTGCGCAGATCTATAGGGGACATTTCCTGCAAACGGTGATAGAATTAGTGTATAGACAGTACATAAATAAACGGGACAAACTATCACTATTGAAATCTGTCAGAGACACCAATGAATATCAAATGGTTTTGTTTTGTTCGGTATGCAGATTATTGAGGTTTTTACCTTCCTGACGGTACTCAAGATATTAATGATGCTGTTAGACTTCTCCTGTCCCTCTTGGGGATTCTTCTTGCGAAACAGGCGACTGCTGAGAGAGAGAGAGAGAAGAAACACGTGTTACCACTCACTCTCCAATGTTTACCATCCATTCTACAATTTGCTGTTCAGTTACTTTTAAAGTTCCCTGTTGTTTACTGATGTCAGATAGAAAGTTGACCTAAATTGCGTTTTTCTTTTCTATTGTGTTGTACTATAAAATTCAGGTTTCTTTTTTTCATAGTCATCAAGTCACACACTGAATCTTGAACCACTGATCAATTTTCACACCAGATTATTGACGATGATAATTGGTGTCTCATGTCCTATAAATTGACCGGTTCCTTGTCCTTTGTCCTGACTCCATCCACAATCAGGTCCAGTGTTTCTGACAGTAAGGATATGCATAGGAACATCAATAATCAATCTTCTTCCTTGTTTTGCATGCCCCCCCCCCCATCTATAACTATTAGTGTCACATCTTAGTGAGGAAGCTCCCTCACTGAAATGATAAGCCTGTAGCAGTGCCTTTACAATCTCAGCCTGCAGTTTATCTGCCTGCACATACATGGGCCAGTGTCCTTGCTGCAACAACGCAGGCTTTTGTCTGCTGGGGGGTGGAACCAAGGTCTGTCTAATCAGGAAGGCCATGTCAAGCAACAATCATTGATTAGGGTTCGGTGATTGATGTTGTTCCACTACATCTGTAGTACAATGTTCTCACACATAGAGAAACAATTGAAAACAATACATAGCGATGCAGTCCACAGTTGCAAAGTAAAAGAGGAATGGAGATAGTAGACATGTAGTGGATTTGCACACCCAATTTTGGCATTCACTCCTTTTCTCTGTGGGGAATACCTGAGCCTGGCCTGTTCACTAACACAATGAGTTGGTAGGGTACCCGGGAAACTTGAACACTGAACATATTGTCCATGCTGAACCAACTGACCAAATTGAAAGGTGTATCAGTGTTCAGGCATGAGACGTCGGCTTTTAGAGGGTGGTCTTGCCTCTGCTTTTATTTGAAAATCAAGCGCTTTATGGCGTATTTGAAAAAAACGAATCAGAATCAGAATCAGGTGTGGTATCCAGCAGAATGGGCTCTACTATTGGTGACATGCCCGGGCATGTAATCCAGCAGGATTAAAGCAAACAAGATCAAATAATAGTATGATAACGCATCAATGTCCGTCAGCTCCTATATTCATGTGCAAACCCCTTTAGATTAGTTAGTAGATTAGTTTAGATCACTACTAGGCAAAAAGGGTATATATGATCCGTCATTAATCAGATATTATTAATCATAATGGCTTATATGTTCATGACAATGAACAGGGTCACGTTCCGATTTGGGGTCGAAACCGAAATTCAGTGACAGCTGGTGGATTAACTTCACAAGGATGAAGAGAAGTGGCAAATGGCAACCGGACCCTTGGCCAGACAGGCACCGCTCAGACACGACTCTGTATTACCATATGATCCTGACCCTGGCAAGGTTCCCAACCTCTGTTTTAAACCCACTGCCAGGACCCTGAGAAATACCTAGAACTCCTCCCAACTGTAACACAGTCTAAAATAACAGACAGCAGCCGGGGCACGGCACACTGACAGCTTCAGTACAGTAAGAACACCAGGACAAGTTGGCTTTATCTTACCTGTTTCTGCGTATGAAACTCTTGCTGGAGAATCTGAAGTTGTGCTCGGGGACACATGACGTGGTGCTCCCCATGCTGCTGTACTCTGAAGGCTTTTACGCTGCGCTGGAGACAGACTCGAATACTTCTGTGATGAATGATTGTTATCCAAGAGAGCAGTGTGCTCGCTGCTGCAGCTAGACTTGTACTGAGGGAGAAGTGGGCAGGCCAAGGGCTGTGTAGTGAGACTGGGGAGAGTATGTGTGTGCGTAAGAGGGGTGGAGTTTGGGTCTGTGTCACAGACTGTGTGATGGTGTGTGTGTGTGGGGGGGGGGGGGGGGGGGGGATCCAGTGGAGGTCACACCTTCTGTGAGTGGCCTCTGTCTGCTGAATCAAATCCAACAACAAAGACAGGGGTTCAGAGAGAAGTGTGCCATTTCACACCTTCCACGAGCCAAATGGAGCTACATTGCTGGTCACCAAACACTCAAGATGGTGTTTGTCAATCAAGGGAAAGACGGGAGCTTCCACTGGCATGTTCAGACATAAAAAATGTCTGAGCGCTTAAGTAGTCAGTTTGTTATTGTCCAAGATACTTTAAACACATCAGTCTGATTTGGAACCTTAAGTATCTAAGAAGTATTTTATTATTTTGTTCTGCCACATTTCTAAAGAAGACAAAGTTTAGATTTAAAGAATAGAGAAAACATTGCTTATATTTAACTGAGGCAATGCGCTCTGTATCAGTTTAGATGTATTGTGTATGGGGTATTTTCATTAAGCCGTTTGTATGTCAGTGGGGTGGGAAGGATAAGAAGTTTAAACAGGATTTTTATATGTTCAAAGGCTCTTGTTTTCATAAGGCAAGAGGTGTGCACGAGCACATCTTGTTTGCACACACCTCTTGCCTTGTAAGGAGTTAAAGGAGATAAAATAGGAGACCACATAATCACATTTTTTTTGCTGTTCAATGTTTTTAATAAAGTCAATATAGGAGGTTATATTGATCATAGGAGGTTAAGTATTATGTTAATCCTCCATACAATCGAATTAGTCTTCTTCAAATTAATCCTCTTTTTTTAACTGGTAGACTTTGTAGAAGTTAATTATTACTGGTTTTATAGGTACTACCCCATTGCGTGAGGTAGTACCTATCAGGTGGGGGTGTCAGACCATCATGCTCGTTTTACTGCTCCATAATTAGGTCATGTCTGTGGTGAGCTGCTGCAATCAGAAAGGGAACCGGGGGCTGCTGGCTCGCCAACCTGTTTATCCGGATTGTTTAAACTGATTCACCTCAGGCACCAACAGTCGTCTGCTTGTTAAAGACAACCGAAGAGCAGTCGTTGACACCTTCCATCCTCGGAAGCCCGCATTGTTGTGCATTAAAACCCAGTCCGATGGGCCATAGAGCCCATAAATAGATCAAGTAATTAAATCAACGGAGAAGACTAATTGGACGGCATGTGGTGAAACTAAATGTAAATGACAAGATTTAAACGCCACTTCAGATGTCTGTTATCACGTCATCAGATTACATTCTAATCAACTAGCCTGCAATTTTTCCTCCATTTACAAAAGTTGATGTCTGCCACTCACACCACTTGCAATGAGTGGGATTTGTTTGAATAGAATGTAGATCCAGCGGCCTCAGAGTTTAAGATCCTAACAGATTTTGAGGTTTTAAGGCACATTAGTGGTTGAATCAATCACTTAAGGAGAAACTTATCTTGTCTCTTATCTCAAAAAGGCCCAGCTCTACAACATTTAAAAACAATACAATGTCATACGCAATGAGATGGTCAACTTAAAGCACAACCTCATGTCTTAGAAACCAAACTGAAATTTTAAAAACTGTGGCTATGAACCAAAAAGGTTGCTACATCTTCCAGTGCAGTCATGTTTGGATCAAGAAGAACTTGATCAAACTTGCAGGTATCATTGTGACTCACTTCCCTGGAAAATTAAACCTGGGGATTTCTTCCTCAAAAGGACAACCATGTTTCGGTTCAGTTTGCCAGGGGTGATGTATCATTTCCTTGGACTAGTGATGGTAATTACCTGGTAAAATACAAATATTATGCCGTTTATCCGATGGAATCCCAGAATGGGTTGATGGATATGACTGCTGAATGATATCATTTTGTCCAGTCCCCAGAGGATGAGTCTGATTGGCTTCACGCTAAGCTTTCAATGATTCCAGTAATGGTCTGGGATGAGGCTATGATGTCAGAGTGCTTCAAACCTTGCTGTCTGAAACCTTTTCAATGACTCTTGTCTAATTCTCTGAAACCAAAATTCCACAAACACACCATCGGTGAGCCGTGGATGGTGACTTCTCGCACAAGTTTTATTTGCACCTTCAATCATATTTTGTGTGTTAACTGGGTGCACATCACAAACAACTTTGACTGTGATAAAGATAGCACCACTTAATCCTTTTTATTGTATAATCTTGTCATACATCCCGACTATATTACCGGTTTATTGATCCGGCTTTAAAGAGAGACTGTTTGTGCCTCTATAGTCGTCAGTCGGAGGATGGTTGCGCAAACATATGTGGTATTTTTAGCTATTTCAAGGGTGCACATGTGTATATTTTGTGGGTTAGTTTGAATAACGTCTGTACATCTCACTCCTATACTGTAGTTTTGTGTCTCATTGCTCAACAGGAAGGGGAAATACTGGGGGGCCTTGCAAGCGCTGCATTCTTTTCTTCCTACTTTTTGATTTGGTGCTGCTCACCATTTCCCAACGGCCCGCCAAGTTTCCCACTAAAAAGTCAAATGACTTTACTAGTTGGTATGTTGCAGTTTTTAGTCTCACCACGATAACATTTGACATTGAGACCCTATCTGTTTCAGTTAAACCATATGTATTTATACCTATTGAATGTATGTTATACACATATGGCTTTTCCTTCAAATTTAACAGGGCGGTTTCTTTTCATTATTTGTTAAAAGGAAGAGACATAGAGACCATTTTCATAATGTCCTTCCCTCCATGTGTGGTATGTTGAACTGTGGCTTTCCCCAAGAAGTCACTCGCTTTTGTTTACCCAGACTCAGCTGGAGAGAGCAGCGGTGCTAAAGTCACACCTCAGGCCACTAAAACGGAGTCTGGACATGAGGCCCCCCGACATCAGGTGTCTAACAGAGAATCTGAAGCGCCAAAGTTCTCACGCAGGACGTCCATAAAGGAATCTTAATTGGACCCCGGTCCTTCTTTGAAGGTTAGATCAGTCAAAGTCAGATTAACTATTTCAACTGCTCATTTCAGTAAATCTCTGTTTTTTTTTAGAAGCACACACCGTGTCGAAAATGGATGTCACATTGAGTTGATCTTATACATTTTGACCACAATGAATAACGAAGAATTATGATGAGACAGGAATGTGTTGTCACCAACCGCCAACTCAAATTCCATATATGTCTAACATATAATGGCAATAAACGTTTCCTGATTCCAGATATCCTCTAATGGTGTTTAATAAAATTAAGAATAGTTTAAACTAAGGTGAGATATGCTGCAATGGAACTATGTTAAAGTAAAAATATTCACTGGAGATATTGAGCTGGACTTTTTATATTCTGGATGAATTCATATATCATAGGGGTTTAAATAAACATATTTTTGTAAATAATTCCTACTAATGTACATAATTTGAACCAAAATGATTGTATACTGGGGTCAGCATTGATTCAAATCACTACTCTTTTTTTAGACTAGGTTGTGTGTAAGAATGCACCTGTAAATACTTTGAATTTAAAATGCATTTGTTAATTTTGGAGGGACAGTGCAGAGAAGAGGCTATTTTTCATCTGTGGTTATTCATAATTTATCCTCTATGAGCATGAACAAACAATAATAAATGCAGAGTGAATGTTAATAGAAGTAGAAACATCCTTCAAGACATCCGTATACTACATTGTCAAGTACTAATGTGACGTGCAACACAGAGGCTAATAAAAAAAGGAAATACATGAGGGCTAATCATGTTGATAGAGACATGGCAAAAATACATGTTGATGAATTGTTACACATTACAATTCTTCGGAGCATAAGCACAAAACATAAACATATTTGGATTATGTAAAGTATATAAATCTATACTAGTCAAAATAACTAATCTAATCTTTATGTGTGGCGTCGGCCTATGCGAGCTGTCTTTGTGTCTGTGTGCCACTAACCGGAGCTGTTTGGTGTGTGTGCATTTTGATTAGAGTTTGTTCATGGGATTAAGGAAAGGCAGGTCAGACAAAATAAAGTTTTCTAATATAATCCAAAAAAGAAGCTATAAAAAAAGCCTCAAGCACTATGGAGACATCATTGACCAGCCCTCGGGGCGGCTCTATGTTGTCTCATGTTGGACTGAGGACAGACTGGACACTAAAGTGACCTACTATACAAGACAAGACAGGCCAGGGCTGGTCAGCCTGCCAATATCAGTGAAAAACTCTGCAACATAACATGAACAAGTCTTTGACGTGACATTAACATCTTCACACTCCATTGATGCTTTTTGATGTTCTTGCTCTTTTAAAATAACTCACTTGAGCAGCTTCCTTTTGAATTGTGATCTTTACTGGTTGCTACTTAATGGCCTTTTTTCTGTTTTTGTCTTCCTCCTCTGAAGGTCTTCCGATCTCTTTCGTTCTTGTCCTTGCTTGAGCATGATGGCCTTTGACATTATATCTACCCATAACATCCTTGAGCTGTACATTCACGAATAGTTTTTGTGAGGTTGAGAGTTTTCCCATTTCAGACCCAGTTGTATCAGAAGTGGTCAGTCAAAAAGGTGTATGGCCTCTAAGAGTCGTTGTAGAGGTCAAATCGACACTTCAGTTCTTCCAGAGAGCGTAACAGTATCTCCATGGCCAGATACCAATGGAAAGAGGACAGGCATTTCTCCAGACAGGTTGTAAACTCATTTGCATTTTCATAGCAGTGGAGGTGACTCACTGTCACAGCAGGCAGGAACACGGAAACATACACGTCAACACCTTTAAATACTAACACTTACATACATGAGATACTCCACCCTCAGTCTTGTCAGTTATATTTGAGTTAGACAAATGTCAACAAGCTTTTAATAACTTTAGCCGGCATTGACCCATTAATGATTTCCTGAAAATTTTGTGAGAATAGGACCCAGCGTCTGGGAGGAGATCGCAAAAACCTGTTTTTGAAAATTCAAAATGGTGGAAAATCTAGTCATTATCTAGTCATGCGCATTTGCATACCACGATTGACTTTTTTGTAGAGCATATCCAAGAGCACCTGTGTGAAACTGGGCAAAAATCTCCCCAGAGGGAGCACTTCCAGGGGCGCTAGAGAGCCATTTTTAAATCCCCGAATGCGCGACCCCAAGAATATCTACATTTTTCGTACTTCTGATGCACACGGCAAAATTCCTGTTATTAACTAGTGCAATGCTAGCGCTAGTCATCGCTGACATTTTGAGACCATTCCGAGCAACGCTGTGGGAGGAGAAGAGTGCCAAACTTTTGTACGGAAGGAGAATAAAGCGAAAAATAAGGCCAAGAGATTACAAGGAGTTTGGCTGCTTGGCAGGCCACACTCAATGACAGATCATAGGAATCTGTGTATGAGGTCTCTGAAATGTTAATTCTGAGAACAGTGCAATTATTTTGTCTGCTGTATAACAAACGCATATTCATTCTAGATTATGACCATGTTCTCTTTCATCACAAATTGACTGTGTGATTTGAGTTTTCATCCCCCCCCCACCTCTGCTTTATCTGCCACCACAATGTATACATTTGTTTTTGCAATTAAATACCACAAGTGAAACACATGCACAGATGTGTCTTCCTGTGTTGTGAAAGTGTTAAATGAACTGGATGTTATATGCTATTCCCATTTAGCCTTTTCCCTTCTATTCAGTGGTGTGCATTGTGTATATTTGGCCTGTCTCTATGTGTTTGGGAGAGTCGGGGTTTGAATGTAAGCAGGGGCAGCCACAGGTGTGAATGCCATGTGACTGAGGTCAGAAGGGTAAAGTGAGAGTGTTCAGCTGTCTGCTGGGATCACTATGAAAGAGAAGTCGGTTGGGAAGGTACCGAGCAACAGTGTATAGTGAGCCTAGCAACCACCAGTGCTAACACAGTGTGTGTGTGTGTGTGCGTGTGTTTGCATGTGTTTTTATTGGGCATTTAGCCGTATCTCAAATCCAGAGGAACACAAAGAGTACATTGAGGCATTTTTGCAGATGAAGGGATATTACGTTCAGGTCCAGGATATATCTTACATGTTGCCTGCATATGTTCAAACTTGTCAAGCCAGTTACCACATCTGAAAACATCTTAATTTGATTTATTTTTACAGTGTATTGCTCCATTTTGCAACAGTGCAAATATTTTAAATTTCCTCATAAATAACAAACATAATAAATAAATAAATAAATATCATCAACATTGAAAATAAACAAAAAAAAACCATACTTAGTCACATCAGAATTGCACAAATGGATCTGAATAACCAGTTGTGTATTTACAGTTCAGCGGAACAAAGTCTGCCTTAAAGTCTGGCTGTGGCTCATGGCTCTTCACAGAATAATAGCACTATCACACTCACTATACTACTGGGTCCTCTATGACAAATAAAGAGTACGGTAGTTAGAGATAAACAGAACTCAATCAAGGAAATCCTTCAAAAAAGGAAAAGAAAGGGAAACTTCTCAGAAGTTTGGATTCATATCACTGTGCTACATAAAATCGGAACTTGGCTTTTAATTGACTCGAGAAGGCTCAAGGTAATCCATTGATTTTATACAAAGGAAATTTAGTGGTTATGTTCTCAAGTCATCCACCACACTTAATGTAGCCAGCATATCTGCAGATAATCTTGAAGTTGTTTCTAGTTCAACTTTGTTTTTCGATAGAGTTTGATCCAGTTCAACAATGAGGTAATTCAACAAGACGCCACACTTGATTATGTATGGAAGATGTGACCAAGTATCAACAGCATTACTTTTTTGAATCAGGTGTCGGTATACGATAGGTTAACTAGTACTTGCTGCGCTCATTTAAATTTTAAACCTGTCATGTGTCCAAGAATGATATCCATTACTATGTCCACGTGAAGTAGGGTTGAAAAAAAAATCCTTTTCATTAATCCAACTAAAGCCTTTTCCACAAATCTAGCAGCCACACAATACAATTTCATGTGAAATCATGCTTGTAGCTGGGAACAAACATTAAGAAATGTAAATCAGATGTTGCACATCAAATTGCAAAAATAACAGTCGCAAACTTCAAAAAGTACACAAACTGAACAACAACCTCTCTTTTCCTTAAACATTCTCTGTCATTTAATTGACGATATGCCAATCGCACATCTAAATAAATATATTAAAAACACTCTTAAATAATGGGTCTGATCTGTTTTTTTACCTTTAAAACAGAATATGTTATATTTTATATTTTTATAAATACATATAGTTCCACTATAACACAATTCTTCTCTATTTTATAAAGGATCCAACTGATATAGAGTTCTGAGGGTCAGACTTCTTGTGTTTGTATCCATGCTGTCCTGCAGTGTGGGAAGCGTGTATCACATTGCCTGTTACTGCCACCTAGTGTGGCACGGCAGCACTACAACATTTTATCCTTCCATTGGGAGTCAATGTCAATCCGTAAACATGCATGTTATACTGGGTCACAAGCTACATACCAAAAGAAATATTATTCCTTTTCTCTCTTATTCTTTTTAAAAAATATAAATATCGCAGAGAACAACAATATCAAACCAAAAACTTTTACATCACACATGACAGAAGTCCAGAAGTGTGTCAAACAGTGATGTGAGAGAAAAGAGCGGGAGCTTGACATGTTAACACATCCAGGCACATCTTTATACTCTTGAGGAACTGACAGCTGGCATGGTGGGGTGAAGTAGTACAGCCGAGTTTCAGGCTTCCAAACAAGAAACTGTGAAGTTCAGAATTAATGGCAAACATGGTATGGAGCAGCCGGATTGTATGCCCATCAAAAGAAGAGGAAATGCTATATCTATGGTTGTTTGATTGGGAATCATAAGCTGTCCCATAACTGTTCATGATCATTGACAGTTAGTTACCTATGGAATATGTTTTGGGGGGATTACAGGGTACTGCACGTTCACATTTTTTATGTTTTAATTTGTTTTTTTAACCATAGTTGTCCAAAGTTAACCAGGATTGCCACTAACTGAGGGTACTACTGTATATTTCTAAAGCCAGGTGCCTTGTGCTCACCTTCCTTCTTCCTCCTCCTCCTCCTCTCCCCCTCCATCCATTTACCTGTACTCCCCCCTCCTCTTCCTCCTCCTCACAGTCTCAAACCGAGCAGTTGCGTTTCTTCCCAGAGCCGGTCTGGGCTGTAGCAGCAGAGGCTGAGGTCAGCCATGTGGTGACCCCGTGTCAAAGGCTGGTGGAGGAAACCGAGAGGGTGGGTGAGGAGGGTGGTGGGAAGTTCAGCAGCTCCAACACGGCTACGCCCACACTGCTGCGACGCGTGAACATGCAGGAGGCAGCGACCCATTTGTTGCTGCGTGGGTTGTACTTCTCGATGGAGTTAAGACTCGAGCTGCCATCGTTACCTCCCACTGCGTATAACCAGCCATCCATAGCCACCAGGTCATGGGTGCTCCTGGAATGAGGAATTTATTTGTAAACATATACAATTTAGTACAAAAATTCAACATGTAGCCTACAGCTACATTTTGTAGATGCCGTTTTAAGATTCATGTATGGTCCACTTATCAGGAGTGAATAATGATTTCTATGCATTTACACAGATTGCAGAGATAAACCAACACCGTTATCATGAAAGATGACCTACAGCGGAGTAGAAAAATGCAGTTTGTCTGTGCAATATTAAAAGACAACCAATTTTTCTCTGATATTAAAGTTAACTGAATACAACACCTAGTGTTTTACATACAACGTACATATCAAGATGTAGTGAGATTATTTTGGTCCAGACCATTATTTAACAATACCTTCAAATAGACTCTCTCAGCAACCGGATAAGAAAGGCACTCGAAGCTACACAGCTGATTAACACATGGGTTATTCATGGGGCCGCATAGTACAGGTTATACTGACACACACAAAGTGTGTGTGTGTGTGTGTGTGTGTCTGTGTCAAGGGACCACGAAAATTAATCTGCTGATGTGTGTTCAAATGCAAGACTACTACAACCGTAAATCACCCCCGCTCTGATGCACATCTTAAATCAGAACAATGCTGTGAGTGTGGGCCTCCACGGCTGCTTTGATTAACAGCCGCAGGACAAGTTTTCTCTTCCAGGAACTAAGAAAGAGCCGAGTGTTTTGGAAAATAGGTCATTTGATGTTTATGGCGTAAGAAGATTTAGGAAGGAGGACATCCAAATGCTCCAAATGGGACGCATGGAAGAGTACAAATGTTTCACTGAGGTAAGTATTCACAGCACTGGTACCTTTGTTACAACACAGACAGCTTTTTAATGAGCTTTTCCAAAAAGGTTCTATCTTCTAAGTTTTAAGGAACAACTGTGGGTTTCGCAGTAATTTTAGAAACAGTCGAGCCAACTTGATTGTTAAAAAGCTGGAAAAGAAGGATAGGTGGGCAGACAAAATAGTGGAGTGCATTTGAGGCCAGTGCACTTCTGCATTTAATTACCGTGACTTTGACTTGTGCGGTTGGAATAGCAGAACCAGGAGGAGGATGATGTGGGTCTGATTTTAGTACATTTATTTATATATATTTTTTTACAATTTGACAAATCTTGGTCCCATTTTTCACAGTTGGAAAAGTTGATTTCACTTTTTTCCTGTTATGAAATACATCTATGGTCATTGGACCTGAACTCAACTTCTGTGTATGCGATATGAATGCTGGGTGCAGGCTAACCTGCGTATGTTCATGGGGGCCACTCCCTCCCAGGTGTTGGCCTTGGGGTTGAACCGCTCCACAGAGTTCAGGCAACTAGTGCCGTCGTTGCCCCCGGCGACATACAGCATGCCGTCCAGCACGGCCACCCCGGCGCTGCTGCGCCGACTCAGCATGTTGGCGATAGCTGTCCATGTGTTGCTCTGTTTGTGACGAAAATAGACTGAGCATTGGTCACAGGTTGCTTGATACATTTGCAGTGCAGGTTCTACCTGTTAATCCCAGCAACAGACATGTTACATGATCAATTAAACAGCACGCTATCTACCTGTGGCTCATATTTCTCCACTGTTGCAAGATGTGAAGAGCTGTCATAACCTCCCACTGCATACAAGCTGCCATCTGGAGGGGAAAAGGGAGTGAACACTGTAACAACAATGTCAATATTTGCAGTTGAAGGCCAAGAGTTTTTTTGCAACATTCTTACCCAGAGTTGCTACTCGGACATATCTCCTTCGGGTGCTCATGGCAGCAATCGAGGTCCATGTACTAGTCAGCGGGTCATATCGCTCTGCACTGAAAGAGAAGAGAAAGACATACTAATGACACCCAAAGGCTGTCCCATTTAGAGAAACTGCCTTTGAGTCCAGGCCTAGAAAACAGCAGAGCAGAGCATTTTGTTTAGCAAATGTGACTAGCATTCATCACCAAAAGGTGTTTATACCTATTGAGGCAAGAGGCTCCATCATAACCACCAGCAGCATAGAGCAGGCCATGAAGGACAGCTACACCCAAACAGCTCCTCCGTGTGCCCATAGAAACCTCTGGTTGCCAGGAGTTAGTGATGGGGTCGTAGGACTCCACAGTTGCCAGGTCTGAGGTGCCGTCATACCTGAGGAGGTGTGGACATGGATTAATCAGAAAACAGATTTTTGATGACGTGGAAGCACAGGCGAGTTTACATCCATCTCCGTCCAAAATGCCATTGCTTCATCATTAATGATGATTAATGATGGGATCATCATCTGATCCCATTGGAAATCATTATGGTATACTTTTCCGTGAAGTCAGGGGGAGCTTTGACCACTAAGTGCTAAAACATAATTCCTCAGTCCAAGGCTGTGGTCGGTGGGGAAGCATGAAATGCAATAAATGGCGTAAAAAAAGTAAAGTTTTAGAGGCAATTGCATTGTGGAAAGCACTTGACAGCTTTTCAAGAGGACAATAAAGAGGTTGATCATTATTTTCCACCTAAATCATCCACATTTTACCCTTGCCAAAGCTTCCTTTTTATGATCATGTTTAGTTCACATCGTATCATGTAGTGTTTCAATAAAACAGGGGAGGGTTTTATCTAGTTAACTAGTTTTTAATTGGTCAAAGCTCCCACACTCACCCTCCGACGGCATAAAGTCTGTTCCCAATGGCTGCCACGCCCACCCGGGCCCGCCGGGTGGACATGGAAGCCACCATGTGCCAGCGATCCGTCCTGGTGTCATACGCTTCGCAGTCTCCATGGATGGCAAACAAGCTGCCGCCACCTGCAGAGACACACACACACACACAATATGATCAAAAACCACGCTATGATGTCCAGCAGTTCCGATGATTTTTCCAAATTGCTGGACCCGTTTACGTCTGGCTTGGATGCAGCAGGGTCCACTCGGAAGAAACACAGGTAGAGGACAAGGTTTCTGCACATCACCGTCTAAAGATCTTAAAACTATTTTAGCCATTAGTCAGACCCCTGTTTTTTATACGTATTCATCTCAATGCGTCAAAATGTGTATGTTTGGGTATGACGTTGAGTGTGGCCGAGGGGTACCCTACTGGGTACCTTCGGGGGCACACTGACCAACGGCGAAGAGCACAGGGCTTGCACCCTCACAGCGTCGCAGGCGCGTCCGGCTGTTGCTGAGGACGCCCCTCTGCTCAGGCATCAGGTGGTACTTAAGAGCCTCGATCAGAAGGTCCTTGCACTCAGAGTGGTGTCGGACCAGCAGCTCTGTGTCCACGTTGCTCATCAGAAAGTCTCGCCTCAGCAGCGGCAGCCGCACGCACTTCATTAGCTAACATAGGTGAAGGTAAAAGGGGAGTTTTGATAAGAGTGTTTAAAAAAAAAATATATATATATATATATATATAAATATATATAAAAATATGAAACAAAGTCCTACCCAGGGTACATGTTGCCTACGTCCATCTACATCATGTTTCACCCAGCTCAACACAGCCCGGTACACTTCCTCTTCAGATGGCACGTTGAGATTGTCGCTGGAGATTAAATCCAAGACCTGCGCAGACGAGACAAAGAAAAAACGTTTTTATGAGAGCAACTTCTGCTAATTCAAACCCCTTGTTCCTTTAATATAACTCTGATAACTTGCAGAATTAGCTTTTGAAAAAAAGTGACTGTAAAAGCTCCCTGACCAAAAGAAGTAAATTGAAAATTGTGTTGGCCAAGAACAGCCTCAGTTCCTTCAAACTGTACCCAACTTTGTGTGACGAAATTTGTAACAAAACTTGTCTACTTAGTAAAGTGTTAATACTTAAGGTCTTGTAGTTTTGCTCTGAACTACGACAGGCCCCATTGTGTTAGCGTACATGCTCAAGTGTATCTTGCTGTTATTGCAAAATAAGAAGTCACATCACCTTTGCCTGCACAAGGGTGATGTGACTGTGTTGTATCAAAATGTTCCCTTGTCTGGGCAGTTTTGTGGATTGTTTTGACTTCCTTACAGTCTGATTATCTAAATGTCTGCAACATTTGCACGACCCTTGCTCTCTCTCTGTAAAGAAAGCTCGCTCCCTGTAAACTGGACTCTTCCTCTCTGAGGCTGTGTTTGCATTTTCTGCAATGCTTGTCTGCACAGAAAGAAACTCCTCAAAATACAACTTCTGCTTTTCAATTATATCTATTTCAGTGTTAAAAGACTCACGCAATGCGGGTATATACGATTTTTCTACTGCACACTGTATTTTTTCAATAGTGATATTTGAAAGGGAAATGCAACGGTGAGTTTTGTCTGCATCATATCAAACTTATCAAACAGAATCCCTCAATTCAAAATGAACAACAACAATGCCTGTGTTGGTAGTGGTCAGTGATATGTTCAAGCTAAACGCTACGCGTGTATGCGTGGCACACTATGTGCTGCAGACAGAGTGGCTGGCTGGCACTGTTCCCAGATACACCCAAGGCTGGCAGGGCCGGGTGGGGCCAGAGCGGCCAGCTGCAGCAGCTGTCTGGCCAGGGTGGATCAGTGCAACAGTTAGAAGCCTACCAGGAACCGCCTGCCCTAATCCACAGAAAAATACTGCCACTGCTACTGCTACTGCTACTGCCCCACCCTGCAGTTAGGTGAGTAGCATGCAGAGGTAAGGGAGTTACATTTGCCTGCACACTGCATCACATTGAGTCAGAAAATGTCTGTGTATGGGGAGGGGATTGGGTTTTGTGGTCTGAGTCAAGATACTTGATATATCTCTATACACCACGACACACACTACTTCGGATGCAAGCATTCGTTCTTGTTGGAGAAGCATCACCAAATCGGACCAATCACAACCTCGCCATGCCATGCCGCCTCCTTTGCAGAGCATGGACAGAAATATGGGACATATTCCACAGCTCTTTGAGCTGAGAGTCCGTTAGAGCAAAAGCAATAGTCTAACAATGAAAAAATGGGGAAAATGTGACTTTATGCAGCTTAACTGACTGTTGTAAAGGATAGTCCGTTCACTCTACCAATACAGATTCAGTCTCGGGCTTCGAAGGGCCGGAAAGGAGACAGAAGCTTAGCCACCTGGCTAGGCCGAACAAGCAGACATAATTTACTAGATAAGATGATTCAAGTATCTTATTTGTTTAGGTATCAACCCAAACACATCCAACGCATATCACATTCTGCGCTTTTAGATGCAGTCTGATATTTTGAGGCCAAAAACGATATAAAGCAAAAAGCAAAACCATTAAAATAATACAACAATGCCATTTAATTGGCAAGCTGTGTTTTATAAATTGGTGCTTATGTCAAAAGCCAATATGATTGAGATTAATGTACATAGTATTTCAATGATCATACTTGAAATAATAAGCCTAAACATCTGATTGTAAATGAACTTTGCATTGTGCAGAATACTACGTTGATTTTGGGTGGTGGGCCGTCGTTTCAGTTTGGCTCAGACACTGCCTACATTGTTTCTTGAGCCTTAATTGAAAGCGCAAAGTACATTCAAACTAAGAGGGCAGCAAGTTGCAAACCAAAGCGTTAACAGAGAGAGATATTCCGCGCTATGAATATGTGCCCTTTCACTTCTTCTTGCTTTACACAGAGCAGGAAACAAGAGAGAGCATCGTCATTACCTGTTTAAGTGGCAGCAGCATGAACTCCTCGGTCTTGGACACCTCCACAAAGTGCTGCAGGACATACTTGTGTGCTGATTTGAGCAGGTCGCTGCAGGAGTGCGTGTCAGCGAATCCTCGGATGCCCAAGCAGTTGGAGGGGTCCAGCTGGCTGAGGAGGAACTTACAGCAGGCGTCCCGCACCCCGTTGAGCTGCAGCAGGCTCGCTGCCGGGAGCAACGTCTAGAATACAGGTGGACATACACCGAGTCAGTCAGTAATGAATGGTCCGACTTAACAATCTGGTCTATATATCTGACATTGTCTACCTGCACGTTGCCTTCTCCGACTACAATCTCTGCTGTGTAGGCATACTGGACCAGCTGCTCCAAAGCCTGACAGTCAATGTCATGAAGGGTCACATGGGTCTGCCGACTCTCCGACATCTCATCTGCGTAACGGCGCAGAACGAGAGCCGTTACAGTTTCTGAAAAATTACAACCACTAAAACTCTGGCCAATATAGTTGCCTCCCGGTTCAATCATGCTGATCCATGGAGCTTCCTGAAGTCTGTTGCTGTCATTTAATCAGTTTTTATAACATTGTTATGTCATGTTTTTGAATCCATACACCCTTGCCCAGCGCAGGTATTCCTGCAGAACTGTAGGTTGGTTACGCTTTAGCAATCAAATGTTTCAACAGTGACTTTGCTGTTTGGAGGATAATTTACAATCTGCAGATTCTGTTAAAATGGGCCAATTAGTAACTTGTATCAAAGCCAGACAACTGAATGTCTGGAGGCCCTTTGTACCCTGTAATGTGACACACACACACACACACACCTCATCTGACCACAAGTGCCCCAGACAGGAAGAGGGAAATGGAAGCAATGAGGCTGTCAACCAACTCTGAGCAACACAGCAAAATGTGCACAATTTGATGTCGGTGTGAAATGTAAAAGGAAAACAGCATGCTGGGCTTCATGGATTTCACCGTGTGTGTGAGACTGAACTTACTAGTAAACATTGCGTGGAAGTAGGGGCTGCAGGATGCCAGCACCACTTTGTGCGCCTTGATTTCTTTGTTGGAGACATGCAGCACAATGTCACAGAGCAGGCCCCGTTGTCGCATCCTGTTCATGGACACGAAGGAGTCGTGGTAGTGGCGTTTCGAGTTGTGCGAGATGCTGTGGCCATCACGGTTCAGCAGCTGCATCCCGCCCTCCATCATGGTGCCTGATGTGGCGGTCGCTGGCTCTTGCCTGGGCCGCACTCTGGGCAACTGAAACGTGCAGAAAACCATTTTCTTGTTCACGTATAAAAATGGCTTGTTGTCACAGATAAATGTCACATGTGAGAGCTTAGTTGATCTGGGGGGAGGCAGGTGTTATGACAGGTGTCCCGGTCAATGATTGTACCTATTTTCACAGGCAAAGTACCCAACCTGACAGCTATGACAGGAAGCCCACCAGCATAACAGAAATCTTAGTTAAATTACACAGTGAAGGTTAGCAAATTATTTTGCATTAAGACTTCTTAATCTAGGAATATTAAATCACATTATGACAATAGGGAACGAACATTATTAAAATGTATAAAATCAAATCAATGCTGGCTTCTCATCTACGGGACATTCTTGGCTTATCTAATTACAATGACTCCTGACGGGCCAGTTTAATGGCGCCAGAATTAGCTGTGGAACCCCCGCCCACCTTACCCCAGTTGCAGCCTCGGTATGCAGGGTGGGAGTAGAGGAGGATGGAGCCTGAGTTAGTACTCTCATCTGCCCTGCTCTCGGATGGAGAACACACTTCAGAATGTTGCATAACCATCCTCACGCAGTATCTTACAAGTTAGTGTCGGATAAATATTTAGGAAGGCAAACTACTAAATCAAATGGGACATTAATTTAATCATCCTCGGCCTAGAACAGAATATTTTTCCTTAAATACACTGAATTGGAGGCTGTGATACATTATAAGGACAGAATATTTGTACAAGCAGAAGCAGAAGTGGTTTTCAGTTTTAACCCAGATTCTCTGAACTGCTCTGATGCAGAGCTTCCAGAAAAGGTGTATTTTAAAATATCCTTATCCTCTAGTGATGGTTTATTTCAAATGAATTATTCGAATTTGAAAACATCAAGGGTTGTTTGAGACAATAACACAAGCGAATGAGAAGAAATAAGCAGCCACCACAGCCAAGAATATTCATAATTTGGAAGTCCAAGTCATGCAATGATAAAGTCTAAAACAAAACCACAGATCTAGACTTAAACGTGTCTTTCCGACCAAATACCCGATGCACTGAAAGCAAACGCATTATAATTATGTTGTCATCTGCCCAGAGGCACTGAAAATACTCCGTACTGTGCCAATGATGAGCATCTCAAATGTCAGCACAGCTGCCTGGCGACTAGGTTCAGGTCGCCAGCATTTTCTAAAACACAATGGACCACAAAAAAAGAAAAGCTTTATGAGAAGTCAATCTGCTCTCATGCCCAGGGGAATACTGTGGAACAATGATGCAAATTGAGACAGGGGTGTGTACACAGGAGGTTGAGACGGAAGTGAACGAGTTGTACAGCTAAACTAACAGACTTAAGCACTTGTCATTTTCATCCCAGGCTCGTCTCGTAGGACCTTATCTCCTCTTTCTTGTTCAAAATCTTAACTGACAACCGAACCAAGACTGTGTGGTTTCTGGAGAAACATGCAAAATCTCATTGGAAACCCAAATGCTGCACTGTAATCTCTTTTGGACACCTGAAGGATGTTTCTGTTCATTGACAGGCTGCTTGTGTTCTTTAAAGAAGCCCCAACCCCCACTCCATCTATTTAGAATAACAGCTGCTGCAACAGCAATAGAGACAATGAATGTGTCATTTCTTTACCAGTGGTTGTGTTGCGGTTATCCTTGGACGCAGTGTCTTCCTCAGAGGGATGGGAGATAAATCAGGCACGGTCGCGGTCAGATTGGTTTAAAACCGGCCCGAGTGGCTGACTATCTGTACATATTTCGGCTCAAGCATTGGAAATATGAAGAAAGCTTCTGTTTCGTGCTGTATATGGTTGACGTCAATGAAAAAAAAATGTACGAAAGCTGACATCGTGTGTTAAGGTGGATCGGGAGCTGCTGGAGATAAAAGCAGCAACTCTTGTCACGCTGTTGCAATGTGAAGACGACAGACGCAGACTGCACGTTAGAAAATGCACAAGAAGCTATTTCTTAGGCGCACACGTTAAACATATGCAGTGGATGATTGTTTACTATTTGACGAGACATGAACGACCTTAAGTGCCCCCTTTTGTCTGGCAGGATTCAGGAAGTACGTTCAATAAACGGGTCTTCAGTGAACGCGAGAGGCGGAGTTCTACATAGAAGCGCCATGATTGGCCAGAACCCGAACCATTTCCCGTCTCAGCTGGGCCGGTCAGCAAATCAAACTAACACCAAGCAAAACCCACTCACTCGGTGTACCAGAATGATAACTTATTGTAATACTCCTTTCTAGTTTTATGGCAATACGTGAGGATTTGATAGTTTAGTATGATGCTTTAATTTAAGTAAACTGTTTCCAATATATGGGCTGGCTTGCTACCGTTAGCTTTGCTGCACCAACAGTTGAAAAGAGAAAACTCACCACTCGCCGTCGTCGGTGTCGATATGACAGCAATGATTTCTTCCTATTCCTAAGCTTACCCAGCGTTGTGGCTGCGTAACGCAAGGGTCCATGAACTAAAGAGAAACATCTGCTCTGCTAATCTTCGGCAACCCGGGTCCCGTGAAAGCAACCGGTCATTTAATTTAAACATACGTGTGGCATCAAAACACTGCTTGTTCTTGGACCCAGTTGTAACCGTGAAATATCGAGGTTGCAGTGCCCGCCTTTGCTTTGTTTTTAAATGTGTTGTTCGAATAAGTGTTAAGCATTACGTGTCAATAGTGTCCCATGTTATATGCTGTTGAATATCATCGTTACTAAATACTAAAAAAAAAACTCCCCTACAGTGTCGGATCAAACAAAAAAATCTTATTTTATTACATTTGTGATCTGTTTCGCGGTGGGACGCCTGTGAAACCTAAAACCAACCACTTGGGTTTGCAGTGGTGCATTGTGGGTATTGATGTTTGAGGTGGTCACGTTTCGGATCCAGCATGGCAGCGAAGCAGAAAAGGCATGTGTATATTTTCTTTACTATGTGCGGTGTAATTTTGTGTTTAAACAGTTAAAATGTGGGGTGTTTTTTTAGAGCTGTTAGTGTTGTCTTTCTTGTTATTGTATGGGTGAGGTTTCAAATACTTTTAGCTAACATTAAGAGTGTGTTAGCCCCACATGCTGTTAGCGTTAGCTTAGCAGGCAACGTAAGCTTAAAGCAAACACGAGCCACATGTTCAGTCTTTTCTCCTCTATGAAAATAAGACTTTCACAAAAGTTTAACAATGTTTTAGTTGTTACCGACAAGCTGGTAACAATAAAAAGCAAACGTTGCTGTTGCTAACGTAGTATACAGACACCCCCACATGTTGGCCTAACTGTGTCTTGTTGAACTGTTGTTTTTGTAGGAAGTTACAGGACCTCAGTATGGAAGAGTTCATGCTGTCAGGTTTGGACTCTGGCAGTGAAAGTGAAGCTGATGGAGAGACTAAACAGCAGAATGGACTCAAAACAAACAAAAAGCCGAAAGAGCTGGAATCTGACGCCCACACGACGTGGGTTTTTTGATTTAGTGTCATTTATTTTTACACACTGTTTTATGTGTTGTGATGGTAATAACAATATAAAAACCTATTAAGGACAAACTAGCAACTGACTTGTTTTTTGTGGGTGTCATCTTCGTATAGGGATGCTGCGAAGCAGGGTAAAGCCACTGAGCACAAGAAGCAACTGTCCAGGTTACAAGACAAAGATCCAGAGTTCTACAAGTTTCTGCAAGCAAATGACCAAACGCTCCTAAACTTCGATGACACAGACAGCTCTGAAGATGAGGATGAGAGAAAGTATCACAGACTGCCAAGTGCACTGGAGGTAGGCTGCCAGCTGTGTGTGTGAGGGTTCATGATTGAGTTAATTTGTGGGGGGAAAGTCTACATACTGTGGTGATTTGTACGTAGGCGGCTGGCTCTGAGGATGACGAAGAGGAAGACGAAGAGGGTCCGAAAGCTTCGAAGAAATCCAAGAAGGCGGTGGAGGTCATCAAAGTCACAGACAAAATGATTAAAGACTGGAAAACTTCAATGAAGAAGGAGCCCAACCCCCGTCTCTTCAGGGAAGTCACTCAGGCCTTTAAGGCTGCTGTGTCTACAACCAAGGGTGAAGGAGGGGTTCAGTGTCGATACAAGGTTGCTGACAGCTCAGGTGGGATATCATTTTTATATATTTGTATAGCAGCTTTAAATTAAATGCATTAAAATCTCAGAACATTTGAATGTAATTTAGGAATTCTTGCATCAGAAATGAATAAATCACATGTTTGATGCCATCTTTTGTTCATGAGCTATCAAGGATACATCATCAGACTCATTTGTTCATTGAGGGTCAACACCTGACAGAATTATACAAAACAGCAGTGGGTTCATCAATAACTAAAACAACCAGATATGGTGGTAAAATGTTTTGCTTCAGCTGCCCAAGCTCAACTTTGCACGTATTGTATGATTTCTAACCTAATGAGATATTTGTTTAATTTGAACGAGTTGCATTGGGAGACTGCCATAAAACCATGTGTTGCCCCAAAACGTGTATACATAAATATCGCTTTCCTTTTACTGTCTGCAGTGTTCAACGGCCTGGTCTTGTTCTGTATCAGAGATATTTATGGGGCCCTGCAGAAGATGCTCAACTTGAAGCCAGATAAAGACCATAAAAGGTATGTAGTGGATATCACCTTTTTAAAGTGACTTCCTGTTTATAGTCTTAATTTGGCTACGAGAATATGGGTAATTTCTTCATTTTGTTACTTTTGTTGTTTTCCCAGGTTAGTGCTCCCGTCGTCTAGTCCGAGGTGGCAGAAGAATCAGATTGACATCAAGATGTATCTCAGTGGAGTAGTTCAGGTTTGTTTTTCTCTTCGATTCAAGTGTCTCCTTTGCGTCTGTTTGAGATTTCTCCCTTTTGAGTTCTGCCTCTTGTGTTTTTGGGAGGTAGACGTGAGGATATACAGTAGAGAAAATGCAGATAAATGTTTTTCTGTGACACGAGAATCAATTTATAACCCACTGTAGATTCCACGATGCATCTTGAAAACATCCCCGTATTCATCTGTTTTCCTCTAACGTCTCTTTTGTATCACTCTCCTTAGCTGTTATCCTGTCTGACAGAGTCTACAGTCATCAGTGCAGTCCTGCGGCACGCCAACCAGCTCGTGCCTTATTACCTTTGTCTACCCAAACAGTGTCGTCACCTGGTGAAGGTAACACTTAAACCATTGTTGGAGGCCATTGAATGTCATCCTCAGTCCAAAGACGCTAATGTTTTTTTCCACGTATATTTTTGCCAATGTGCCATCTTATGATCTTTGTTTACAGCAATTGATGAAGCAGTGGAGTACAGGGGAGGAGACAAGTCGGGTTCTCTCCTTCCTGGCACTCAACAAGATGTGCAGACACAAGCAGGAAACGTATCTTAACCCTATTCTCAAGGTGAACTAAATGCAAATCAACACTGAAAGAAACGTGCTTTGCAGTGGACTAGAATTCACTGAGTAATTTCTTGAAATATTAAAAGTAGAAAGTATTTTAATTTGTTTTGGTTGTTATAATGTTTTTCTTTCTCTTTGCAGCAAATGTACATTTCCTATGTACAAAACTGCAAGTTCACATCTCCCAACGCACTGCCCATGATCAACTTCATGCAGCGGACCCTTACGGAGATGTACTCCCTGGACACACAGGCCTCTTACCAGCACGCCTTCATCTACATCCGACAGTTGGCCATCCACCTCAGGAACGCCATGACCATGAAGAAAAAGGTTGGTTTTTGACTGTGTATGTGCTATGCAGACGGTTTAGTTTAGTGGTTAGAAAAACTTTTGAAGACGCGTAATTCAACAAATTCAAGAATATTTGATGATTACTGTGATGAAGGGATTGAATCACTCTTTCTTTTTGAATAATTTAAAGATTATTATATTATAACTTTCAAATTCTAAATGTCATTCTTTTGTTGTTATCTATAGTAGAAACTCCCAACTGCAATGATTAAGATGTTTTTTAAAACACATTCTTGGACTCTTACTGACATTTGTAGTTTTAATTATGTAACATCTGCTGCCAAGAGCTGATGTTAGTTAAGTTTGTCATAATTCCCTCTCCAATATCTGTTTTCATTTCTGGTATCAAGTCGTTTCTCAGCAATAACAGCTATTTAGCGTGATTTAAAGCAGGGATATGTTAGTGAGAAATGGAAGCCAGGTCACTGAGATAATTACAATATCATGTGTCTGTTTTTCAGCCAGTTTCTTTGCAGATTATTTTAGATTTGCCTACATTACATGTCATTTACCTGATGCTTTTATCCATTATAAATTGCCATCTTTGGGTTCCTCACTCAAAAGCTTCAATACAGAGACACGTTCTTTACTTGTTTCTGCATGTATTCCCACGTACACTATAACACAGCATTTGCACATCTTTGCTTGCTTATTATCATCCAATAAACAAGCACATCCTCATGAGACATCAGAAAAAGAATATAACTCAATTAAATGTCAAGAGTTCAGATATTTTGGAAGTTCATAGTCATTTAAGCACCTCCATCAAGACCTTGACCGTCTTTCGTTGTGTGTGTTCTGTAGGAAACGTACCAGTCGGTGTACAACTGGCAGTATATCCACTGTCTGTACCTGTGGTGTCGGGTCCTCAGCACCTTGTACCCAAGTGATGTTCTCCAGCCTCTGATCTATCCACTATGCCAGGTCATACTCGGCACCATTAAGTGAGTATATTTATATAGACTATTGTTATTTACAGTTGTTATAGACGTGCTTATGCATTTTAAACAATATGAGATGAAAAGATGCTAAATGTTTTTTTGAGGTACTTGTATCATCGTAAAGTAATATATTATAATGTCTGAAATTAAGCAGTTAGCTATTTGTTTTCACCATTTGTGACCAAAAGTTATATATAACACTTTTTAATTTTTTTTTTATAACGTTCTGTTTAAAAGATGCCTGTTCAGAACGGGCCGGGCTCTTGTTGTGTGCTGTTAACCACAGTAAACCCAGAATACACAACCTTTGGTAGGCAACCTGGGGCCCCCAAATTAAAGGACCCTACACAGCTGACATACTGTTACGAAGTTTGGATATACAGTTAAGATTAGTAGTAGGGCTGCATGGTTTGGCCAAAAATCCAAATCCCGGTATTAAGAAAGATTCTGATGGTATCTCGGTATGTGACGATGTTGCTTTTTCAAGTAAACGCATTAGTTCATGACATTCATTGACCCCGAAAAGGACTGCCGGCTACCCAAACAGCTGTTCACTTGCCAACTTGCTCGCAACTGGCCAGCGAGTTAGCTTGGTTGCATGTTAGCTTGGTAGCTTGTTGTGGCTGCTGTTGCCACCAGACCCTCGACAGACTTTGCAATAAATCGTTTTCTGATTTAACGTAACTTACGTTGGATTTTCCAAAACCAGAATTCCTCTAAACAGACACAGCTCCTCCCTTGGGCACAAGTTGTGTTGGTGCGTCTGTCCCTCGTTGTTTCTCATGTATAATCATGTTCATGTTACTTCTTGTTGTGAGCTGTACTCAGCATGAAGTTCGACGGGGTAATCTTTTATAAATGTACAATTATTAGTGTGACAAATTGGATGTGTTACAAGCTGTTGTGTTATGGTGTTTTACCCTGTTAAAGAGTGTTTGTTGTGGGTTAGTCATTGTCGTTATAACCATGACTAGGGTTGGGTATCGTTTGAATTTGAACGATTCCGATTTCGATTCCTTGTTTCGATTCCGGTTCCCAGCGATTCTCGATTCCGATTCTTTTAAGAGGCAGGGTCAAAAAAGTTTAAGTTTAAGATATTTTAAATGAGCTAGCTAACCAAGGGTCTTTCTGAAGGAAATAGTCTGACCTTCTCCAATGTTAATTCTATGAACTTTTTATTAACTTTACTATGAATTTCTAACAGGGCTGATTTCAACTACAATATAAATATCAAACTATGAACTTGAATATTGTATAAACATTATAAATTATGAATATATTTTAACAGGGGTACACTTTCCTCCAGAGAGCTTTATTTTTGAAACCTCACAAAAACACATTTACACGTGAGTGTATGATACTGCAGGTACTTAAACGTTACCTTGCTCCCACTGATGGACGAACCCTTGGAATCAGAGGAAGAGGCAGCGCGTCAAACACGGGGCACACGGAGGGGGGGGGGCGTGGCGCGCAACTCTCCCAACCTCAAATCAGGGACACTTTCGCTGACGGGGGGATGCTGACGGTCGACGCGGGGAGTGCTAGTACAATCTTTTTTTTCTTTCTTTGCAGCGCCAGCCTCACGGCTCATTTTAACAGATAGCTCCGCTCTGGCCACCCGGCACCTGCGCGCGCACTCGTCTGATGCGTCACAAATTCACAACAACCGGGAGTTTTTTGCCAAGTTTTCGGTTTGTTTCGAGAAGTGTAACCACACATTGGACCGCCGATGCATGCTACACTTGTTTGATCGCGCTGTTACGCCAACACGCCGGTGGACGCTTCTTCGTTGGTGTTCAGCGGTTTCTATTTCCGGTCGGCGCCGGCGGACTGAGAATCGAAACTAGGAATCGAATTTTAAACTTTTGAACGATACCGGGTAAATCGCAAAGCTAGTTCCGATTCCAATCGATTCTCGATTCTCGATACCCAACCCTAACCATGACTCAATCTCAACATGCGTAAGACAAGTAGGTATGAATGCTACGTGAGAAATTCATACCGTACAGGAATCTTATACCGCTTAAACCAGTCTACCGTGCAGCCCTAATCAGGTTGTATGTATTGAATTATGTTACTGTTCTAACTCATCGTACTCTTATTGTATAATAATTAAAAAGTAATATCACTTCAACGTTATAGTACTGAAAACAATGCAGTGCTGCATTTACCTGACAGGCAAGTGTTACTGGTTTGGATGCAGATAATTAAATGATCAATTCCCATCATGCCTGCAAACATGTCGCTTTTCGGTGAGATTTGCCATTTTGAAAACACTTGACCATCCATGTGAATTGTGTAGATCCTTCTTTGGGGGGAGGGGGGCAACTGCCCTCCCAACGCTTATGAGATTGCAGTGATAAAAGACGTCGTTGTTGTCCCCTGAACACTATTTGAGACTGCTTTATTGATAATTGCACTATTAATTGTTGATGTTTGCTGATTTTAATATTATTAGTTTTGTTAGTCCATCATGCCTTAGAGCAGGGAAGTTCCACAAACCTACCCAATCCACTTCAACCCAATTTTTGTAATTATCAAAATATAGCAGATATGTTTCTGTCAATCATCAACAATATCTCAACTACTGCCAAGACATATTCTCTCTGGAGTTGATTATTCTGGTATTTCTGAAAAAAAACCTGTTTTGTCCTTGAAATGTTACCCACAAAAGGACAAATTAAATCTGCCCTTCCTGAATACTATTGGCTCACCAGAAGCTGAAGTAAGACGCCGCCATGGCACATTTACTCAGGGCTGCTTTTCAATCTTACTGTAGTTCTGCCGGCATCAGTATAAGATAATGATGTATGTTAATGGGTTATTGAGATTATGCACAAAGTGCAGCAATGGGGATGAAAATTGTGGGTAATGTTATCACTAACTTGAAGTAATACACCAGCGTAACCATGACTTAATTTGTTATTTAGGCCGTTTATTTTTTACTGAGAGATATACAGCCCTAAGTGCATATCTTTATCACTACTGTTTGATAACTCTGATACACGTGTGTGTGTGTGTGTAAAGAATATTGAACCGAATTATTATTTCTGATTCACAAGTACAATACAGTGATTCACACTGTACAATTTTCCAACAGCAGGTGGAGACATTGACCGTGGTTTTCTTTTCCCTTTTCCTGAACAGACTGGTGCCCACATCGAGATACTACCCACTGAGGATGCATTGTTGCAGAGCCCTCACCCTGCTGTCCAGCAGCACCAACACATTTGTACCTGTGCTGCCCTTCCTCCTGGAGGTAAGACCTCATATCCAATAACCACTAATCCAGGTGCATAAACGGGACTATTACAGCTTGTTTCAGGTTTGCAGCAGTTTAAATATTTTCTCCAACCAGTACACCAAACTGACAGATCTCAAATGCCTTTGAATTATGCAGAATAGTCAGTCAGTTGGTTGTCTTCATCTCAAGCGGAAACAATAAAAAAAAGTCTATGTGATGAAATGTTCCGTCAGTGGTTTGCTGTGGAAACACCAGTAGCGTCTCAATGGATTTTGGTCTCAACGGCCACAACTGAAGAAGTTCATGGGGAAACGCAACTAAAGATAAAACTGAGAGCGAGAGACAGGTTTTTATCAGACCAATCACAAGTCACCAACTGACAACATTTTCTCCGGGTCAGGTGATCGTGCGGTTTGTGTGTCTTCTGTGAGCAAGGGTGTGCAAGTGTTTATGCGTGCTGTGGGTCTGTGCTGTCATGTGCCAGAGAGTGATGGGCTGGCGACAGCAACTAGCTCGGCCCGCCTGGATTGCTTTGCCTTTTTTCCTTTTCTTTGTAAGCGTGTGCGTGTGTGCATGCGGCAGTTTGACCGAAGCAATAAAGGCTCGGTTGTGGTTCACACGCTGGTCCTAACGCGCTGTGCAGACCACATCCTCCCTGCTTATGGCCCGCTCTCAACTCCCCCCTCCCTCCCCCCACAGAGCCCCCTCCCCTAGCCCCCCCTACAGCAAACTGTTTATTTGTGACGCACAATATTTCCTGTGCTTTTTCTGCCTTACTGTTCCCCTTGTTAAAGCACAGTAAAAGGCAGGCTGAGGTACGCTGCTACTGTTTTAATTAGCACAGTAGAAGCAGCCCTTTCCTCCTGTGTGTCTGTGCCTGTGTGTGTTCTCGCATCTCCAAGGGGGGTGTATGATTTGGAGCTTCCTGCTTCACTAGGTGTGTGCGTGCGTTTGCGTGTGCGCGCATTCGGTTGTGTATATGTGCATGCACCAGGGTTGGCCCATGCCTTCCCACTTCCCTCTGGCTCCCCCGCAGACCGCCACCACATCCTATGTTTGTACAGACAGCACCGGCCAGGAGCGCTGCCCTGCTTCGCACACTGAGCACAGTAACGACCACACACACAAACGCAGAGATACGGGCAGTCAGAAATAGCTTGATACACAAATATAAGACCAAAATTCACTTGCGCATCGTGAGCAGATGTGAATGCTTGAGGACAAAAGCCCACTCAATGGCTAGAATGTACTTTAACAGACAGAGATAGATGTAAAATGAACCATTGTAGAATGATTGTCATGTATGTACGTTAATGCAAAATGAGTCATTTCTTTTGTCAAATTTAAACCAAAATACCAACGGGGAAACAAGAATAAAATCACAAATGTGAACTACGATTGTCTGGAAACATGTTGCTATGTTTGGCGCCACGTTAAGCACTTCACTGTGATAGCACAACATTTCTGAAAATATGTGGGTCTGAACTAAGCATTTTCTTTTCTTTTTCTTTTTTATAGATCCTTCAACAGGTGGACTTCAACAAGAAACCAGGGCGAATGAGCAAGAAACCCATCAACTTTGCAGTCATCCTGAAGCTGAGCAACGTCAACCTGACAGAGAAAGCATATAAGGTGTGATACACCACCAGTGCTTCTGGTCTGTGTTGGTGCTAATGAGTGGATCAATTCTTAGACCATGATATTTCCACGTTGTTTCCTTTCCTGCGTGTTAACCATGTGTGTGTGTGTGTGTGTGTACTTGCATGAGGGGATTGAGAGCAGCACTGAAGGCCCCCTGGCAGGGCTCTAAACTGTCCCTGTGTCACCGCGCTCACTGCTGCAGCCAAGAGGATTGCAGCGTGGCCCTCAGGGATTATCCCTCACACTCTGCTCACTTAGGCTATTTCCACTGCTGTCACCTGAGTAGCAGCCTCATAGTCGCGTAGGAGACCTGACTCCATCTGAACCTGAACCCCTATTGGACAAAATCAGGCTTAACAAAGACAGCCACTCGGTTATTAGTTACATTTGATTCAATCTATTTTAAGTCCAGCATGTTTTATGGCGTCATGAATATGTATTGGACCCATTTATTTAGCCTGGTAATTGAATTGCCGTTTAATTTCACTACATTGAATCATTCGGTCTGACATCTTGTTTATCTTGTCAGGAGGTAATTATTTGGTTCTGCACCGACGATACAATAGAGTTAAACAACCGCCTTCATTGACTGTTCAAGCTCTTATGTGGATTTAAGTTTTTCTTAGGCTTGGATTTACGGCAGCGCTGATCTCATCTGTGCTTTTCACCATTTTGTGTCAATCTTTCATTAGGTTAGCTTTGTTGAATGAGGTGTTCCCATTTTAAATTCCCTCTTCCAGGCTCTGATTGCTTCCTTAACCGAGAGAAACAACCATCCGTGGGCACACCAGACCTATTTGAATCAAGATTTGGGTGTACGGAGCATAGTCACAGCAAGGCGGTTTGGCCAACAATTCATATCAGTGTTTTGTTGATTCTGGCGATATAACGGTATTTTTTGAGTAAACTGCTCGTTGGCCACCTCGCTCAGATGATCCCCTCTCTGGGGCACAAGTCGTGTTGGTGCATCTCTGGTCCTTCGTGGGGTTTTACCCTGTGAAAGAGGCGACCGTTGTGAGTGTTAGTAATTGTTGTATAATGATATGACTCGATGATGAGCGCTGAACAATTTATTTTAGCCGCTTGCCGAAGTGCGACAAAAAATTAATACAGCAAGGAAATGTAAAATCGGTATATACCGCCCTAATAGTATAACAATGACAGGTTTGACATGCATGTCTGAAGGATGACTTTTGCTCGCATTTCTGTTGCATTTTAGGACGGGTTGATTGACCAGCTGTATGACCTCATGCTGGAACACTTCCACACGCAGTCCAGCTCCATCGGGTTCCCAGAGCTCGCCCTGCCCACCATCATTCAGGTAATACCACCTTTTAAACTTATCCCGGAATGGGCCAGACTCTCAAAGGTCGTGGTTCTGTATTAATCTGCACCTTCAATTGTACACACACTCGGGATCAGTGTATTTCTGCATCACCCGTCCTGTGCCTGTAAGGGTGGACTGGATGCTTTTGGGTTTGCTTTTACCCGTGTTCCTCTCTGCTCATACGTCTCCCCTCTGTCTCCCTGCAGCTGAAAGCGTTCCTGAAGGAATGCAAAGTGGCCAATTACTGCAAGCCAATGCGCCAGCTGCTGGAAAAGGTACAGGAGAACAGCAGCCACATCACAGGACGGAGACAGAAGGCGGCATTCGGAGTGGCCGATGCCACTGCTGTGGTGAGTGTGTGAAAGAAGGGGGGAGCTGACTGACTGTCTTGTTGTGATTTTACAGGCTGCCTTCGGAGATTCCTTTTCCACAAGTTTGTATTTGTTGTCAGCTCGGCTCTTTGGTTTGCTAATGTGTGTGTATATATAAGTAAACAATACACTCTTCTAAACCTTTTTTTTTAAAGGCCTTTTAAAAAAATTGAAAATTAGTAAATTCTCACAGGTGCTTATCCACAAACAACATTTTGACGCTGAGTATCGGTCAACAATATTTTTTGGCTTTTTCCCGATACCTGTACCTGAACCAATACCTTTTATTTTGACGACATTAAAGATTTAAATGTCAACTGTTAAATCTTTATTTATTTCAATGCAACCGTTTTCTTCAAATGGAACAATATATCAATTGTTGAAACACATTTCTTCTAATTTTCCAATTTTGAAAAAGCGTCCAAACTTTTGACTCGTACTGTGCCATGACTTTTTTACACTATACTGATCATTTGTAGAACAGTTTAATGGCATATTATAAAATATAAGAACTCATTGCAATTTACAGCAAATTTCAATCAATGATGTCTTATTAATTATTGACTCTTGTGATTTGGATCCTACAGCCTCACCCTTAACTGCTAGGTAGTGTTGTATTTAGTGCACATATTTTATTAACTTATTCATATATTAATAATGTCAGATTATCAAAACATTTTAGTGTGTTCCATTTGCATTGCAAAGATGACATTTCCTTTTTGGGTTCGTGTCCAGTTTGAACAGCTGGCAGCTGACAAACCTCGTGGACTGATAACGGAGACCACTTTCCTGTGAGGAATGACCCTGTGGATATCGGAAGCTCTTATGTGTTTTTGAAGCAGCGCCTCCTATGCCTTAATGAGGAGCCATTAGTGTGTTGTCTGTGTTGACTTTCTCTCTGCATTCTACCTGTCCACACAAACATGCTTTTATCTGACACTGTTGCTCCGGAGAGTCCTAACATGTATGGCTGATTAATATTTGTGTGTGTGTGTGTGTGTGTGTGTGTGTGAGAGTTAAAGTACAACGGCACGGCGTCCGCTCCTGTCGCCACGGCTCTCCTCTCAGCCGAGGCTGTCGCCATGGCGTCCACTCCCTGGCAGTAGTAGGTGTCACCGCGGGCGCAGGAGAGGGGACGGCCTTGCTGCTGCTTTGGAAAAGGCCACGGCCTCCCTCCGGCCACAGGCCCACTGCTGATGTCACCCAAACTGAGAGCTAGCCTAATTAGAGATTCCCTGCCTCCATCCAAGTTAAACATGTTGCTCTGCTGCCTCTATGTGGAAATATTTTGTTCTGTTTGGGTCGAGGCTAAATTCAGAAGCTTTTCTAGTTTCATTTTGTGTGTGCACACCTGTCTTAATAGCAGCACGGTAAATGTGTTAAGCTAACAGGCGCAAGTGGATGCAGCCTGTTTTCTCTATTGGATTTGTTTGGGGAGATAATGTGATTGGGCCTAATCAATATCATCCACACAGACCTTCAGGGGCTGGAGATCTTAAAGTCTCCTGTTGCAGGCACCTCCAATCAGTCTTTTCCACTTCTGACCCTTCATCCTCATCCCCTCAATTGATGTAGAGATGCGATAGAATGTCACGTTATTAGGATAATTTCTGAACCTGAATGCTAAAAGTCCCTCTAATAGATTCTGCAAAAATAACTGTTGCCGCGCTCGGGCACGTCAAGTCATCACATCAACCATACAGTCTTTAACAAAAATGTTTTCATTGTGTTCTCTGCCAGGCGGCATGGGAGAAGCAGATTCAGGAGGAGGGGACTCCCCTCACCAGGTACTACAGCCAGTGGAAGAAGCTGCGGGAGAAGGAGATCCAGCTAGAAATCTCTGGCAAAGACAGGGTAATTAAAAAATCAGCACAAACAGTCCTCACGAATCTCATCTGAGCGTTCTTTATGAATGCCACTTTCTCTCAATTGTGTCTATGTTCCATGAACCTGTGATGCAATGCTGTGGAGCATTTGATTGGCAGAACAGGGTTGTGTATTTACCCTCCTGGTTTTGTGTTCTGCAAAGATGGAGGATCTGGATCTCCCTGAGATCAAACGCAGGAAAGTTCAGGAGAAGAAGATGGAGGACAAGAAGGAATTCAAGGATCTATTTGAATCAGAGAGTGGATCGGACGAAGATGATGGAAAACTAAAAATCAAAGGCAAGCTGATGCATTCATTCACACATCCAAATTTCCCTTGTTGAACATTAGGCGGCGACGTCTCGTCCTCTAGGGGGCCGTGTTTAGTAAAGCCGGGTGTTCTGCGGCTCATAAGCAAAGTCAAAGTGGGGATGGCGGATTATTTTGCATTTATGGTTCCGTTTAAGATTTGGCTACATGAGGCAGAGCTATTACATTCTCATTAAAACATCCAGAGAGGCAGGAATTGCAAGTGAAATATTAAATCAAACCAGAGAGAAAATATCTGCTTATCGGATGATTTTTATGTCTTTCCAGCCTGATCTTTCTTTAGCCCCAGAGCATGTCCCCTCTGGGTCGTCCACAGGTCACAGGCAGCTGCAACCTCGCTTTTACAGCTTTACACTCGGACACGCTCCAAGCAGCACAAAGGCCTCCGCAAGGTCACAGAGGAAAGGAGTAGGCGGAAGGGGGGATTTTTTTTTCCTAAATGCATCTGGACTTCATTGTAGGGAGAGTCCCAACAAACGAATGGGCAGCTGCCAGCGAACGGCAAGCCCCCGCCTCTCACACTGTACCCCCCCCCTTCAGCCTCGCACCCTCTGCTCCCTCCTCCCTTTGCTTGTCTTTCCTCAACCCCTTGCACAACCACGAGCTGAAACCCCCCCGACAGGAAGTACAGGCTTGGATCCCAGCGGGGGTTCCTAATTCAAACCAGCCCAGAGGTGACCGCTCCCTCGCTCTCCCTCCCTCCCTCTCTTTCTTTCATTCTGTTTCTCGCTTTTTTTCTTTTTTTCTGGCTCTGTGGGCTTCAACCAGCTGCCCCCGCATGTCCTCGCAACACGTGCACACACAAAGACATGCACACCCACCGTTCAGTCTAGAGGAGCCAAAAGCTTTTGGGCGGCTCACCAAAGCTCTTTGTGGTTGCACACACTTCCGGAAAATAGGGAGAGTTTGAGCAGTGTGTGTGAGAAATATCTCCCAGGTCATTTGGGGGCAACATCTAAGGTACCACTGAACTCTGCAAGTAACATATAAGTGTCAAAAGAGAGTAGATGGGAAGGGAAGGACATCATGTTTTAATAGGCCTTGTTTATCTGTGTTCTTTGTAACAGAATTCAGGAAGTAGCTCTGTTTAGCTTCTCTCCTTTACCCCCCCCCCCCCCCCCCATCCCATCGCAGCACACCTCTACTTCAAAGTCTGTGGACTCCAGTTGTCCCTTTGGATAAACAGCACACACCCTGAGTATACCCACAACATGAATTTAAACAAACTCCCAACTTCTCCCCAGTGCTCATTCGCTCTCACTCAGACACCTCTCCCATCATCCTGGTCGCTGTGCAACCTGCCTGCTATATTTAGCCCGTGAGCATAAGATGTCTGAAATTGCTGGCAGTAAACTGTCATGGGTGTTTGTGCAGAAGCAGCGGCGGCGTCTGTAATCGACTGTTCCGTCTCATGAGGAAATAGACGCTTCCAGCTGCCTCTGATGCCTGGCCCACATATAGGTGTCTCCAAAGCCTTCAGACATCAGCGGTGCACCAACGCAAACTTATGAATGTCTGAAGAAAACAGTACACACAATTCAATAGTTTTTCACCATCTCTCATCAGGGAAAACGGGCCGCCAAGGGTATGACGATGATTATGATGAAGACATGTCTGACATGAGCGATGAAGAAGTGATGGGCGGAGACTCAGGTTAGTACAATATTTTTTTAATTATTGTAGTGTTCAGATGCAGCTGTATTTGACATGTGCGTGTATACACTGATTAATCAATTTAGATAAGGATCACTGCTCTTATCTTTATTTCTTTGGGTTTATGGGGGCAAAGGAAGCATTCTCATGGACAAGTGATGCAGATTGACCAAAGCAGGGCTAATACTTTGCACACATTAAAGTCTCAAAGCGGATGCTAGACATACTACTCAGATTCCCATATCCCTGACCGTGCTTCCCATCTTTACTCTAGATGACCAGGATGAGGAAGTGGATGATGAGGCTCCTCAGCCGATGTCGTCCTCTGCTCTGACAAAGCTGGCAGAAGGAGATGAGGATCTGGTGGAGGACTTGGAGCTATCTGATGATGACTGAGGTTCATTAATGTTCACCTGAAAGACTTAAGCTCTCCACCGTATCAACATTTAGAGTAAACCTTTTGTATTACTTCACCTGTACAGTAAAAAAAAAATGTTCATGATGTAATGTGATCAAGATTTGAAAGTTAATAAATCCAATCATTTCCCTTAGTTTGATTTTTTTTTTTCTGTTAAATTGTTGCGCTTACCTGCATGTAGATGCAAAAGTTTCACCGGAACTGGGTCATTTGTGTTCTCTGTACGTGTGCATACCTGTAGCCCGCCTCCAGCTTTGAGGATGGGCTATTTGGAGCGAGCTAGGAGCCGGTTCAGAGATGCGGGTGTTGAGCCCTGAGGCAGCAGTGCTGTGCCAGGCTGGCAGGGTGGCGTCTGATGGTGTGCCAAGACTCTCTGCCCAGGTGGTAGAGCAGCAACACAGGCTGGTCTGTTTCTGTGCCAACTCTCTCCTCCCCCCCCCCCCCCCAACCGGGCCACTGTGTGTATTCACACTACTTTCCAAGGCCCAACTTCTTCCCTTTTCCTTCTGCCAGCATTCACCCCTAAATTAAAGGGTATATAGGCCTTTCTTGGGGGATCATTGTATGCATTCACTGGAACGAAGCACAGCTGTTTGACATTGAGGACCATTTCTGTGTCGTCACTTTTCCCCTGTAGTTGTTTTCAGTGAACACAGACCCTTGTGGTTCAGAGGCCCGGCCTAAAGCAAGGGGAAGTCCCAGTAGAGCGTGTAGAATACTGCTTCAGCTGAAACTCTTTGAACGTGGAAGGTAAGTGAGTGGGGTAAGGTTTACCCCCTCAGGCAAAAGAGGCCTTGGCCTGTGGCTGAACCTCACACCCTTGACAGCTGGTGTTGACCAGAACCATGACCCTTCACCCTATGGGCCACCTCCCCTTCACGAGACCACATCCTCCCTCTTACATGTTTTTACCAAAGAACCGCAAACACCTGAGGAAAAAGCGTATATACGTTGTCTGACTCAGACCCACAAACAACGAGAGAGCGAACTTGGTTTAGGATTTATTTTACCTGTGTGGTAAATAGAAAAATAGGATGAAGACAAAACTTTTAGAAGGGAAATCTAGACCATTTTTAATTCATTGCTTGCGTAGTAAAAAAAAAAAATCCTTAACAAATTCCAAACATTTGCAATAAGAGCTTTGTGCCTTTCTTTCCCCTGCAACCAAGAGAAAACAAAGTTAAAGTATCTTTGGAATCCATCTTAAGGGCTAATTATAATACATGTCATAATCTGCTTTATCTACTACATCAAAAGTCCTATAAATATTTTTCCTCATATTTATATGCTTAAGTAGCATTCAAGATCGGAGCGAGCGTTTTTTTTTTATGGCAGGACAAAAGTATGAACGAAAATACCAAGTCACATTTTTCTTAAAAGAAAACCTTATTCGTGCAACTATGTAAAAAGAAAAAAAGTACCACGTATGTAACCTTCAGGATATTTTCATCTTAATGATTCTGTACAATTTTGCATGTTTTCCTACCTCCCACAGTAGTCAATGCGAGCATACAATGACGTAAGCCGTACACACCATAGCCACCATTAAGGCTTCTCCACTTTGTCCGTAACTCTTCCTGTGCCACATCATGTGACGCGCTAGCCTTTCCCTGTGACCGTCAATGCGAAGAAAAAAGAAAAAAATGCAGACACGTGAAACATTTTTCCAATTCCACATATCCAGTCATCTTTGGTATCGGGACAGTGGAATGCATAGTTGCAGTGATAAGAGGAGCTCAGCATATGCTTCAACTCCACGCTGCTGTTGGGCCTCGGGAAACAAGCGAGGGAAAGGAGGAGGATGACAAGAAGGGGAGGACGTCTCTCTTTAATTCCCGGATTCTTCAGGACTCGTGATGAGAGCAGTCGGAGACAAGAGAAAGAAAGCGAGTGAGCGGGGCTTCCTCCAGGAAGGAAGGAGGAGTATTCGCTAGCGTCTGACTTGCAAGAATTTCACATTTGTGGCAGGCCATCGCTCTTTTTTTTTGGCAGGCTGTCTGTGACCAGCTGTCTCCTCATTCTTTTTTGTTCGTTCCCTTTTTTTCCCCCTCTGCCGCTTCACGTAACTCCCCTCCAGCCCAGTTTAGATTCCGCTTGGATGCAACCAATGCAGGGGAACTATTAAGCTGATTGTTTTTGCTGGATACGGTACAGTTGTCTTTTATTCCACTCCAATATTTTCCCCGGAATGGAGAGAGTCCATCAAAAAGCGCCTCGGCAGTCAATATCGGTGGGTTGGGTTAGTTTGAGTCTGGCCTCTTCATCCCGGCCTGTCCTTTTCTACGAAGGAGTTTTGGCCTCGTATCTTCCGGCTACCGTGGAGCAGTTACCATTTTCCTGCTTGGGGGAGGAGCACCCTGGGGTGGGGCCGCTGTATGGGGAGGAACTGCTGCTGGCTGAAGTGGGTCTGTGGGGCAGGGACAGGGAGAGAGGCAGGAGTGTGTCAGATGGCGTTGTCAGGGGGTCCCGATCGCGTTCCGGGGGGCGCAGTGCGGCAGAAGGCGGAAACGGGAACGCCAGCGGGAATCCAGTCATGTAGAAGAGGCGGCCAACGCGCCGCGCCACCTGAGGAGAGGAGACCGCACAACTGTCAGTTGTAGCCTGTCGAGTATTATGTTATCGACAAATGCTGTATTTCAAACACAGAGAGAGAAGAGAGGCCGCAGAAAGGGGCTGGAACCGTCTATGCTACACTGGCAGTTTGACTTGGGCCTACGGACAGAAACACACACACACACAAGTCCACACGCAGGTCCGTGGTGTGTGTGTACCTGTGAGCGGATCTTGAGGGCAGGCCCCAGCTTTAGTCCCATGGTGTTGAGCAGGTGCTCCTCAGTGAGCAGCGGTAATGTTTCTCCATCAATGGCCTGCTCCCGAAACACCTGGCGGAGAGACAGCCGCTTCAGCCAGAGCCCCGACATATACACACATACACACCCATTCACGCAACTCTGTTCCAAAATGTTTTGCATTTTGAGTGTGTGTGGCGTGTTGTCAGTTATTTTTTCCAAATAATAAAAAAAAGTATGGTTTTTAATTGAACCACTTTACTTCTCAAATTCTGCAGAGTTCATTTTGGAACAATGTGAGCAGTGTGATGCTAACTGCAGCCGCAGTCACACAAAGCCCACAAATATGGCTGCTGTCGAGAACACGGCCATTCAAGCATCCACACACATTCACAATGACGTCGGAACTAACTGTTCTGTAGCTAAACTCAACGAGACGCCATTGAATGGTTTGCAGCACGAATGAGATCGTGGTCACTGCTCTGAGATGAGAAGCCTGCCCCCGGCCTCCGTCCCCTCCTCTCTCTCTCGCTTGCTCGCTCCTCTTTCCTCACCTGTGTGTATTCAGCACATCCAGCCAGGCTGCTTATGAAGCCACACACGTCCTCCACACTCCACTTGCTGATATCTTCCACAGGGTTTGCTGTGGTTGATTCCTCCCCATCCATGAAAAGACCTCCTACAGAGCCTGCAAGCAGCGGTGGGTGAAAATGATGTGTCAATATAAACTGGGTACAAAGCTGCTATTAAAACGGAGGATCCTGCCGCCATGTCCAAATGACAAACGTCCACTTAGACTCCCGTATACAATGTTGAGATTTTTGTGGTTAATTGTCAAGGTGACCTTTTTTTTTGTTGTTTAAAAAAATAAATTGTATAAGAATTTGTATAATAGTTTGTGACAATTTCCCATGTCTAAAAGGGATTCTAGGGAATGTTTGTGCGGACATAGAAGTGAGCGGTCCCTTGGCTGTCTCCTTGGAAGGAGCATAGAGACGTGATGAAGTCATTCTATTTACACCACCCAAAATAGCCCTATTAGTGGAAACGTGTTTTGCTATGACGTGTTAAATTGATTTTGGGAGGTTTATTTCTTTCATTTGTGTAGCTATATAGGTGCTATATAAACACAGTTATTATCATTATTATTAGAATAGAACAGTAGTAACGGGGGAGGAGTAGTAGAGGCACAAGGTCGCTCCTATGATTAAAAAGTTTCAATGCCATACTATCACCTTTTAGTACAGCATCTTTTAGGATTTTCTTTGACCCGCTTTAACATTTGTATTTTATTTTGATGGCTTTTTATGACATAAATGGGATTCTATTCCATAACTTGTTTGTCATACAAAGATATTATTTTGTATTTATAATAATGGCATATTATATTAATAATTGTCATATTATACTAGGACCTTTTAACACATATAGAACTATAACAATTAGACGTTCTTTTTCCATCTCCCAGGACTTGAAGTGAACTTCCATCATAAACACTGCGGAAAAACGCAACGCAGATGATTTATTTCCTGAGCCAAAAGGGGAACCTGCAGTCGACAATTCTACACTGCAGGTCTGCAGCCTGTTCTGTGCACAGAGATCAGTGTGTGCTGATCGGCCAACAAACAGGACCGAGCTCGACTAAAAGCACGGCCAGAACCTCAGACCGGATCAATGGTGCCAGCGCGACCTCTACAAGCGGGCTTGAAATATCACCGCTGATTCAGCACACCCTGTTTGAAATTCTTCTGACACAATCAATATAAATCATAGTATTTCAATATAGAGAAATAATTACATGCTGTCCATAATCACCTAGATCATGTGTATCCATACTTATATTACTTAATTAGATACACTTTTTACCAATTGCTTTGTACATAGTTTTTTGTTTATTTCAATTTTACTTTAATTTATTTGTCAATATTTTATTACTGCTCTTATTTGTTCATTTATACATCAAGAGAAATGCAAATACACAAAAACAATAGAGCTGATTCTGATTCTTGTACTGACTTTTTGTTATTATTAAGGCACACTATTCAAACGAATGACTTATTCATTGAATGTTATAACATGTTTATGATGAACTGACGTTTTTATTGCATACGTTAGATAGACTTCCTTTTTAATTGTATTCTATACATTTGTGATATTTTTTAAGACATACGATGTTTGACTTGGCGTTTTTCTTACTATACTATGACATACTAACTACACGTTGCCATACTTAACTATGACAATGCTTGAATTGTTACTATACTTACTTTTTTTTGTATTTATTCAACATACTATACTATGACGTTTTGTGCTACTGCTGGTGTGATTTGAGTCAGACGCAGGGCAAATACATGAATGGATTTTACATGACGGCTGTTCATTGGCATTTCTGTGTGGCAGCGTCTCTCACCTGTGTGAAAGTAGGGGTTGGCGTAGGGGAATCCAAAGGGCAGCGACTGGGCATGAAGGGCAGGCAGGGGGGGCATGAACCCAGGGGGCAGTTGGTACTTGACGTCACCCTTGCCCAGTCCAGGCGTGAAGAGGAGGCGCCCAGGGGACTCCGTACCTGTTGAACTACAAGGGACGCTCAGTCTGCCTGAGCCCTCTCCGGTCTCCTTGGCAGCAGACTCGATGACACCCCGCTCTCTCTCCCTGGGTTTACTGCTCGACTTGGCAGCGACACTGTCCTGCTTCTCCTCACACGTCTCTGTCTCACTGTCCGAGTCCTTCATCTCCTCATCGTGCGCCTCCCTGTCCCCCAGCCGTCCTCTGTCCTCCCTCCCTTCCGTGTGATCCCGAGCATGGTGCTGTGCCTGGGGGGCCCTGCGGGGGGCCTTCCTGAATTCGGCATCCGGGCCAGCGGTAGATCTGTGCGCCTGGTTGTCTTTGGGTCCGGAGGGTGGTCCTTGTTGTTGATGCTGGTGGTGGCTGAGGGATAGGAGGGGTGTGGCGGCCCCATGGCGCAGCACCATCATTGCGTTAGAGCGGCGGAGCAGCTCCTCGCGGAGCGGGTGGCCCTCTGGGATGTCGTGGAGGCTGCGCAGGGCCGGATGGTCGGGGGGCAGGCCAGGAGGTAGAGCTCCCAAAGGCTCAGAGCCCAGAAGACGCTGCTGCTGCTGTCTCTGATGGAGACTTTCCAACTCTTTCTGTCTCAGCAGCTCTGCAGACATCTCAAGTCTAAGATAATGAAGGACACAGGGACTTAAACGCACAGGCCAAATGTGTAAGACCTGAAGTATTTAACAGGCAACAACCACTCTTGTGTCTGGGGGTTATATCTCTCAAAGAAAACATGCCACCTTGAAGCTTCTCTTTTGCTGTTACCAAACCGTAAAACGGTATTATTTACACTGTGGCCGTAGTGACTCTATTGCTACATAATGTTGCATTCCGTCAAACACACCTGGCCAGGTTTTGCTTCCTCAGCATCTCCTGTTGCCGAGCAAAGAGCTCAGCTTGGGCCGGTTGGAGGAAACCATAACCTGTGAATATAAACAGCAAAGAAATATGTGAAGAAGTGTTTAAAATAAAGAACTTAGCATAAAATAATTCTACATCCATTGTTGGGATGCTAGCTTAAAAGTAACAGTCTGCAATTACCGTAAATGTATGACCTTTTTTCGTTTTTTGGAATTAATCCTCTGATTTGATAAAGATCGATGCAACGTTCTCTTCAGATAGTTGAAAACATCTATGTATACATGTTTTTGACTAAGCCATGCATCACCATGGTACCGCGCATTAGCATATTCTATTTAGCCGTAGCACGATCAAGGACTCACCGGGGGCCTGGCAAAGAGCAGAGGGCATGCCCAGGAAAGGGGGCCGCAGGTGAGCTCCTAAGGCGATGTGGGGGGCAGTTGGTGGGGACAATAAGGGTGGAGGGTGGGACATTTCTCTGTAGACACAAATAGAATAAAAGACATTGTTAAATCCAGTTTAGATTTTACTGGAATCTTTGCGATGACAAAACCATTAAGCGTGGAGAGATGTATATTGTGTGATTCCCTACGTAACAGTTGTATAGTACGTCTCAATCCCTTCTTTGTAAGTGTGTGGATTCTGCCACGCCAATGTATGCAATGTATTTTTATCAGTGGAGCTCCAGAGGCCCCCACGTCGCCCCGGTGCCTCATCAGTCTTGTCACGCCGCAGCAAGCGCCGCTGGCCATTGCTGTACCCTGGACTGCAGCCTTTTCTTCCCCTGCCGCCTCACTCACACACAAACACACACACATGCACAAGCGCGCGCGCACACACACACACACACTTGAGACCCACACACATAATGAGGGCTGAATGCACAATGCCAGTGTGTCATGCTCCGACAGCTGGGGCGGCCCCTGCGTCTTGACCGGGGCCACGGGCTGAAGGACCTTCTAATTAACACTCATCCCTCCTCTCTTCTCTCCCTTTTCTGCGCCCTCCTCTCCGTTTCCCTCCCTCTCCCCCTCTCGCTCTCTGGGTTGCATTGAAACTGGTGAAAAGATGGAGCGTCCTGCAACCTCTGCCTCTGAAAAGGACTCTCCATTATTGGCTTCGCCTTTTGTTCTCCTTGAGGGGGGAAAGCGCCTCTCACCTTGCTCCCCCGCTCCCGTCTTTTGTTCTTTCTCAACCATCGTTTTCTGTTCTCTCTATTTTTCCTGTGACCTCTGTAAATCTGTCTTGTTTACTTACTTATTCCCCCTGTTTTATTTCTTTCCCGCTCCCTGACTTCATCTCATCCGTTGTCTCGTCTCTACGTCTTCATCCCATTTCTTTATTCACTGTAATCCTTTCTGTTATTATTATTTCCCTATATCAGTTTTTCCTCTCAATTTCGTGCAGATCTTCATGGGTACAGGAACATGGTTTCGAGAAAGAAGATGAAAAGCTTTCAGAGCAGTGAGGCATCTGAACCTTTGGAAGTGTCATGTGTGAAAGATGATGCTCTATGTCTCAAACCATAGCTGTTTCCAGGGCCTTTCCTGAGCTCACTATAGCTGCCCACACCTCTGCTCTTTCTTCTCCTTTCTCTTCTTCTCTCCTCCTGAGCCGCTGCTATCACACCAATCAAAGCTGAGCTGCGTGTGACTGCCGCGGCACAAAAGCACAGAGAGGAAACTAGCTGAAGAAAACAACAAAAATCTAGACCAAGATTGGCACGTATGCTGCAAATATTGTTTTGCAACTGTGTTCAAATTAGGTAGCGCCTGCATGTCTCTCGCCTCACTAAATGGTGAAGGAAAAGGAGAAAGAGAGAGAACTGCAAAGAGGGAGGGCACGCATACAAGAATGGTGGGGGTCGGGGGTGGGGGTGGAGGGAGACCATTCATCGATCGCCTCCGCCGTTGAAATGTTAATGCTAATCGTATAACCGCTCTCTCCGGCGGTGCCTCGCACTCCAGTGGCAGCGCCAATTAATCTTGGGTGAGGGCCACGGCGCGTGACCCCGGAGCCGCTAGCCGGGGCCCCCGCTCGCCGCTGCTTATGTAATTACACCGCCCGGTGTGTAATCACCTGGCCTAATCCCTCGGGGCTAGCAATTAGCCCTGCGACGCGCAGTTCCACTAGGCTACGCTAAGGCGCCCGAAAAACTCCCATCCACTTCACCATGGCTCCCGCATGCCAAACTCTCATCCCCCCCCCCACCCCCCCTTCTGTTACTTCCTCCCTTTCTTCCCTCACCACGCACCGCCTACCCTTGCCTAGCGTTAGCTCGCAGATGAATAACGGTCAATTAAAGCTGCATGACTGGGGCTGCCGGGCGTCTGCGCCACCATAATTAGGCCTAATCACGGGGAGGGAGAGAGAGAAGGGGAGAAAAAGCGTGTCTCTGACACTCCCCTCCACTCCCTTCCTCCGTCTCTCCCTCGTTTTATAGGAGGCAATTTTAAGAGAGGAGTGGCAGACATTAGTCGTTTTGCTCTTGGTCCGTGTGTGTGTGTGTATGTACATCCGTGATTCTCTTTTTATCTGCATTTTGTTGGCAAAATGGTACAAAAAAAGGAGGTTTAAACGGTCGTTTGTTGCATGAGATATGAAAATATCTGAAGATGAAAATAGGCAGATGCAAAATGCCATGTGGGCTCACTACGCAAAATGATATCTCTCAATTCTCACACTCTCCCTTGCTTGCTTCCTCCCTCTCTCTCTTTCTCCCTCTCCCCCTCCCTCCCTGCAGTGGGGCCAGGGGCTCCTGGGGAATTCACCGGTGTGTGACGACCTGTCAGAGTGGCGACAGCAGTCCCGTCCCGCAAAAGCCCAGGCAATGTGAGTGTGTGTGTGTGTGTGTGTGTGTGTGTGTGTCTGCGCATGTGTGTGTATCCTGTTGTGTGTGTGTGTGTGTGTGTGTGACAGGGCTGCCCTTAATGACGGGAGCGTGGGGGGATTAGGAGCGCCGCGCGGCCGCCCTCGGCTCCTTCTCCGCAGGAACACATTTACACAGGAAGCTCATTAAAATGGATGAGGCTCCCTCCACGCTCGTTCGTTCTCTCGCTCCCTCCTTCCCTCCCCTTATCTCACTCTCTCTCTCTCTCCGTCACTTCGTCCTCTCGCCATCTCCTCCCTTCTTCTGCTCTGCTTCCTTCTCTTCATCCCCATTTTAAGCTCCCGTGTTTTCCACTTCCGCTCTCTCTCTTTATTTTTCTCCATCTTCCCCCATTTGCCTTGCAGATGCTTGGTGAGCGTTGCCATTTAAGGCCAGACAAATGGAGCGCCAGGCTTTAAGCCCATCGAGCAACCCTAATGATTTGTTTTTAACAATGGGCCCTAATGGGCCCCGGATAATCAATGATGGGGGGTCGATGGAAAGGTGAGCCATGGAGGGAGTTAGAAAATGGGAGGGGGGGGGGGGGGGGGGGGCTTCCGTTGCTTCCTCTTATTTTCAGGCCTGCTTTTTAATGCAGTTAATCTCAGTTTTTGGCTTATATTCACCAATTAGCGGAATTTTCTCTTGACTTCACACTCATTCCACTCTCTAAGCTAATGTTTCCGCTTCAATTTTTGGCAGGTTCTGTATATTTCACAGTGGTTGTGAATAGTATTTAAACATGTACACGTTTGTGGATACCAAATCTATAGGCATTAGTATTCTTGTAAAACAGGCTTTACTCTTCTGGGAATGTTTTCCACAAGATTTTGAATACTGGCTTCAGGGATTTGCTCCCATTCAGTCACAAGAGAATCAGTGAGGTCAGGCTCTGATGTTGGGTGATAAAGACTGGCATATATTTTGTAATGCAATTCACCCCATAGGTGTTGGATTGGGTACTATTAAGGCCAGCAAGTTGTTCCCCACCAAACTGAAAAATATATTTCCTTAATAAGGGGCTGTCATTTTGAAACATGAATGTTTTGCATCACTTGTACGTGTCCCTTCTTTCTGCATTCTCTCATTTAGACAATGGTTGGACTTGTGATGGAAAGGGCACTTCACCATTTTCCTCATTAATCGTTCATTCAAAGACACAAAGTGTTGAAGAGGAGGCAGGTGGAGGTAAGGGGGGACGGAGTGAGGTATAGATAGATGCATGAATGATGGAGGAAGGGCGAGGCCTACCTATCTCTCCCTGGCCCTGTGTGGCTAATTACCCGGTACTGTCGAGGAGGAGCAGAGGCTCACTGACTACATACACATGCAACTGGCCTCTCTCACATGCATGCATGCATGCACACGCATGCACACAAAAAATGAGCAGACAGCCACAAACAATCCCAAACTCGCATAGATGAGGATACATGCAGGATTCCAGTTTGAAAGATGGAACCAACACATGTAGACAATAAGCCCCCCTCCCCCTTGATACACACACGAACACACACACACACACACACACACACACACACACACACACACACACACACACACACACACACAGATATATATACATACACACCCCCACAGCCTCCCAGAGCTGCGCCACACAGCGCCTGTGCTTCCTGCTTACATCCCCACCCCTACCCCTCACCACCCCCTTCTATGTCTCACACACACAAACACCCTCCCTCCCCTGCTGCCGCACCGCCGGCCCATTATCGATCCCCCGCCTCTCCCCGCGCCACATAAATAATCGACAAGCAATTACCCGCCCACTCCCGCTGCCCCCGGCTTTGTTTGGGAGGCGCAGGGGCCAGCGCTGGGGGGAGAGGAGGGGGGAATAGCCGGGGATGCAGGCGTGCAGCTCCATAGTGGTAGCCAAAAGGTTATGGAATCCTTAGTTTAACTATGTATGTGGAGACTGCGCGCGCATGCATGCACCGCAGCACAATGAAAAAGCCAAACATGAGATCATGTCTTCCTGAGAAAGTGGTTGGTGATGCTAACTGGCCGTTGATTAACTCCTTCTAATATCTCCCATCAACACACTTTGTTTCTGAAAGATCAAAACATTCATTTTGTAATTTCCACATTTATATGTGCTCACATAAACGCGGGCAACCAATGCAGTACATGTGTGTGCGGAGGATGTGGTTGTTGGACTTGATGAATAATGCTTATATTGCAAGCGGGCTAAGGTTGACGTTTCAATAGCGAGATCTGGCCGGTCTAATGTCGCGATTTAGTCTACAAGGGAGTGTGTTTGCATTTCTTTCTCACCTGTCAGTGTAATGCGCGTCCCGATGCTGCGGCAGACCCTGCTTGCGTCTCTGGCTGGACGAAGAGGAGCTGCCCGCCGATGGCAGGTGAGCTTCTAAGGCCCCTGGATTCCTGACCGCTGCAGCTAACGCCTCCTGGCGAGCACGGAGCATATCTGGATGAGGAACAACGAAACAAATCGAGAAAAGAGGGGAAAAAAAAGTCAGGTTTGGATTGAAACAGGAGAATGTTTTGGGGATATAACACAGAAGTGCATCAACCCCCCCCCATACATATGGTAAAAGGATAATGCACTTATATGGTGCTTTATTTATAACCCTGCTCTACCTATTTACCACAGTATATGATACCATGTACACGTACAGACAGGCGCACATAAAAACAGACAAGGATAAACAAAAACAGAAATCTTGGCAAAGATGTACGATATTAGCACATTGCGCTCAAGTCCATCTGTCACAATTTAGAACTGAGCGGACCGTTTTGAGGCAACTGTGAGGGGAAAAACAGGAGTGGAATCAGAAAAATGAAAAGGTGTGTTTTTGTAACAATGACTTCACACATCAGGGGCAAAGTGTTTTACCACTCCCAACCTCCGTCACCATCGCACCTTCTCCTATCTCTGCCCGCCCCCTCTCTCCACCCTCTGCCCTCTACCACTTGCCGCCTCCTTCTCTCTCTTCCCCCCCCCCCTCTCCCTCCCCCAGCAACCCTATTTCTCTCTCGCTCTCGATGGAGAAGAGGCCTCATCATTATCAGCCAGGCCAGGCCACACCAGGAGACATGGCTTCTAATGAGAGAAAAATCCATTCTGCTCCCTCTCCTTGCCTCAATCTATCTATCCTCTCTCTCCGCCTCCCCGCCTCCCCACCTCCCCCTCTTTTTTAATTAGACAGATCCCTCGGGAGCTGGGGGCCATTTCCGCCGCCGGTACGGGTGTGACGTGTGTTTGTGTGCGTCTGTGTGATTTAGGTGCTTGCATGTGAGTGCCTGACTCAGTGCGTGGTGCTGCGGTTGTGTGTGTGTGTGTGTCTGTGTGCGTGCGCTGAAGCAGTTGAGTGGGCGCCGGGAAGGGGGGGGTGAAGCGACAGATATTAATGCGGCCTAGCTCCGGTGTATCGATCTGTTTGCTGCGCCAGGCCACAGGGGAATCGGCTGGCGGCAGACAAGGGTGTGTGTGTGTGTGTGCGTGTATGTGTGGTTTGTGTGTGGGGAAGGGGGTTTGGGAGAGATGAGGGAGGGACCGGAGAAGAGCTGGAGCCACAGAGCGCACACACACAAACACACACTGTTGTGCGCTTGCATATATGGTGCAGGGGCGACAGGGTGGAAGAGCTGACCTCTAAGAGTTTCCTGTGGTCACAATCCCACCTTACCAATTATTTTTGTATGACCGGGTCAGTTAAAGGGGTACTCCGGTGGTTTAGTAGTGCACTTTCATAAAGTTTAGTACTTCTAAGAAGCAGATTTATAAAGGATTGTAGAGATCGATGCTGTAGAGACAGCAGCCAACATAGAAACATGGAACAAACCCTAACTTTAGGCTGCAGACCTTAATTAGTTGAGCTCTAAAAACACAGCAGTAAAACAGACTTTGTATATTTTATACAACTAGGTCCACAGGTTGAGTGCTTATTCAATTATTCAATTAACAGACAAAGCTGTATAAAACAAATAAAATACAAATTCATCTTGATAATTTCAATGTAATTTCAGGTCTTTCTCATCTTATTTCATTCTCTTTTTATCCTATACGTGTTTGTAAAGCTTCACTTCAACACTGCGTCCAAATTTCTCTCTCTCTTTTCTACCCCCCCAAACCCCTCCTCTCCCGTTCTATAATTCTCTTTCATGTGAACTGAGAAGAGCAGGGTCACCTGGGGCTCTAACCGTCAGACTGTGTGTGTGTGTGTGTGTGTGTGTGTGTGTGTGTGTGTGTGTGTGTGTACACAGAGTAGGTACTCAGATTTAGAATTTCCCCTCTAAAGCTCTTGTTGCAGCTGCAGGAACACATGAAGAGAGTCCCTTCATCTGCAAATTGCAGTCCTAATTGAGGGCACACATTATATATATATATATATTCCGTTGCACAAGTTATTTTGGGAGGTCCCAGTTTACCACTCGGACCCATTCCGCTTATCCCTCTTTTGTGCCATCCCATTTTTCTCCCCGCCATCATTCCTGGTGTTGGGCCTAAATCCCCTTGGTTAAGCCGGGTTTTTCTCGGCACAAGAATGCATAGGAGGGCCACACTCATGCAGCTCGGCCGGCCACGTGATGGATTTGGCTGACTGGCCGGTACACAAAGACCGAAATCCATCCGCTAAAACATACATCAGAAAATGTATTTTCCACAAGTTGTAGTTGGCCAGTATCGTAAGGCTAAACGAGCAGTGAATATGTGGCCAGTTTGTCACACTGAACGTCTTTATCCGCCAGGAATTTGACCAATATTGCATTTTTGGCATGATGATGATAGAAATCTTTTGTGGAATTCACACTAAACTCCAGAACACAAAACAGAAACACCGTTCCATCCCACCCCTCCCTTCACTTTAATCTGGATATCTACCCCCACCACTCTCTCTTTTCTCACTCTCCTTTCATCATATGAAGATGGAGGGAAAGGCCTCCTGGCCATCATCCTGCCAACCCTCTACCCTCCGACCCCAATTTCAGCCCCCCCCACTCCCCTTACCTACTCTTCTTTTGCCCATCAGGTGCAGATAGAACCTCTCAAACAACACCAGCACATTCATCCACACACATGAAGACAGAGCTCCTCCTCACCCCGGCCTCTTTCATGCACACACACTAATTTTCTGTACCAGACACTTCAAACACATGAAAGGATGCTCTGCGGGGACCAAGGCTAAAGGGAAGGTTGGAGGTGGGGGTAAGGAAAAGGAGGAGGATGAGGGGAGAGGGCATGAAAGCAATGCTAAAGATGGGGATGTGTAGAAGAGGTGGTGGTGTTGGGGGCCCAAGAGGGAGGCAGGAGGGGGTTACAGGGCCCCAGAAGAGGGACCAGGTCAATGTTAAGGAGCTCTTGCTGAAGTGATTTGCGTCATCCTCTCAAGAGACAAAACAGCCGTCCATCTGTCCCACCTCCTGGATTGTTTGTGTTGAGAGGGTTGGTTTTCCAACTGTTAATTGGCCGAAGGTAGTAAAAGTAGTAAACTTTTAAGCAGTCAGTAGACAGAAGACGTGGCCGGGAGTGGGAGAAGATGAATATTACTAACAGTAAAGGCGAGGCCGTCAAGGAGTGTCGGCAAAGCCTCTGATTTCCATGGCTCGTCATTCATTTAGAGCAGTGGTTCTCAACTTGTCTGGCTCCGGGACCCACCTTTACCCCTTAATGACGAGCCGCGACCCAATTCGATCGGTCAACGGGGGGGGGGGTGCTTCCGCGTTCGCTGGCAGTGTCGACGGGGGCCCACTACAAACGGGTCCGCGACCCACTAAGTGAGTGACCTTACGATCAAACTATGGGGAATGTGGAAGTGAAGAAAGGTGGCAGCTTGAGTCAATATTGCGCCAGAGCATCTTTCTCATTTCTCTTAAGTTTTCTGGAAATGGAAGCCAGAGATCAGACTGCACCCTGGGCCATGAAAACCCCACAATACACTGCATCTGCCCACTAACTCCTCAAAGATACAGGGGAATGGCAATTAAAGCGTTCATAGGCTTCGCCCCGAAGATTTGCAGCCAGCAATTAAAAATCAGCAATGATTCGGCCAGGGCATCAATTGCAATTATGCTACCGCAAAAGGCCGGTAGACTTAAAGGTACTTTCTTTACAAAAATGGGAGAAGAACGTTAACATTTAATGGCAGGCACAGAAAATGAACATAAGGCAAATTTATCAAATTCAAACAAGGCCAATTTTATTAATTTCTTTTTCAAACTTCATTGCTCTTTAGCTAAAACTAGCACATTTTGACTGTTGAAATAAAGAAAAACTGGGACACACTGGTGGTTTCTGGGGGTTTGGGAGATTTAGAGGGTTGGCAGACAGCCAATGAGAGCTCCTACATCAATCGCAGTGTTGATGCATGCATAGCCTTGTGGGTGCTGTTAACAACGGAGGGGCCAGGGCAGTCAGAAATCACAGAGGGTGACATTCTGACACCGAGTGGGCAAGCAGCGCAAATAGAAATGTCAGCAGTTTCCGTGGCCGGGGCTTTACAACGGCAGCAGTGTGGCACACCTTAGCACGGTACCCTGAACACGGAGCATCACAGCGACTTGGTGATGGAAGAGATGTTTTTATAGAAGCTGGTGAAGTGCTTCAACAGAAAATGCTTTTTGTTTGAAGTCGATCGCAAGACACTTCCAAATAACTGAAGTTATTTCAAAGTTTAAAAGAGTGAAAGGAAAAGTACCTCTAGATCTTTCATCAGTTAAATCTTACTTTGAGAGCAGTAAATTAAGATTCTAAATCTACCGCGTACACGCTGAGGTTTGACAAAATATCAAGAGCCTGCATAATGGCAGCGAGGATGATGACGATGACCATGTACACACCTACAAATACGGAGCCTGTGGACTGACCGGGGCCAGGCAGACCCATGCTGCTCGCCAGCTGGTAGAGCCGCTGCTGCTGCTCCTCAAAGGACCCCTGCTCGCTGAGCGCTGACATCATGCGCCTGTAGTGCTCCTCGGGGCTCATGTGGCCGTGGCTGCTGCCTGCCTCCACCACCGGGCTCTGGGAGTTCTCTGAGGAGAGGAGGGACACTTCGATCAATGACTGTCTATATCCACATTATCAGGGGACAAATACTAACCTGGGACTACGCAGTTTCAAACAAAGGTCAGAGGTCACTGATTTGCTCAATTTAAGTTCAATACCCGAAATCCCATTGCGTGTCATCACAGAAATGAACACTGCTGTTTATCAACCCTGCACACTATACGTATCGTACATGTGAGTGCACACCTGTGTCGGTCCACAGCTAAACTTGCATTCTGCTGCAGCACTTTGCATTATTTTGAATGTGAATTAATGCAGCCTGGTGCGTTTGATTTTGTTTTTGGCAAGATCTTATATAATGTGTATGACAACTTTGAGTAGATTTCCTGCTTTCATCACCGTTTGATTTTTAGATTGAATGGTGTGTTTAAAGGAGGTCCTGCAGACATCAGTCTCTGGACCGGGGGTTGGAGAATTGTGGGTTGTTTTCATTTAATCACACAATATTGCGTTGTCATTGCAGACACACCCGCTGGAGATCTGCACTGAGTCATCCTGAGAACTCTACGGGTTCACAATTTGGAGGAAGGATGTAAATTTGGTAATTTCAGAATAAAAACACCTGGCATTTGATTTATACTTCAATCTGCTGCTTGTGTTGTGCTTTTTCAAATGTAAGTTGGAAAACCTGCTTGTACACAGATTATTCATTAGAAAGGAAGCAAAGACGGCCTTGATGGACTGGAAAGTCCTTTGGATGAAGCTGTACATATGAAACCACGCATCGTTAATGGCCAGAGCTTGACCCTAGCACGAACCCATCAGTACCCAGCAGAAAGCAGATAACAACCATGCATTAATGTTCACATTTAGTGAGAAAAACTTTAAGTTGGGATCTTCTGTATTTCTTAATGCAGAATACATAAAAGGCACTACTTCTTCCATCATATCTGTATTCATGTGGTGTATGATATCAATCCAGATATCAGTCCCTATACTTAATCTCTCTGACCTCCCTCTGTCAATAGTAACATGATCTAAGGTATGGGTGGTGGGGGGTATGGGGAGGTGTTTTGGGACTTGGGAGGAGGGAGAAATAGGATGAGGAGGAGGGAGAAGCAGAGGAAAGCAAGGGTTATTTTTACCACCCTCCCTCTTATTGAAACCTGAGCCTGGCCCCGGGCAGGCGAGCAGGAGTGGCGCTACGGAGCGGAGGTGGGTTGGAGGTGGTGGCGGCGAAGGCAGGCACGCAAGCATCTCCGTCTCCACTGCCAAGCTTCAGCTAATCCACCCAAGGTCCCGAAGTGTATGTGTGTGCACACACACCTAGTGTGTGACTGTCTGAAGTGTTCTCACTCTCTAAACGCAGCAGGGGGTACCGATTTTTGCAGCAGAAAGAAAAACAGACATCATTTACACAGCGGCATCCAATTCTCTCTCTCTCTCTCTAAAAGTCATTAAGGGATAGCGTGTCATCAAACTTGGAGGACATGAAGGCATGCTTTAGATGAAGGAACAAACATGCTTGACGTGTTTTATAATGGCTGAAATGTGCTTCTCTGGACAGCAAAATGCGCACACACACATACTTGGTCTTCTTCATCAGTAGCTAAATATACAGAAAATTGACAAGATATATAAGGCATACTCAGCTGTTTGCTTTAAAAGCCAAAAACCTAACCATGCAGGCAAAGGAGCACAACGTCACAAGCACAACACTCAAGCCCCATTTGCCTTAAGAGGAAGCCACGCCATGCATCTTTCAGAAGCTCAGTTGAAACTAAATAAGACCATAATGGCCGGGAATGAGTGCTCCTCTACTCAGATAAGAGTCCACAGACAGGCGGGCTGATGTTGGTCAAAGGTCACTCAGGGGGCAAAGGTTAACGCCAGGCTTAGGCTGCACACTTAAATATGCACTTACAGAATTACCATCACCCATTTCATTTTTACATGGAATTTAACCAAAATAAAATAACATTATTTTTAACTACTGTTTTTTTTTTTGGTGAAGCTTACACGTGCTTCTGGGGAGTGTGTGTCTGTGTGTAAATGTTGTTCAGTTGTCTCCAGAGATGAGACTGGATGTGCGGTGAGCTGCCCTTGGTTTCGCGGTTTTGCCTGCTGTATAATGCATCAGTCAGGAAGCCTTCCGCAGGAGCCCAGAGGGACGGCTGTGCCGGCTCCTCGCTGGGCGCCTGGTTTCTCGCCACATGAGGGAAATATGAATAATAGAGGATGGCGACCGGATCGCAGCACTGCAGCGGGAAACTGTCCTGCCAACGTATGTCTTTTACATTTTTTTCATTTAGGTTGTTCCCATGTCATATATGGAGAGTGGATTTTATATTATATTCCATCAACGGGGGCTATTATCTAACCTATTATAACATTTATATACTATATTACATTGTGTTCTGCGTTTGGAGTTAACCAGGGAAACCAGTACAACCTCATGTTTCCCTCTCCACTCTGTAGCTTCCATCCTTCAACTTTAACCCAGCAGTCCTGTCCTCATTGCCACAATTTCCCCTGAATTTTCATTCAAGCATACGTGTCAAGTCACAAATACTCTGCATGGTCTTACCTTTGGGGGATACGCTACGTGACTTCTTGCTGTCAGAGGGACACTCGCTGCTACTGTTGGGAGAAAAGCTTCTTCTCTTTCCTAGAAGGTCATCTACACAATGAGAGAAACAGCAATAAGTGAAATGAAGGCTTGACATTGATGCTCTGTTCTGCTCTGTTCCTCCTTGTGTACATGGTGGCTGTTTTGGAAATGCTGATTTAGAAGAGAGTGGGTAAAACAGAGCAAAAGACGAGACAAAAATGATGGGTGGAGAGAAAGGGAGCAGGTAAAGCACGGCACTGGCGTCTGGAGATTTGCTTGTTCTGTCAGGTGTGAGAGGAGGGCCGGCACCGCCGTGGATGACAGATTCGCCTCATCCACGTGGGTGCGTCTATTTGAAGAAGGGCTCCGTCTCTGTGTCTCCTCCAACGTCTCTTTCCAACTGTCTCTCTTAAAGTGTTATCACTATTCTGCCTCTCTCTTCTCTGCACTTCCCCTTTTCCAGATGTTGGCACAAAACGCTCCGTCTGACTAGACTCAAGTGTGTGAGAGCCTCTCAGCCTGCATCATGTCTAAATCATGTGTTATTTGGGGTTTTTCTACCGCCACAACAGATCCTCTCCTTTCTCCTGTTGCTGTCCTCCCCTCATAAACACACTTCTGATCGTCTTGCCTCATTTCTCATTTCTTTGTCTCTCTCGCTCTTTGGTGTTTGAAACCTCCTCCCATTAGGAGTTCTCTCCCTCCTCCCATTTTCACCCACTCCCTCTTCATCCCCCCCGCCTCCGTACCTCCTCCCCTGCCACCAAAGAGGAGCATCTAGTGTACAATTACAGCACCCCCTACTGCCGCCGCTGCCTCCTCCCCTCTCTTCCTCCCCACCCAATCGCCTCACCTCCTACCCCCCCCCCATACACACCTCAAATCAATACAGGCCTAATCAGGGAGAGAGGGGATGCAGAACACATTGCATGCAGCGCCGGAAGGAAGGAAAAGGCTGTTTGTCATTGCGCTCTCTCTCTCTTTTTCTATCTGATACACTTTTTTTCTCCGAATTGGTTTCTACAGCCAAGCCACAGCAACTGCTTCCCTTCTTTCTCTTTTTTTTCACGCTCTCTCTCACTTCTCAGTGTGTATTTATAAAGAGCACCCCCACCCCACCCCTCCACCCAACTGCCCCCTCCCTCAAGGAGAACAAATCCTGTCTCTTTTTGAACAAAGCGATTGTTTACCATTTGTACAGTATGTGTAAACTGTGCAGAAAAACAATGAACAGGGGGGGGGGGGGGTGTTATACGGTAATTTTGTCATGTGTCCACTCCTGTGTCCACTTGCTACCTTAGCAACACCCGGACAGTCATCAACAGAGGAGTGAAGCTGGAGTGAAGTCTGACCATTAACCCTTAACCCAAACTCATATTTCTTCACTATAACAAGACACCGATAGACAGGGACGGGAAGGGGAGGAACAGAGGCATTTAGACTCCTAGGATTTTGTTGGGCTGCTGAAGGAACCCCAGTGTGGATGAGAGGGCAAGCGAGCAAACAAGAAAGGGAGAGAGTGAGCTTCACTAATGATCCAGTGTTTGATGTTGCCTCTCAGGTCCTGAGGAGATCCACTCCCTATACCATCTTAAGGAGACAGTATGGGGAAGGGGGGACACTAATGGACATGCGCACACCTATTGAATGTATTTCACAATATCTACCTTTACATCTCATTTTCAAATCCTGCCTACTACTTTTATTTAAAAATAACTACACAAAGATCGGCTTCTGTCTTTTTGCTGGGATATTAACAAAAAAAGCGAGAACCTCCTCAGTTAAACCCCCAAACACACACACACACACACAGACACACATACCCTCTCATGATCAAACACATACACTTGAGGCGTCTCATGAGCCGACCTCACTCAAGACACTTCGTCTCCTGAGCGTGTGCCCGAGGGCCAGACATTTGAGGGCGGAAAGCTTTTAAAGCCAATTAAATGGGGCTTCTTAGAGCACCGCCGCTCCCTTTTGACGCCGAACCCTGAGCTCTGCTAGCGTCTATGCTAACCCTTTTACTCCCAGTAAAACTGCTTAAAGTTTGCTACCCCGGGCATTTACCTACCACCTGCTTGTTGATACTGCTGAACGGAAAAATGGTGGTGAAGTTGACTGTGATTTCACTGTCAAAAGAGTGCAATGATAAAGTAAAAAAATGTGCAGTTCCTCCTACTTGGTGAATAAAGGGATGAAAACAGAAGGGCGGACAGAGAAAGAGGAAACTGCGGGACTTAAATCCCTGTCTATCATGTGACACCACCAGGGCGAACCATCACGCAAGCATTCCTCTTTACTCTCGGATTTCCTCTCCTCCCTCAAACTTTAGTCCTCTTCCTCTACACCCTCCATCCCATGCAGCGCGGTGACAGCTCCGACAGCCAGACTCCTTAATTCCTCTCTTACTCCGTTAATCTGTCATCTTTATCAGGCCGGTGAGGGGGGGCGGTGAGGATAGGGTGGGGGCTGGGCGGGGGTGACAGGCGGGGACGTAGGGTGGGCCGCCAGCCGCAGCCCCCCGATCAATCTCCACATTACAGCTGACAGAATGGTGCTAATAACTTATTGATCCCCCCTCCGTGCGGCGGGGCCTCCGCCGGCCCTGAAAGCCCTGCCATTGATTGGCTTACAGGCCGATGCAGCTGGGAAGAGTGAGGGGAGGATGGGGGAGGAACGGGGGTGGTTGGATGGGGATGGGGGGAGAGGCGCTTCTGCTCACGCTGAGGAGAGGATGTGCCACCTCCAACACGTGCAAATGTACACACTCTGTAACACGGATCCACAGTTTGTCATGTTCTACGTCTTTTCAACAGGGAGAGAGATGAACACGAAGAAGGAGAAAGAATCGTGGAGTAAGATTTGTATTTCTAGCCAACTGACAAAAGTACGAGAGACGTTAAGTGAAAATTTTGTAAATTGTCATAAATAAATGTCCCCATTTGAAAGCAATATAGTTATGTAGAATTATGTAGAATAAAACCTACTGGGTTTTATAGAAGGTTTTATTGTTGTCGCTCTATAGGCCTTTGTCAGGTGCAGTAGTACGTATTTCCTTTAAAGGTCTGATGATTCAAGACAAAATTACATACGTTTATGAACAAAACAAAAAATAACCCTGAAAAAGCATTTTCTAATGGCAGTGGAATTACATTTGTCTATAATCTATTTATCTATTATAATATTATTTAAGAAATCTTTCAGACGTAAATCTTGATTTTTGAGTTGTAACTTTAGAATTGCCTTTCAATGCTAATCAACTAAGTAGCTGGTAGCAATCCTCACTCTCAATCTGTTTGCAAAAGCAGATCTTGCACAAACATGCTGCGATGCAGATTCACACGCAAGCAAACTTCTAAAACCAGGCATTTAAAACCACACATGGAAAGGTGCACACACAGAAATGTGCTGAGGCCCCGAACTAATGCTACAACCACACACACACACACACACACACACACCCACCCACCCACCCACCCCCCGACCGACCGGCTGTAACTGCCTCCGGGAGTCTGAGTGCAGGGAGCGGAGGGGAGGGGAGGGGAGGGAGAGCGAGAGAGAGAGCGGCGGCGGTCCAAAAACACCTTATCTGCCCGTTTGAGTCTCCAGTCTGACCGCAGAGCCACGGTTTACAGTCTCCACAGGCAGCCAGACTCTCAGCGTCGGCGCCCCTGCTCTACCCCTCCCTCCCCCCGAATTGCCAGCGGCTGGGGAGTGAGAGAGCAAGGGAGGGGGGGGGGAAGAAGAGAAGGAGGGAGGCAGGCCTCCTGTCTGTCCCTCAGATTTAATTAACGGCCCACTACGGCGCAGAGACGACCCGGCAAGCCTGCTTCCCTTTCCTCCTGACCCCCACACACACACACACACACACAAAGACACACGCACAGACAGAGACACACGCACACACACAAAGACGTCCGCCGCCATAGCTGCCGCCTGCCCTCCCCTGATACCACCACCGCATTCATCTCTCTCTCTCTCTCTCTCTCGCTCGCTCTCTATTTGTCTCTCTCCCCAAATGTTTCCTCTATCAATGCATCTCATTCTGTTGCAGAATTTCCCTTTAGGTTATCCTTCATTTCTCTCCTATCTTTCTGTCACATTTTCTCCAAAGTTTATAGAATGACTTGTGGAGGTGAAGTCAAATAGGGCAGTTGACTGACAGAACAGAGTAAACACAATCTTGTGCGTTTACTGTCTCATTTATCTCAAAGTTAAATAATCCCCCGCTCTTAAACTTCAGGCACATTACACCCACCTTTATTTGGATGCAAATTTAAACCTTTGGTGATTTCTGCGTTGGCACACGTCTGCATAACTATGTGTTATTTGTGTGTAATTGTGCGTTTGTGAACGTGTGTGCGTCTAATTTCACTGGCAGACAGGGCTGGAGCCAGTGGCTGATCGGATTGGCCTTGTTTACAGACGCGAGCAGCTTAGGCAGCCTGTTAATTCTCCCTTTGGTGCTCAAATGCACAGATTTTAGGGTCGCAGACCCCCTTTGCTTTGGCCACACTGTGCTCTCCTTTTCCTCCATCAACCCCCCCCCCACCCACCTCTATCCTCTTGTGTCTTCCCCCATTAAAATAACTACGCAGTGCTCTTATTTCCCCATTACGTTCAGTGGCTGATTAGGCAGGTGTTTGGGTGGAAATCCTGTGAAATCCTTCACAAACCGGGGTTTAAGACACTGACGGGGGTCGGCTGTTGAGCAGTCTGATACCCTCCACCCTCCACCTTCCACCCACCTCGGCTGATATCACAAGCACCGTATGGACAGTTAATCTGGCAGACGGAGCAGCTGAACGCACATAGGGTTGGTATGGAGGTGTTGGGTCTGGACTGAATGTGGTTCTGGCCGTGCCTGTGGCTAATGTTATGATAAGGGACAGGTTGAATCCCAGAGCAACGTAGGAGCAAGGTATGGTCTTCACTGATAACAAGAACTCATTTTTAATTCGGGGTGAATGTATTTGTTTTAAAAACATTTGGACTATATGAAGGGATCTTCATAATTAATCTGTTTTTCTTATTAATGATCATTATTTGACATGCTTCTGGTTTGCGAAAGTCAGCAAATATTAGAAAATATGTAACCTATTTTTATGAATTTTACCTTGTTCAAATAAGGTACACGACAAGAACATTTGGCTTGAAAATATGTTTGAACACAAGTTTTACAAGCATATGTCTTTGAAGGCAACACAATACCCTCATACAAGCTACTTAACAAATAGCTGTGATTAAAGGCTGTCTGTGTTGTAAGCCGTCAGAAAAGCTCTTAGCATGTGCACACCATGGTTCCTTTGCTCGTAAGAAATGGGATTAATGGCAAACAATGCTATTTATTCAGAAGTAATTTAAAACAGGGGGTTTAACAAAAACCCTGCATTGTGGCAGAGAATGTGGGAAGACCATTAAGTGATCAAATTGAGAGCGACCCCAAGAAATGAGTAATACGCTTATGTTCCCCCAAATGAAACAAATTAGGGTAAATGAAGTGGATAATGAAATATTTACACGAGGTGATGTAAAAGGGAGCATATTATCAGTCTAAATTCAAATGAAAATAGAGGAATAAAAAACAAAAAAGACAACATCCTGGAAAAACCTTTAACCACACATGCAGCATCACTGGGGGTCCTACCTGTGTGTCCAGTACTGGTGTTGTGGTCGGAGGCTGACTGGCCCTCGGGCATGCCGTGCTGTCTGGTGTGGTGCAGATTGGAGATGATTGTAGAGAGGTCACTGTCACGACTGTAACACACACACACACACACACACACAGGAAAGGAAGGATAAACACATTTAAAAGCAGCTCCAAACAACCTTAATTCAACAATACAATCAAAACCAGTGTGCAATAGATCAGCAGCGCATAAATTCATACTCATTCCATGCACTATTTACCACAAAAATCCTCCATCCAGACAGCATAGTCTAAACTTTCTAAAACGCATACCTAGCCACAGACTCAGCAGCTACAAGTGTCTGTCCTATCAGCGCTGAGGTGTGTAATACACTCTGGCAGACTACCTCAACCAGCACTTTTGGGTCTCATCCCTGCTCATCTTCCACTCCAAGATGTACTAACGAACATTTTCACATCAGTTTAGCAGCGTAAAATCTGACTGACTCTTTTTAACTTAGGCCACCAACTGTTGTTTTAGAGATAAACGGCAATTGAACAATCCATGTACCCTTGAACATGTCTTACTTATTAGTATAAAAATATCTTATAAAGACGCAATAAATCTTTTTTACATGACACTGATCTGGTCTTCATATCTACCGTCCTGCCTGCACTCCAACCCGGTGTCCTTTATATAAAAAAAATAAATAAACTATCCTCAAGAGTCTCCTGTCCTTCATCACTGAAACAAAGAGCAGGAGGAAGGTGTACAGACAAGTCCACATCTAGTTGGAGTCACTCTGCCCTTCACCAGCCACCTTCATTACCTCCACCCACACCAACTCAAACAACTGAGGCATGGAGGTATTTTATTTGGTATCTGACTACCATCCTGGTTACACTAAATGGCACAATGAATGGAAAGCATAGTAGAGCATAGCAGCCGTGCAGTAGCAGTGAAGTTACAGTGTAATAGCAAACAGCTTGTGTGGTAGGAGAGGTACAGGCTTGAATATGTTTCGGGTAACATTCTAAATATAATTTACTGTTTACCACATAGAGGAACATCCCAAAGCCCAAATGAACCAGAAATTTCATGTACACTACGGCGTTGTCCACAAATATGCTTTAAACATGTCCGTTGGTTGGTATCAGCATCCTCTCGTGTCAGTGGGAACCTTGTTTAAAGACTTAACCAGCAACTTTATTGAACGCAGAATCATCCACGAAGGGGGTCTGGTACGACACAGCGAGCCCAGTTTATGGGACAGAAGCGGTGAAGGGTTCTTAGCTGCCACCACTATGACGAGGCCACACCATTTGCGGCTGCTGGATTTGGGTTTTTACGGTCCCGTGATTACAGGCTCCTGCTGTAATGTCAGGCTGTCGGTTACCAAGCTGTTTTCCACACGCTAACAGAAAAGATGGAGGAAAGCTCGGAGGGCCTTGATGCCGACTTCCTCGGTCACCTTTCAGGCACAGAGAACCAATGACTCAGAAAACGCTCTCAGACAAAACAATCACTACCTTTCGCTAAGCAAGGAGACGCTTGATTGGGCTGCGACTGAAAACCAGACTCTTTTGTAACTTACTAAAATGAATAGCTAAGCCAATGTTGAAATGAGGTTTAAAGAAAACGTGTTTAAAGTCACGTGGTAATGCATCTGTGACAACACAGCACACGTCACACACATTGCAGTTCGACTCTGTCCACCGTGAGAAACTGCAGCCGAACCCATCGACCAGCTAGCTGCGAACACCACCCTCTGTCCGTCATTTAAAGTGATCACGATAATGCCATCCTGAACTTCTCAGAGAGGTGATGGGGTTGTTATCCCGCGGCAAAGTAGCCGCTCTAAGCCATGAACGGCAAGGACATTGTTAGTAGGGTGATTAGCACACTTTTCCTGAGCCGTCCCGCCTCGGCTCAGGCTAATGAGATCCTGGCCCTATCGCTGCCCACCTCCGCCCTCCCTCAACCCCTCCGCCCCCTCTTGCTCTGGGTGGAGGCAAGGTCATTCTCAAGCCTTGGAGGATGAGGGCAGGGGGCAGGGGGGTGGGGTAGACGCATTTTAATACCCAGTCACCTGAGTCAGCGCTCCCTAAGGAGCTCCTAAGGCCGGGGTTAGCAGGGAAGGACGGGGGCAGCGGAGGGGATGGACATGAGGGTGGGGGTAGGCTGGGGAATATTTTGTGGCAGTCCAGCTTGATACCAAAGAAGGACACGAGCCGTCAGCCAGGTGCCCGCCGGAGACAATCATCTCATCCTCAGCTCATCCCTAAACCGGTCAGTGCCGCACCGCTCATCTACAGCAACAGACACACTGAACGACATGCTGGGACGACACTGACAATTATCAATATGTGATAATCGTCTGTCATGGTTTCCACCAGGATGCACTAATACTGTGACGACACCCCAAAACCTGTATAACTAATCAAACGCCTACTAGGGTTAGCTGTACAGGAATACGATGGGAAAACCATACATCTTTCATTACCTGAGCTTGGGGAATAGATGTTTTAAGCCCCTTTTAAAACTAAATTTCATTAGCGATAGTCAATATATTTCAGACAATAATAATGTATCTGAATCATGTTTAAATCCTTTAGAAATCATGCATTACTTGATTGATTCCAAAAATGTAAAAGAAACACCACAAAACACAAGTATTGATGTCTGACAAATCACTTGTTGGGTCTTTTTTTGATATAAAAAAAAGTTTGGGCTCCCTTCTACTTTTGCAGTAACAGTTTCTTTTCCAAATAGTTCAAACAACATGAAAAAGAAATCCCTGTTCTTCTGGCAAAGGCTGTCGCCTCGGTATAAATGCCCAGTGGCGGCCTGCTGTGGCATTGGCACGCGGCGCTGAGGTGGCGGCGCTTGAGGTCACAGTGTGAGCTGGCAGAAGCTGGCAGACCAGGCACCCTGACGCCATGTCTCACACCACCACTGGGAAAGTGCTGACAGACAGACAGCAGGGATGTGAATGTGGAGAAGTAGAGGAGGGGGAGAGAGAGAGAGAGAGAGAGAGAGAGACAGGTCGAAAGCACCGTGTAACATCTGGTGCTCGCAGGTTTACAATGTGCCCTCGTCTGATCTGAAGACAACAGCACAAACACGGAGCTCCAACCTGCACAGTTGGCCCACATGTAACATTCACATAGTACCAGGCAATATGTAATAGTCATCAACCACAAACATATGGACTTGGTGCTGAGAAAAAGAAGGAATGAGTCAAGTTTCTCTGATACTCCGACAGGAAAGAAATCCTAATGAAAAGTATTTTATTTGGGAAATACCTATGATTTAGGCACATAAAGCTTGAAGGATTATTAATCTTTCCGTACACGGTTAACGTTTTGTGTGATTCCTACATGCAACGGAAACACAATTGTCATGCGGCTCACAGCTGGATCGAAAGGCAACCCGCAACTGGGAAGCCTGCAAGCAGAGGTGGGTGATGAATAAATAGAGAAATAGATACATAAATAACCAAGAGTAGCCAAGCTTCACTTGGGCTTCACTTCTCCTTGTTGTTCACCTGCTGTACAGGCTGACATGAGTCGATAAGGCAGCCAAGAGAGGAAAGAAAAGTACAATAGAAATAGAATTAGTTAAGTTTGCCATGGTGCATTTAAGTTCCCCTGCTGTGAGCCTCGCACACGCCGACAATTCTACTGGTGATTTCTCATCATTATTACTTACTTTTCTAATTCTGAAAAAAACAAAGATTTATAGGACATTTGGATTAAAAAAAGGTTATCTGCTGTAGTTACATGTGAGGGGATCCCTTTGAGCATCCAGAGAGCACGGTTACATTGTAGATCCTGCATTCGGCGGAAGCTCTTAATATCGTCTGCTAACGTGAAGAGAGCATGTGGAAAGCCTCAGGCCTCCATCCAAGGCCATATCGAAGACTCAAACCATGGATTACTGTGCTGACTAGCCTTTTGTTGATTGGATAGAGCAGTGTTTTGTCTGTTAACTCCCCGTGTGGAAACAACGAATGTCAGCTGCTAGACAAAGCCCAAATCAACTACTAAATTGCTGTGCCTCTGTTGCCATGGTTCCCGCGCATGTAAACACCACCAAAAGTCTGGAAGCGGAAAGCTTCGCTAGCAAGCTATAAAACTTCCAAGCTCACTAATTAGTGCTTTAGGGGAGGGTCATTTCCAGTAATTTCACACTGCCCCTGACCTCCTACTGGCATAAAGCAATGACACAGTTGTTCAATAAAGCCAGAGGACAGAATGTCAAACGCAATAGCAGCTCACTCAGCATCACTGTATTTCTTTCTCTGAGGTATTTGCATGTTATTACACAGCTTAAGTACAGAGCACTATTAATCAATGGGATCCAATGCTGCTTCCTGAAAATATATATTTTCGTACTGATTGGTGGACTGTATGACGAAGGACTGATGCTAAGTAGTAATAATAGATTACTCTTAATTGTTATGAATTTAGCGGATTCAAGTGGACAACTGTAACCGCGTCCATCAAAATTCCGCCCACAAGGACTCCATAACGTTGCTGCTTAAGACACAGAATGATGAGATGGGTTTTTAGTAGGATTTGTGGAATTCTGTATGTTGCTCGTTTCATCTTTACTACCTTCTAACTGGAAGAGCAAAGGACAAGATGGATCCACAGAGGTCATTCTATGGTGTGGCTTTTTTAGGAAAACTGAAAAACTGCTTTGTCTTTCTAGGAGGCAAAAGTTGAAAGACAGACGCAGTCAGCACTTTTCAATCAAAGCCTATTCATCCATGGCCAACTGGAACCAACACTAAAGTAATGCTTCGCCCTTGAGTAAGACAGCAAAAATTACATATGAAATATTTCCATGAATCCATATATGAGTCAGATGCAATTAATCTGCAGCACTGATACCAAGGAAATACCCGAAAAGTGATAACAGAACTAGAATGAGTTTTTACCTTTTCGTTGGTGTGTTTCACAGGAGCCCCATTAGACTTTGGTTCTGACACCCCAAGGAGCTTCTCTGCAAAAGTTATTTTGATGACGATTTTTTTCTTTTTAGCCTCGTGATTTGACAGCAATCTGTAGATGCTGTGTGCTCGTTCTGCAGGACAAGTGCAGATCTAGGGAGCACCGTGTAAACTAATTTTCTGTAAAGCCAGCAAATATTAACATTAATCTGGCTAATTAAGAAGGTGGGCCGGTGCATAATGAACTTGAGAGGACGTCCGGATGAGAATAATGAGCAACGGAAGCAGCACTTGTTGACACTGACAGACCGATCCTCTTAATGCAAAACCCGCCCCCTGAACCCTAACATTATATATATATATACATATACATAATTATATATGCTGCAGAATTATGTTGATTGCTGCTTTGACGGGCCCCTGTAGATTAGAGGGCAGTTCTGTGCTGCCGCCAGCCTTGATGATGTGTGGATGAGACAGCACAGTTACGCTCACACATCCATACAGACGCCCTGTATTTTTCACATCCGTTGGCCAAATCCAATTTGTTAAGACCCTTCTACGACTCACTTACGAAGCTGCGGTCAATAGAAATCACATTTCCGTGATTGGACATCCCATTATCCCGTTGGTCCAGACCTGCGCATGGGGATAAAGCAGGGCCGAGACGGACGCCCAGGACAGACCGGAGCTGCGGCTCCAGCGAGTCCGTCGCCTTTCAAAGGGTAAAAGCCTGACATATTAGTCATAAGTGTTCTTTAAATTCATTATCATCTTCACACGCCAGGGGCACAAGTGTCAGGGGGAGGGGAAGCCCTCTAAATGAGGTTAGCAGATCCATTTAAAGCTTCACAGTTGCTGTGCTGTCCGCCGTGTCACACACAAGTCTCAAGACATAAAAAAAATAAAAAAACGTCCCTCCTGTAATGAGGTTGCACAAGCTGCTCATAATGCAGCTGGGGACTTTAGTTGGTTAATCAATGAACAGCTTCTGCATCATATCTGTCTATACAAACCAAGTTATCACAAATCCATGTGATGCTTATTCCATTTATGAAAATGTCTCAATTTCTGTCACTTAAAATCAATCAAAGTAACGATTGCAAAGAGAAAATTCAGATTTGCAGCCTGCACGCCATCAGAAAGAGGAAGTGCCGCCTTTCAGAACTATTTGATTCATCTTAATGAATTATTGGTTCACTGTAACACTGCATGTCTGCATTTGCAAATATGAAGAAATGCTCACTTGAATCAGAAAAAGGCTTTTAGATAAATGCAGTTCACATTTCTATGACAAACTCAATCTACTGCAACTCCTGAGAACTCTTCCTCAGCCATTTACTGAGTCACACTGAAATGCACCGTTTGGTTGTACAAATGAACCACTGTCGTTTAGGGGGACATAGTTAACACTGTAGTATTATTACAAGTTGTTAAAAAACAATATTGGCAACACTAACAAAACAAACATTCTGTTTCTGTTCATCCTGATTTGATCAAAACAACAAGACCACTGGTGTAATAGAGCAGATCCACATACTGACCAATATATAATACCTGTATTAATTATAGTCTGTCTCGCCAAGTGTTTTGTGTATTTTACCAATTGCTCTAAATCTAAAAGTCAGCCGGGCTGTACAATGCATATCACAAGGAACAGACTCCAACGCTGGTTATTTCCTAACCATGATGAATTGTTTTTTATACTTAAGCTGAATAAGAAAAGTGCATTGACCGCGTAACAGCCTCATGAATGTTTTATATCAGACGAACAGTCCGAGATGCAATGAAGCAGACTCCGGTGACACAGTCTTTCAATATCAAGTCACACGGAGACTCGGTGGGGGCAACAAACGCAAACCAACAAACCAATTAACACATTGGAGGACGCAGCGTTCCATAAGTCGACCAAAGTCACAAGCTGTACGTTTATTTTTGAAACACGCTATATTTGCACAGCTCAAAATCCCTGACACCTCTAAATTATCCGAAAAATCTCTTTTAGTGACTTCTGAAGTGTCAAAAAGATAGTTCTTCTGCTTTTGGAAAAAAAATCTGCCAAAATGGGACCTACTGCGTGGAATACTTTTTGACTAAAGTGACACTAGCATGGTCATTTCTTCCTGTGGCTATTTTACAACACACATTTCAGAGACCATAAAAGACTACCCAATGGTAACATTGTGCATCAGTGTTCACTAAACAGCAACTAAGGTGTTAGGAATAATATTCAGTCTTTTTGAGAGCTTTCATGCGAGGAAAGAGTGTTTTGCATTATCTTTAAGAAGCAAATAAAACCAACGGTCTAGGATATAAACTGGTATCTACCATAGGACCCAAACATTAAACACGCCTCGGCAGTTCCACACGACACTGAAGTCCCAGGGGCCTCACCTCTTTCTCATGATACTGTAATGCAACTCGTCCTCCTGTTTGATGTGGGTGTGATCCCCACTGGCTCGGTCGCTGCCTTCACTGTCGTCGCTGCTGAAGATGGAGGCCAGCTCCTTCTTGGGCACCCGGTTGGGGGGAAGGGGGATGGTGCGTTTCTCTGCCAAGCGTCCTCGGTTCTGCACGGAAAGGCACACGGCAGAGGGAGACTTTAGCAAAAAGGATTTTTGCAAAACTTCAAAGTATTAGTAACTAAACAAACCATTTCTCCATTTGCCATTTTCTATGGTTTTGATCATTTGCAAGAAACTTTTTTTTATAGCGGCGCATTGCGTTCTCTCTGAAAATGTAAACAGGACATATCAAGAGGGATTTTACACATAAATCCCGATTTTCATACTTTTAGTTTTACTCAAGTTAGTTGGTTGATTTTGCTCCCGAGCTGCCAGGAGAAGGCTGAGAACAGAAAGGACAAAGAGGAGAGAGGTGCCTCAGGGGCATTAAGCAGCGAAGCTGGGCGACCTTTAATGTGACCTGAAGAGGTCACTGCCGATTAACACGCTCCTATTACAGAACATAGGAGAGGGAGAGCTAAGCAGAGGAGATGGAAGATGAAGGAGGGAGAGATTGAGCCGGGGGAGGAAATTGAAGCACGGGAAGGATAGTCTGAAGAGAAAAAGTTAACAGAAGAGAGGGCCCGAGCAGATGTGGACTTGAACAGGTGAGAGAAAACACCAAAATGAAATCAAAACATGAGAGAGAGGGAAACGGCACAGGTGTAAGGTGCCCGGTGTGGAGTGGACCAAGATTTGAAACTACCCCCCCCCCCCTCCCCTCCCTGTGCTTACATCTCTTCCCTTCCTCCCGTACGCCTTTAAGCCCTCCGGCTATTCCTTCCACCACACGCAACCCCACTCCCCCCCTTCCACCCAGGGAGCGCGACGGCATGAGTGGCAGGCGGGGGCAGGAGGAGGGATGTGGGGGCTCCTAGCCAAGAGGCAAACAGGTGCAGCCCCTCTGGAGTCTCTCAAATGGCAGACATTAAAAGCAGTTGGGGGGGGGGGGTGGGGGTAGAAAGAGAAAGATGAAAACATCCCCTAGGATGAGCAGGTCACAGAGTTCGGCACATATCTCTCCGGTCTCCCCTTCTATCGTGCCTCTGCCAGAAAAGAGGTTTTTCCTCCTTCTTTCCTGTTGAGCTTTCTGCTAACTTCTGCTCCAGCACTCAAAAAGGACAGTGGATCCCTTTCTAACTTCTGTTACTTTCCCACAAGGCGCTGCTGCTCCAGCCGGACGTGTCAGTGTGAGGAAACCGGAGCGTGACATCACATCAGAACAACACCGCCGTTTCATCCGCCAGACACACTACTAAACAGTGTACAGTACAAGTGCAACTCTCTTCACATTGTCAGGGAAAACATCAAATCGCACATAAATGCCATCAACAGTAGCTACACATTTGCATGTACGCACACCTGCTGCTGTTCCTCAGAATTCCCCTCCAAACTAAAGCCGGGCGTTTTACTTGGAGCATGCCAGCAAAACCCTGTATATAAGAATAGTTTGCCTCAGACCAGTCGTGACTGAAGCTGTGTGAGTGCGAGTGTGTGCGAGCGTGTAGACAACCACCCACATGGCCGTGACGTACCCAGGCTGACAACACCCCCCACCCACCCCCCACCACCACCGCCGCCGCCGCCACCACCCCCCCCCTCTCCTCCCGGAAAGCCCCAATCCTTTCTTTAGTGGCACTGACGCAGAACCGGGGGTGAGCTCCCACTGCTTCCGGCAACACTTCCGCAGCACGGGGGAGGGCTCTCCGAAACAAAACACGCAGCAAAACACACCCCTGGCAGCCCACGGAGGGCGCTCAGAGGAAGGGCGCCTGGACGCGTACGAGCTCGCTAACACGTGCACAGCGCTGAGGCAACCTTACTGTGTGTGTGGTCAACCTCTTTTTGGCCATGGAAAAAAAAAAGTCTCTCATAAAAGTCCCACTAAAAGCAACTCGATGAATATCACCTCCCGCGCTTTCGGTTGGTCTGGCAGCGAGGACATCTATCAAGATTTCCTATTTACAGCCAAAAGACGACGCACGTACGTATTGATGAGTCTGCCCAGGGACAAGCTGATCAATAAGGCCGCCGCAAAAAAAACATTCAGAAACACTTCCCATCGTATATTCGTTCAATACACTGATCCACCGAGTGTTCTGTACACTGGAAGTTGAACTTGGTGACAAACCTTGAATTGTCACCAGATGTTGAATGTTGAATGTGGCAGAGACTAAAGTACTGGAAACACTAATCTGGGTTGACTAAATCCTATGAAGATTGTTTTGAGTAAAGGCCAGAAGTGAGACGTAGTCCGCTTCAATGTGGTCTTTCAAGGGACAAAACATAACCTCATATTTTGAATAAAAGCAATCTGGTGATTAACGATGCCGAGCATATTGTGTTTGAACAGCAATATACGCCCCTTTAAGTCATTAGGGTGGCGTAATGAAGGTTGTATTTAATGGTACGGTTCTGCTTTTAAACTTTTTTTTGTTCATTTTGTACTGAAAAACAATACAGGACAATTTCAAGGGCTACATGTTGGCCAGCAAAGGCGTTAAATTCAAGGTGGAATTGAAAGGAAATTAGTGTTTTCTTTTTACATTTATTTCAGACTTTTAAATGAGCCCTTGGTGGAAAAAGAAGACTAATAGGTGCTTTTTTTTCTTCTTCTTCGCGTTTTTCCTGAAAGGTGCAGTGCCCTGCCGCTGGCTCCAACTAGCATTAGTGAGCGTGCAAACACACACACATACACACACACACACACACACACACACACACACACACACACAGAGACACACACGCTGCGAGGTAACGGCAGACAGGCGCGTGACTCATTAGGCATTCGTCCCCCAGGGAGATTGCTGGGGGGGCGCGTGCGAGGGAGAGAGAGCGCCGCAGCTGCAGGAATGTCACGGGCGGCTACCGCTGTGTTTGCGCGTGTGTGTGTGTGTGTGTGTGTGTGTGTGTGTGTGTGTGTGTGTGTAGGCGGGATGGCGGGCCGACTTGGCGCGAGCACTAGGGGAAAGGGGGGAGGGGGAACAAGGAGACGACAGAGAAGGAGCGAGAAAAAAATTAAAATGAGCGTGAGGAGGGAGGCGGAGGGGACGAAGCAGTCATTACCGCGCTCACATAACAAGGCCAAAACGATTTGCCTGCTCTGTGTTTGTGTGAGACTGAGATCAAGTTCTTCACGAAACTCACATCTTCACTTTGTTTCCTCTTCTGAGTCTCGCATATCCTGACATTTTCACAGGTGCACCCATAAAAAGGTGATTAGCTACTACTTGTTCTCAAATGGAGATCGCTCAGTATGCAAACCTGATTACTGTGGATAATCAGGTTAAAGCAATAGATCAATTATAGTGTTTACATGGTTCGCAGTAACCAGATTTCCCAGCAACGCTATAATAAAGTTGTTGTGTAAATGATGTGCTTCAAAAGATGTCTGAGGATTTGTAGTCGCAGGAAGAAATGTTTCAACAAAACCAGAAGGACAGAGAGACTGGGTTGAAGTTTATATTTTCTGCTTTAATTAATTAATTAACCTTTATACAATATATTTGACTTTGAAATTGTTGTGATATGAATGCCTTTTTGCTGTCATATCAAAATAGTTAAACAGATTTCTTTTGCTTCACTACCAGCTATTATAATGTTTGTTTATACAAACACCCATTTGCATCCGCTGCACTTTGTGACCTTTCTCAGCATCAAAACACTGAACGAAATCAGACAAAGGCACACAATACTGTGTAGACCGAAAAAAAAGCTGTGCGCTTGTATATGCGTGAAACACAAACATTTTAGAACAGCCACTATCATTCAAGCTGGTTCATCGACAAGTGTAACGCAAAAACTAAAAATTGTCATTTTGTATGCAGGGCGTCTTGTGGCATGTTACTATAGGTCACCTAAGAAGTGTAACTAAAACGCATTACAGAACTTAGCTTTTATTCTTAGTGAAATTCCGGTAGCGGTAGATGTGTGTCATTTATTTTATAATAAAGCACTGCCTGAGTGGTTTCACATGCAGCCATGTGCACTTCATACCTTAGATATTGCACAAAGAACAAATCACTACCACTATAAATTAAGACCAAGCACAAACATTATCAAGTAAAAATCCTTATAACTGCAAATTTACTTCGTACTTGACAAAATAAATTCAGTTCAAGGCCGTGTGCGAGAAAGAGGGAAGAAAACTGAGAAAGCACTGTAGGGCAGACAGGCATGCGACCAAGTTCCCCAACTACCCCCCCCACACACACACACACACACACACACACACACACACACACGCTCTCCTGCACCCTCGGCCCCGCGCGCTGAGCAGAGCGGGCAGTTGCAGCCCAGTGGAGCGGCACAGGGCGGTTGGGGGGAGGGGGTAGTGAGTGTGTGTGTGTGGTGGGGGGGGGGGGGGCAGAGTGCGAGAGGCGGCGGAGGAGAGGGGGGGGGCAGAGTGCGAGAGGCGGCGGAGAGGAGGGGGGGGGGGGGGGGGGCACAGAGTGCGAGAGGCGGCGGAGAGGAGGGAGGGGGGGGGGGCACAGAGTGCGAGAGGCGGCGGAGAGGAGGGGGGGCCTGCCTGGGCGGCGCTGGGAGGTCAGTGCAGTCGAGCGTGGCAGCGCGCCTCTGTCTCTCCCATTTCCCTCTTGTTTCCTCCTCCCCTCCTCTCTCTGTGTGTTTGGGGAGGCCCACCGACGCCTCCCCAGGAGAGCTTTATGGACAGGTAACGACTGAGCCTCTCTCGAGGTTGTGGTTAGTAAATTCAACTCCTATTTTTTCTTCCGTCAGTCCCAACAAGTCAAATCTGATCCCGACAATCATTAGAAGATCAATGAACTTGAGATAGCTTCTAGAATCCACTAGCACGCTGTAAAAGTACAGTCTAACATGTCTCAGGGCTCCATCTATGAAACATATAAACACACAAATATATACACAACTTGGACAATGAGCAGGAACTACGCCGGCGAGGGAAAGCAAAGAAACTGAAGAATAGTATTAAACAAAAAAAACGTGTGGAAGCTAGTTTACTTCTCGACATACATGTACACACATGACAGAACATTACTGTCTGCAAAGGCCTGAAGTGACGGAACATGCATTTAACTACCAGAGGAAATCCCATGGCGAACAACAAACGCAAACACTTGACTGCAGTCGAGACACACACACACACACACACACACACCACGAGATGTTGGGAGGAGGGGTTTTAGAAATATTGCTTTTGGCTTTGTGGTGATAAGCTGCATTTAGCCAATAGACAGATGCTCCAACTTAATTTAGCCGCCTGTTAACCCGCACCTGCACCTAAACGCACACACATCCACTCATATAGAGAACAACAATTTAAGAAGCTCACACAGAGTATGTACACAGGCACATGAAAACACATGAAGCTCTGACATCTTGCACACTGTAGAGGCTTGTTGAACTGTTCATTTGAATGGAGTTATTCACAGATAGAAATAAATCAAGAGAAACTGAAGAGTTTCAGCTAGTGATGTTTTTTTTTAACACATTGCAATTTGTCTTGATCTTTATAAGCGACATTAGAGTGCATATAACATTACAGTTTTTACATCATTAGAGTTCTTCTCTGATGCGTCCAAAACTCAGAGACACATGCAGAAAGACACAACATACGCACAGTTCTGTGCACTTCTGGGCCAATGACCGCTTCCCGTGTTACCATAGCAACATAACCTCAGCAACACACATGCAAGCACAAATACACAACATAGAAGGAGTGTACAGTAGGTAGCTGAAGACAACTCCAAATCACCTAACAGCTCAACTTCTACTATTTTTCTAAATATTTTGCACTCATTTTAATCATGAAAATGTCAGTCAGTCATCTTCCAGGCCGCTTATCCCTCATAGAGGGTCACAAGGGGGTTGGAGTAAATCCAAGCAAACTTGGGCGAGAGACAGGGTAAACATGAACATGAAAATCAAGAAAATGTAATGATAGAAAATACTTTTGTGCAGAAATTGTGTATATTGCTGTGTGTGTGTATTTCATTCCACTTTGCAAGAGGAGCCCTTGATTGAAAGAGGTCTTTACGAGCCGGAGGAGGGGAGTGTAATTTCCTCCCGGCCTCCGCCAGTTCCGCTGAAATAACAGAGCAGAGGAAGCCCAGCTCTCCCGGGAGGAGACACACGCACGAGCACACACATGCGCACACAGCATGCAGGCAAGTCAAGCCAGCCATTGAGGGCGTACGAATAATCACCGGCATGCGCGTATTGCGACACAGAAACAAACCAACACATATGTATGTACAGACAAAATCACAAACATACAGAGCCGAGACCAAAAATGTACATACACGATTTTGAGTATTTATCGTGCAAAGGAATGACATCCGGTCCAAAACACACAAAATAAGCCACAGCTAACAATCCCAATGGCCCATTTAGATAACAGTTTGAGTTGAGAACTCATTTAAGCAATTCATCACATAACATGGTTAATAGCTTCGAAAGGTAGTTATCCACATGCCAATAAGAGTGGATAAACAACATCATCGACACGTTTAAATTGTACTCTGTTATAAACAGCTCGCGCACGGGTCAACGCAGCTCATTAACTTCCATGAGCTCGGAGGAGGCAGGTGAGAAGTCTTCCCACCAGCTGCTTTGCTTTTTTATGATCACTTGCCTCATGCCTATAGCGAAACAACATCACTCAAAGTTCAGCCATCAAACTTTCAGAATCAATGACTGCATGGGGTGATTTGTGTACGTAGGCAGGCACATAGTGTGTAGTGAGTGAGCGAGTGAGCCCTGTGAGAGAGAGAGAGAGAGAGAGCGAGCTCATCAGTGGGGGAGTGCTGGCTGCCCCGAGGGGAGTCACTGGGGAGAGAGGGAGACGCCAGTACAGGCCACACAATCCCCTCTTGCCCCCCCACCCCCGTAACCACCCCCCTCCTCCTACTCCTCCTCCGCCGCCGCCGCCTAACCGCCTCGCACAGAGCTGCCAACATACTTAGGCTGTGTGTGTGTGTGTGTGTGTCCGTCCATGTATGCAAAAGCGTCATGTTGGTATTCACTTGGTGGGTCTACAGGCTTCGGCCCCAGAAAAGGAAAGGAAGAGAGCTACAGCTACAACAACAACAACAACCTTGAAGCTCTCATGCCGCCGCTTACGTCAATAACTGAGTTTTACTGTGTAACAGCTGTAATTGAAGCTCAGCTGCACAAGCCGTAGCAAGCCAAAATCTAATCTGAACCTGAACTTCAGCGAACGCGCTCGAATCCTCCAGTGAAAACGAAGACGTATGCAAACGGCTGGTTTATCACCCTTCCTCCCTCCGCTTATTCGGCGGAACCCCGCGTGTGTCAGGGTACAGGTCTTCATTTGTGGCTGTGAGAAACGTCACCAGTTTACCTGTATCACTCAAACACCTCCGGCTTATCTAAACCGCCTTCGCCTTGCGTGCCTCGCCCACAATAATCAGCAGCAGCCACGCTCAGTAGCTCGCTAAGCCTCTTACACCCTTCCCTCAAGATTAGTGCATGGGAGCGACGACAGATGCGCTCCGTGGTGATAAGAGCACGTGCGCGCGCTCGCGGAGACACGTGCACGCTCACACCTGTGTGAACAGATTTAGCGACGGTGAGCCGGCAGCGCGCTCCCCTCAAAGCCGACACACAAACAAACAGAGAGGTGACGCTGTAATCGTGACACACCTGCGAGGCCTGCAGGGTTTGGCATGGTGCCCCTGGCCCGAGGCCCCCGGGGGGAGGGGAGACGCACCAGGCAAACAAAAGTTCAGCCGCCAGGTGAGGAAACGGGATACTATGGGACAGACGAGTTCGACCAACAACACCTAACGTCAAGCGGCCACACCGGGTGGCTCAATGGCTCCGGATTAAAAGGCTGTTTGATACTCAGCGTCAGTGAAAGGCTGAAAGTGGATTTGATGTTCATGCTGAGAAACATTACCATCAAATTTGGCGTGTGTGCCTGTAGGGTCTTGATCACCAAGGTTACAGACAAAGACAATGCTCCAATTCACACTGTGACTTGTATGTAAAGCTGGGTGACAACACAAATATGTGGAGGAAAGACGTATGCCTCGTCCCGCATTCACACATGCTAAACTTATTCTAAATGAACAGGACATGTGGTCTATTTAGGAAATAAACAGTACAGATTAAAAAGACTGTTATGGTGATTATTTAACTCAGTGTTACAGTGAGGGAAGCCTAAGCATTCCTCACAGCCAAGTCAAAACAATAAGACATTTGCTTTTATGAAACTATCAAAAAATAATAATTTGGGCTTTAATAAAATATTACAATCAAGAATGCTTCTTTTCACACAACTATGTGTAGCGCTGTCCGCATGCATCGTGCCCTTTGACAAGTCAAAAGCTCCAACAATGAGGCAAATTCTTGATTACACACAGATTGACACAGGTAATGAATATCCACAACAAATAAGTCCCCAACGCTAACTTAAAACACGTTTCCACACAGCATCTAGATCACAAATCAACCCTACAAGTACAGACAGTGTAATACCAATACAATGTTCTTACCACTGGAGATGAAATTCGACAACCTGGACAATCACAGATCGGCGGGTGCACCTGTAAGATTCCTTTGGACATAAGAGTCTTGAGACTTTTCCCTGGAAAAACAAAGAAAAAAATGCTTTAAGTAAATACCAACCATATCCCACAGGCAGCAAACTCATATCCTCCATGACAGATAATCATCAACTTGCTTGAGAATGGCCCTTTTTCTTCATCTCACCTTCTCTTGTCAAAAATCAACACATGTTTTCTGAAGGGGTCCGGTCCCTGCAGAGGACTCTAGTTCTGCTTTTCTGTCCTGAAGTTTAATTCTTTGCTTAGGTCACGTGTAGTGAGCCAGAGAGACAGCAGCCTACTGTCATCTGTCTATAGAAATCGGTATATTAAACTATTAGGCTACCATCTTTGACCTGGGGGCGACACCCTCCCCCAACACATCTTAACGCGTGTCAGTTCTGCCTGAGTAACCTCGTGTGTGTATGCGCGCACGCGCTTGAGTTTTTGGCAAGAGGGGGTGCGCGCAGCATGCGGAATTATGGTTTAAAAATAATATGCAAATGTCCACATAAGAGTAACGGAACAGTACCACAACTGCTGTCAAGGTTACTGCACCGGAAAATCTAATAGATACCTACAAAACCCTCTCATGTATAAACGCAGATAAACAAATGAGCCTAATATTTAGTTGAGAAATGTAAATGTTTGGGGAAAGAACATGTATTCGCATGTAATCCCAAATGTTGAGATGACAAACTAAAGCGTTCATTTTAAAATATAGACCCTCGCGAACCTAGCATGCGATGCGTAAAAGTGCAGCAGCGCCTAACGGAACGATTCATCCAATAACGAGCTAAATCACATCTCAACTATCGCGCGTTAAATTCTACCCGTCTAACGTGTCACCTCAGTCACGGTGCAGCCTAGTCCAAGTCCCGGGTTTGGTGAACGGTCGCAGCCCAAACTCTGTGTCCAAGCCTCGGAGGAAAAGCGCCGTTCTGTCACCTTACGCACCGACTGGTGTAACCCTTTCACTCCAAAACCCAGCGCCGAACCGCGGCACCCAACTTTGTACCCGCAATAAGCAGAGTCCGAAAAAAGTGTTATATTTATGGCGAGGTTTCCTCGACCAAACGAACCGTGAGAACAGTGATGGTTATTCTTACCTTTGTGTCTGATACTGCGTTTCCAATCTTTGGCGGTCTCGCGTCCACTGACAAACTGGAACTCGTTGGGGGTAAGCCACTCGCCCCTGTATTTGATCGAGGGCCCCTTACTACCTTGACACAATTTATTGATATAAAGCAAAGCCTTGTTTTCCCCGCACTCCACCTCGATGCACGGCTCCCCGTTGTCGAAGAAGGGCTGAAAGTCGGGGATGGAGGAGAACCTCTCCAGCATCAAGTCGTCCGTGTGATGGTGGAGGTGCTGGTGATGCAGCGCCGAGTCGTGGAGCCCCAAGTACGCACGGTGATGGGCGAAAATGTGGTCGTACGGCGGCGGGTGCGGGGTCACCACGGGGATAGCGGCGGCATTTAAAGGGGCCAAGTATTCGGACTGGTTGAACGCAGTCAATGCCATGTCGTCCCCATCCAGCCTCTCCTTCTTGATCGCAGGCATGTTGGTGGGTGCCGAGCGCCGGTAACAAGTGAGAAGCTGCTCGCCCGATCCAACTTCAGCGTCCTCTCCGCCTGCGAGTTGGGCTGAGCCAGACTTGGAGACGCGCCGCTTGGTTTTACGCAGAGACCCCGTGTCGCCGTGAGACAGCGGTCTGGTGAAGTTGCCGGATAGATTCCCATTCAGTAGTTTCCAGCTCGCAGCGGCAGCAGCGCTCTCTGCCAGCCTCGCAGCTTCCACCTCCCACATTTAATCACACTCGGTCTGTTAATACCTGACATGGTGAGCCCTGAGCGCCCGACATTATGTTACCTATGGTGACCGTTACGAGTCGCAGCGACGCGTCTTTTTTTCGCCTTTGGGGAAATTAGAAGTAGCCTGGGTATTTCAAAACATACATATTTAACGAGTAGATGCGAAATTTGTAATCGGCTGTGCCGTCTTCGAAAACAAAGCACATGGATTCAGTTATGGGGAGTTTACACGTGGCCAAGAACCAAATTCAACGACGATGAAGACAATAAAAATAAACTGCTGATACATTTCTACTGTGACTCAAAACTCTCATTAACCAGAACCCACAAGCCAAACATACCGAGCTTGATGTTCTTAAGTATTTTGCACAGCATTAATACAGTTGAAAATTTGAAAAGAGTTGTTTTTAACCCCTGTGTATGTCGTTGAAGTCACGCTGAAGTTCACAGACCCAGACCAAACAAGATTTGCACTCTCCGCCGCTTCTCAACTTGGCCCATTTAAACAGCGGAGGCTCGGCGAGAGCCCCGCAGAGGAGGGGGGGCCGCGAGGGACGGCGCGTCACTGCGTAAAATGGAGCGACCGGCATTGGGAGGGCATGAGGAAGTTAACCGTCATATTGCAATTTCATTTAAAACTTGTAAAAGCAATGTCTATCTCTACAACGCGCTTTCATCGAGTTATTAAAAGTTACCCCCCACTATGAGAATACATGTATTATTCATGTGTTCATTTGCAATATCATGCATGATAAACACTGGTATGTATACAACCACTCAATCTGATTATATTGTATTTTTAAATCTTGCTGATTTTTTTAAGCTTTACTTAATGTATTACACCTTTACGGTTTGACTATTTGCTTTCCTTCCTCTTGGAATAAGAGTAATAATAAGGGTTATTTTAATTAGCGTTAAGGCCAAAACACGTGTATTATGACTGCAGTGACCCGTGAAAACCAAATACTAACCAGTACATTCTTGAGTCCTGGTGGACGTTTGTGCTAAATTTGAAGAAATTAGCTGCAGTGATGTCATGAGAATGAGAGAAACTTAAAGTTATAGTGACCTTGACCTTTGACCCGTGAAATCGGATCAGTTCATCCTTAATACGAGTAGGCTGCTTGCGCCCCATTTGAAGAAATTCTCTGGAGGTTAGATGTAATATTCACAAGTTGAACTCTTTCCAGTAAAAGCTGAACTTCATCAATATCTTTCGACTTATATTTTGTTTTAATGTTGGGTTGAAATGTAAAGAATATTTCAAAAGGAAAGTTAGAAATTAGGCTTTCGTTATATTGCAAGCGCTTGTTGCTTTAAATAAAAGTAAAACCTCTTTGGCCTGGAATCACATTTTCTGAAAGCACTTTCTCTCCAGACGGTCTGCAGGTTACGTTCCCCTGAGCTCCTGGAGCCTGTGAGCAGGACCACATCTGACCCCCATCAGTGGAGAACCACCCAGGTGGAGCCACCACCGACACATGGAATAGCCATTCCAGCAGCGGAGGTGGGGTCCAAAACGCTGTGGATCAGGGGCCTATAAATCAGGCCAAACTGCCACTGACACACACACACACACACACACAGGAAGGAGGCACGCCACACCGCAGGCGGAAGCAGAGTACGGGGAGGCAGGAGACCACAACCTGGCCAGAACCCGTATGATGCCTACAGCCGGCACAGCAGACACTCACAAAAACACACGCCAGCTACCTCACCAAAGACATGGACGGGCCCAAGATGGACTTTATTCCTTCTGGGAATGAAGCAGAGACTTGTGATGTCTTAAGGACTGTAATGGAAATTCGTGGGTTTGTTGATCAGGAAGAGACCAAGACTTACAAATAAAGAAAAAAAGAGGGACCAGGAATCACTCAAGAGCTAGCTTTAAAATTAAACTTCAAAAAAAAAAAAAATCAAAAGGCAACATTTTTCAACCAAACAATTATGTCACTTCTCCTGATGTTTGTGACTGTTCCAACCAGCGGCAGGGACATAAATCATGAGCTGCTGACATTTACGCCGAGTGTTTACAAACCCTTTTTTTCCAGGAAGTGGAACACTACAGATGAGAAGCTGTTCGATTCTCTCTTCATCAAACCAGCCCTCGCCACATCGAAATGTCTCGATGGAAACATTGTGGATGTGTGCGTTGGTGCCGCAGGCTGCAGCTCAGGGAGAGCCCTGATGAAACTAGTCATAAAGGGGACACCCACCCCCACACCCGGTTGTGACTCATTGGGCCTTCGCCCAGGTGTTCCCCAAAACCTCTACAGTAATGACACAGTTGTTTCGCCGTACAGCTGAATACATTTTTCCATCATCGCTTTCATAAAAATGTTTGATATAATGTGGAGACCGTATTTAACATCTGCCTCGACCTTCTCTTGCTTCTTTCACCATCGTGTGGCACAGTTCTGAGTATCTAAAGAGAAACCAAAAACCAAGCACAGAAAAAAACCTAAACCGGCTCATACATCTGATGAATTTACAATGAAATACCAATATCAGTAACTGTGTTAGTCACATATACCTTGTTATGACAACAGACCATTATTATGTGTAGGAGTCGCTCACATGTCACACCTGAAAGACAACAGTTTTGACCGATTTAGAGCAGTGATATTAGCCTGCAAGCATTGATTCGAACAATCTAGTCTTTAGTGTTGTCAGATTGATGAATTAAAGGAAAAAGTTTGCTTTTTACTCAAATGAAAAAATTCAATTTACTCAACGGTGCCTATTTACTGAATGCACTTTCAAGTGGAATCAATCTGGTGAGCTAGGACTAACCCCCATCAGTAAAACATGTCATTATTCATGTATTTATTTCATTAATATCAACAGAGGAAAATAAATCTATCATTAAACAAACACGAGATTTTAGGTGAGACAAATGTTCATGGAAATTCCCTATACTGTCCACAACATTACAAGGTGTTTCTTCTATATCTCAAGATAATTTAATTTAATTCAACTTATGTTATACCTTTTCAATGAAATGGTCTTGGTGAAAAGAGAACTGAAAAGGACGAGTTTCACTCAGTTAAACTGAAATGATTCTACTCAAATGAATGGGAATCATGATCGACTCTTGCTTTCGGGCATTTTGTTCCACCCTCGAAGAACATTTCCCCATTCCCAAAAGATACTGACTTATTGTTTATTGTGATTGCCAGTTTCCAAATACAATTTAAATTCGTTGTATTGTAGTACCATAGATAAAATAATCACAGACATAGTATGGTGATCAACTATGAAGATTATTGTCATTATTGATTAATCTGTATGTTAGCCTATGAAATGTTGGCAAAAGTCCAAAACACAAAAATATCGGATTTACATTTTGTCAATAGAGGCATCACAACAAATTCTTTATCAATTCATATTGAGCACCAATGCAGGTTCTTAAAACCATTTGCGAGTGTGGCACACAGACAGGACTGAACCTGATATACAATCCAACGATTCGGACCAGTTTACTCCTGATTCCGAAGTCAGTCTGAAAACTAGAATGCACAAAACATTTTGAGGACGGATACTCTGCGTCCTCCACGTGCGTTTAACGTCCATTCCCTTGCACCGGTCGCCGGTCGGGAACCCCCCTACCGCGGCCCCCGCCTCTGCGCCGTTGTTGGCGGCGGCCCCGGAGCCGCAGCGCTGCCGGCGGGGGAGAGAGGTAATAAATAACCCGGGGAGAGGAGCGGAGACCGCCGGGCGGTGCACAGTCTGACCTGACAAATACTCACTGGAAAACCATCAGAGAGAGAGAGCCCACCCCTGGCGCTTGGAGCCAGCCTTTCAGACATGAGCTGCAAAATATATAGGCCCCAGCCCCTACTGGAAAAAAAGAAAGGAAGACAGACGGACAGAAGCGTCTCCGTCTGCACCCCCCCCCTCTCTCTCCCCCCCCCCCCCCGCCATCCACACCCAGACACCGCCGGAGACACGGCGAGAGTAATTAACTATTTAAAGCGGAGTATGAATTTCTTTCAGTGGCCTACACAGTATGTCTCTTCCAATTTTCCCAAAATAAATAACGCCAAGAGCAGATAAAGTCGCTGTAGGAAGTAGCCTAAAGAAAAAGGCAAGTTAAGGTTTGAGTAATGGTTTTATTGTTTAGGTTCATCCCAATTAATGTGAATTTAACACAGTTCGTTCCACTTCTTAGACTTTTTAGGAGCGTAGTTTAGTTATAGGAGCCAGTTTATCCAAATGAGAAACTACACAACTGTTCAAAATCACATAGCTTGAAGGGATTTCATTTTAGTCGCCAACAATGTCACTCTTTTAAAATGTGTTCCTACTAGCTAGATGGTTGTATGTCAGCCTACAAATTGCGGTACCATACCGTTAACAAGCAAAAGTAAGACAAAAGGCAGGATGTGAAGAAAATAATACTTCTAACGGTGACTGTGGCAGGACATTTTTCCTTCAATACCATCACCATGGTCCATGTTTTGTTTCTGTGTGTTTGACTTTTGTTCACATTGGTTTTACCAGGGCAAAAATCAAACCAGTGGCCTTTCAATGCTAGCCGCTCACAAAATAGTTAGTAATCCTCTACACCGCCATCGATGGTCTCTTACGTTTTAGGTACCTGTGCAGTTAGCTAAATGACTCGAGATGTTTTTTGATCTTTGCCTCGATGTTTCTCAGTTCACTATTCCTGTGACTCGTTAGTAGCCCTTGTTTTTTTCTGGCCTCCATCTGGAACATCATGACATGTGGGGCGTCCTCGGCTAAATAACAGTAAGAGCACCTGACCTGCAGTACAGTGGCACGTTCAGTCAGTCGCTAACCCGAGAGGTCACGCTCAGACGCGATATCGTTCACACACACACACACAACTAGCAGGCGCCGCGCACTAAGCTGGGTTGTCCGACTAAGAGTCTCTTAACAAGGAAGTAACGTACTGTGAATCCCGTCAGTGCGGACGACAGCGCGGCCGCCGGTGGGCAGAGCTCCACTTATGAAATAGCTGATTGAGTCAGAGACCTGTGTTTTTTTGGGGAATTCTATCATCACCCTAATTGAGAAGAATGCAATTTAATTTCAGGTGCCAAATTGCTCTTGATGAAGCGCAAAGGGTAATCCATAAAGTGGTTTGACAAGGAGACACTGTGAAAAATTGACTTCCGTGGTATCGATGTGGAGGCGAAGAATGTCCGGGTGGGAGATGAACAAGAATTGTTGGGTAAAAATGACATTGATATCTGCACATGGCCACTACGGTATGACTGATGTCAAGGAAAGACTTGTTCAGGCAACACACTCTCGTTTAGGAATGCTAGAGGTCCAGGCAATTTTTTTTAAATGTTAGAATTAAACAATTAGTCAAACAAAAAAATAGCAGGTCTGTGACACAAACTGTGGTCTCCTGTGTGAATCGTAAACCCTTCCCCCCCCCTCCCTCCCTCCCTCACCCCTGACCTCCACGACCCATTACCTGCTCCAGTATGTGTCATGATGAAGATGTCGCATCGCATAGTCAACCCATTACAGTGGGTATATTTCATACTTCTTCTCTGGGCCTCACACTACTTCTCATTTGTGCACTTTGATCAAATCAGAGTAGAAATAGACAGACAGCGCCCCTCGTTTCAGGCCAAACTTCTTTTGTAGTCATTAAAACTCATTAAATCTATTCGCTCCCCTGCTGCCTTTTGCTGACTCACTCTCATGTTATCTGGACATGATACTTCTCAGGGGTCCTGGTAGGGGGATTAGCTCTCCTGAATTGGAATTTGTGGAATTTAATATCCAAAAAAGTCTGTGGGCTTTGAGCGTACTTAGCAGTTAGCAGACATGGAGAAACATCATTAGCAGGGGTAAAAATGTAGATTAGAGAGGTGAAATTCTGACAAGAAGAAGAACTACTTTTGGCATTTCAATTCCCTCCATCTGGCTCTAAACACCACATCGTATTTCAAAACTTTACATTGGTACTATGTGTCTCTAGTGTCTCAGCGGGCCGTGTTGTTGCCCACTGTGTGCAGTCCCTGAACACCGGCAAATGCACTGGTCTCTTTCTCCAAAACCGTTCAAGTCAAATTTCCCCTTCGTTTTAGGTTTCAAAACATTTGAACAGCGTACGGCCCTGTAAGCACAGACAGACCTGGGTGCTATTTATGTGGTATGACCAGGGCCTTAAGCTAAATCTTCACCTAAGCACCCATCCAAAAACGTCCACCAAAAAAAAAAAAAGGTTTTAAAACTGAACTAGCGTGGGACCAACGCAGTCCTCCAAACTCCCACATTTCAGAGTTGGCAAGCAGAAAGGGTAACATTAGACGCTGGCGGCGGGCAGGCAGCCGGGGGTCGAGGCGACGGTGTGGAGGAGGAGGAGGAGGGGGGGGGGGGGGGGGGGGGGTGTTATGCTGTCGTGGCGGCGCCCTTGGCCTCCCCCGGCGGATCCCGGGGGTCAGGCGGCTGTCTGTGATCCCACACAGCGGCTCTTCCACATGGGATTTATTTTCTTGCTGGATGGGCAGGCAGGCGGCCCAGGAGGATTCTCATTTTAGACCAGCGTCTGTAGCTGTCAACGCCAGCCGACAGAGGCGAGCGGACACCCGACCCCGAGTATCCTCCCTCAACACTCCCCTTTGGACCTTCCCCTCCTCCTCCTTCTATTCCCTGTTCACACACACACGCATAGCACATGGGCCAGTGCACGCTATGCACGCACGCACACACACACACACGCACACACACACACAATAAGGATTTCACCGCTTCTCATTTTGTCTAAATCAAACTTGAGGTGGGGAAATAATGAAAATTAGAAATCCTTCATGATTGTTTACTCCGTTTTCACTTCAGTAATCCTTATCTTTGGTTATAAAGCACTGTGGTGAACTCAAAGCTTCCACGAGCAATGAGCCAGGTCCAGCAAAAAAATGCACAGCGTCTCCCCTTCCTCCCCAGCGCCGTTAATAATTTGTGCAGTAAAAGATAGCGTGCCTCTCCGAGTTTGTGGGAGTTATTGGCACAGTATTCCCCGCCATATTTGTGCGAGGCAGTGATAGGAACATAAATTATTTCTTATCTCTTCCGCAATCCATTTTTCAAAGGCCTCACTCTGTGTTTGAAGGGTAGCAGCACCAGCAGCCAAAGACCAGATAGCGAGCTACATTAGCCTTCGAGAGATCCGACTTGGTGATTTCAAACAATGCAATAAGAACATAACTTATTGATAGGGGCAGTATCGTTAATGACTATAACTTAATACCAAATTATGCCACTAGAATACAACAAAAGATCAAAAACAAATGCTTAGCAGAATAATTGATGATCCAAGTGGGAAGGACTTGAAGATTAAATTAGGTTTGATGAATTCAATTGTTTCTAAAAGTGGACCAAAGCGGACACAGTGTAGGCCAACATTTTAAAGAATGTCACTACTTTGTTATTTTTGTAAAAACAGACACTTAAGCTTTTGTAGAAAGTAAAACTAGCCTCTAACACAAAATTCTTAAATAAGCTAAGCTCCGTGCATTGAACTGCAAAATGATCCCTTTCTAAAAAAGTGTGAACAATGAACAACCTACAATGAAGAGCTGTCTACGTGCACACTCACGTCAAAGGAAAACAGACAGAATGTGCATTCGCCAGAAGCACGATCAAAGTCCCTGGACATCATGAGCCACTTCTGGTCATCACCAAAGCTCTTTTGAAAAAACGCAACAATACAACAAAAGGAAAGTTTTGCGGAAAAAATTTAAATAAATAAATCGCAATGACCGGTGAAGTCTTGAGAAAGCAGATCCAGACCTGGACACCTTAACCAACATCTCCTTGGGAAACCTTTTAGACACATGTTAATCTGCAGAGACAAAATTATAAATGATAAATATCAAAAAGCTCCCCTGCAAAGCATTAATGTCTGCTTGCAAAGAATAAACCCTCGCTCTCCAAGCTGCTATTGATTTTTTCTTCCCTGTGTGATGTGAAACCAGCAATCAGCACTGCGGTTCAAAATAGCCCTGAAACTGGAGCCGAGACGTTGATGAGTCGCCAACACATTTCAATTAGCGAGCCGCCCTGGCCGATCTCTCCCCCGGGGCACAAAGTGCAGAGGGTCGGGCACGCCCAGCCCAAGTCCACATATGCTCCCGAGTTGGCTTCGATGGATCTGATAAGGCACGAGGGCGAGTTTGTACATGCTACAATCAAGCATTTCTCCATTTTCCACATCTTTTCAAAGTGACAAAAAGAAAAAGCATGTATCGAGAGGTCAAACCGAACGTAGCCTCTAAAGAGTTTGTTTGACACGGGTGCTTTGCGCTGTAGAGACGTGGGATGAGCCTGAGCCAGTAGCTGCTCACATCACATGATTTTGAGATGAGAAATAATGGTCCGCCAACTGCTTAACTTTTATTTATGCAAGTAGCCCTTCCAGAAAATGGTTTCCACTTTAAGTGTCCCCGTGGCGATACCATCCATGGCCTAGAGGAGGAGTGACTATCCAGTGCTTCTGGATCTCCGTTGTCAGCTACTTTACTAAATCTATATTTGAGATTCTCAGAGCGTTTTTATGAAGAACCTTTTTATTCTTTGACATAAGAGTGTCCCATCTGAACCCATGCAAGTTGGTTCTTTAGGAACTTAAGATTAATGATAAAGATATAGATTGAGCACTAGAATTTGTCATCAGATTCATAATCCTGGTTAAATCCAAATGTTTTCAGGCAAAGTAAGTTGTTTTTTTCTTGCTCTCTCATCAACCACAGCAGAGTAGCCTTGCATTGTGTGTGTTTGTGTGTGTGTGTGTGTGTGTACACGTGCTGTTCTTTCTCCACTGAGGGGCCAGGGGGTTACGGTGAAGCCACAGGGCCACAGCGACAACTCGCCGCCCCCCCCCCTTACAGCCCACAGCACCTCTCCGGCCTCTTGCTCCCCGCCTGGCTGGCAGACACACCACTCGCTTCATCCACCCCCTCCGCTCTGGGCCGATCGATACGGCTCTTCGCCTTTCATCTGACCAGAGCTTTGGAGGAGCCGCACTTCCTGAAGAAAACCCAATACAGCACTCCCTCTCAGGGCAGCTTGTTCTCTCCGTCTGGGAAAAGTGTGTGTGTACCGATGCTGGTCTACATGTGTTTGTGAATGTGTGGGTGTAAGAGAAGGAAAAGGTTTTGTTTGGTGGCTTATCAAAAGTTCGGTTTGCTTGACGGGCATCTACGGGAGAGACAGAAGTAGTCGAGTTTGATCCGTGCAATATGGAAATTGCTCTGCAAGGACGCCTTGAATCAGAGAAGATCCTCCACGCTCATTTAATGGGTAAATTACCTGTCAACCGCACTTAATTGTATCCAAATATGAATATCCCAAGGCTCCGGTGGGTGAAATCATATATTAATAATTTTACCTGGGCTGATGGGAGAGAGAAGTTCACTGGAACATCCTCATAAATACTTCAAACGCTGCAGAGGCAACATTCATTTCGCTCTCTGAATTTTTTTCTCAGCTTATCTAACAGCTTCCGGTGATGGTTGAGAATTGGGAGTCTTAACTCCCTCTCTTCTCTGCTTATCCTACCGATTTCTGTGTTCTTTGTTGTAGGGGAATAACTTCCTGTGTGGGAGAGAGAGAGACTGAACCTCCTCACTCAGCACCCAGGTGTTAAACAACAGAGACTGCTTAGGTCACAGTGAGGTCAGGTGAACACAACACCTCCCGGGACTGAAAAGGTTTTCTGACACTATTTGACAAAATTAGCTTTTCAGACCTAAAAACAATCCACCATAAATTAGCAAAAAGGCAATATATATTAACCACCTGATATAAATATGAAATAATATCAGGGCAAACTTCTGTTGAACTAATAGCATTAACTTTACGTTGAATTACGTTGGTTCAATGTAGCGAAAAAAGGTTTGATGTTTTTAAACTGTTCGCCATGACGCTGTGGTTTAGCTTGAGTTTAGTAAGAGGTAGCTCACTACACTTTCTGGGGTGTAGAAGTCCTCAAACACACACATTGTGTATCACCCTCCCAGATGCAACAAAATTGGCAGTTCACTTTGTAAGTTTCTTAAGAGACCGTGCAGGTCAATTGTCAGCAACGTGAACGGCTGGTCCTATAATTAGCTAATTTGATTTGCAAAGTGTATCTACCTCAGTGTTATTGAAGTTTATTTAATAAAAGACAGATTTCTTTATTTCTTATTCACCAACCAAATGACCATGGATAGGTACAACCTCACAGAAAAAAAATCTATCCCTCTATCCCCTTTAACAAGATTAGTTTTGATGGAGCAGATAAAAAGGAGCCCTAGACTGTTTTACATCTGTTTCACTTGTTATTTAACTACATACAGTGGCAACATGTACATGGATAATCCATGCTTGATTCTTTGATACCTGGGGTGACCGCTTTATTACAGGTACGAGTTAACGCACATGCTTTCACATGGCCCACCCACCAGCGAAGCTCTAGTCAGGATGTTGTGCGAACAGATGTTTAGTCTGCCCTGAGCAGCGCACTGCCATGTGGTTTTATTGGCCCTCTGAATTCACTGGCTTTCCACAGAGAAACCATTGCCTTGGTCAATATGTCCCGGCCCACAAAAACACACACGCCAAGCCTTTGAGGTGGAACGTCAAAGGGCGGAGGAGCAGGGAGGAGATGGGAAGGGGACGGAGGTAGGAAGCGAGAGAGCTGCTGTAGGAGGCCGCATAAACAAAAGAGTGTGGCCACCGAGGATTGGCGCATTGTCCCACTGAAAAACGTCGCGCATCAGATGACTCAGTCTCCGACACAGCGAGGGAGGAGTGGAGAGACAGTCCTCTGTCCCAAACAGTTTCCAGACTAACAAAAATAGGCCGGTTAATCCCTAACCGATGGCAACCAAATGTCAAGTGAGGGAGGAGAGTGCTAGGCGGTTGGAACGTATTTTCCCGGTCAAAGACTTAGAAAACTCTAAACTTATGACCAGAGTACATACAAATGAAAATGTTAATAAGGCAATAGCAAGGCCTCTGGTTTATCTTTTATTTATTGATTTATGTATTCATATTAGGTGTGTTTCCTGCAGAAATATGATTTCATGCTGCATTCGAGAAAATAAAATTATACTGTTCTTAAAAAAACGTTGCTTTTCACGTAATTTTCCCAGGGACCATCTGCTCACTGCACATGATAAATGACTGCCGGTAAGACGCCCCGGCACTAACTTAAATGCAGCCCTGCTCCCTGGTCTGCGTCAGGTGCAGGTTAAGGACACCCACTGTTAGGGAAGCAGGGACGGGTTTGGGGCGGGAAAGAAGTGAAGAGGGGCTCCAGGAATGCAGGGCGGCTGCCTTGGCAGGTCGACACAGTGAGGATCACCCGCGCCGGCGTGGGGCTGATTAATGCGCGGGGGGAACGAACGGGAAGGAAAACAAGCCGATAAATCAGCCACCGGGCCTCTATGCTAATTGTAATTGAAATGAATTCGTCTGACCCATAGAGCAGCAAAGACTCCAATTGGTATCGACCAATAGTGCCCAAGTAATCGGACGGAAATGATACCAGGATCACCGGTACCACTAGGCTGGTGTTTGTGCCCCAAATATAAAAAGGGGTTTTGGTAAACAACAAACACTTGTGTGGTTACCCTGGCAAATGGGTGACAATGGAGCGGTTATTCAGGGTTCAGGCTTCTACGACTTGAGGCCACAATTTAGACGTGAGCTAAATTGAGTTAAGGCTACAGAGGGCCTTAACTCAAAAAATGAGTTCTGCTGCCACAAACCAAAAAGTGTGAAACATTACCTGGTCAGGTTGAGAAAATATATACAACCATCATTTATTCAAACATAGTCTAGTGCTGCAAAACGGCCATGCATAAGATGTCGAGATGCATACAATGTCAGCCTTCCAGCCGGCTTTCACAGCTGAGCAGGGAGCTCCCTCCTCATTAACCAGGCCGATCACCAACTAATTGGGAAGTGCACGGACCTGTGAGCGCAGGTGTGTATTCAAAATCAATTTGAGGATAGATCCAATAGTTCTGAAGACAAAAAGCTCCTATGGTTTTTTGATTCAATACATTCTGCAGAGTCCAGACAAAGAGCCTTTTGAATGACTACTGTAAATGATTTCACGGTTCTGAGCTGTTCAAGCACTACAGACAAGTACAGCATTTAGTTACAAAGTGGTTAATGTTTGCAGATCGTCTAAGGGCCACAGTATATTTCTAGAATAGATAATGCTTATAAACTCTATATGAATAACCATGTTCAAAGCAAAAAGCAAAAGTAGTCTCGAATAGGGATCCATGTGTTGAGCACTTCTGCTGCTTCTCTTGCTGGGATTCGGTCTCGATTTTGTGATCTAATAACCTTCCCCCATGAGACTAAAAAGCATCCAAACCTCACTGCAGGAAAATAGAAATCCTCCTCCATTCACACACACAGAGGAATACCAAGGGTCATAACACACCGTACCCTCATCGGGGTATTAAAATGACAGCGTAGCCGCACGCGCTAGTCACTCACACCGTTTCAAGTACACACCGTGGAAGGTGTCTGTACAAATTGTCAGCACGAACTGTGCGGAGAGGAGTTTTACACACGGGCCGATTCTGCGCCGTTTGAAAGAAGGTTCCACGCGCTCGGCGACAAACTACACAACAAGCGCTCGCCCCCGCAATTCCTAGCTCTTTGAACCCTGTGGCTACAACGAACAATAGGAACAAAGCGTTGTTTTTCAATTGTCAGTGACAGTGTGGGCTGCTCGGCGCGGAGGCCTTCGCCCTCACTGCTCCTCACTGCTGGGGATGTGGCAAACGAGGCAGAGCAACACCGAGGAGCCTACGAGACGACCGGGGGCCTTTCTCTGCCTGCACACCCCCTCCGCCAACCTACCCCCATCCTTCCTTCCCGTCAGGAATCTATATTTCATAAGCGAGCTGTGGAGCTCCAGTGCCCAATTATCAGCAGATAAGGCGCAGGAAGCCCTGAAGCGCCGGCACGGCTATTTAGACGGGGAGGGGAGGGGGGGGGGGGGGGGGGGGGGGAGCTGGAGAACGAAAGGCAGGCAGGGACCCAACCCCCCAGGGGCACTTCGCCCTCGCCACGCTTTTTTTTCCCCTTCCTTCCCTCTCTTTTTTTCTTTTCCCTCCCTCGCTGACAGACCCCCCCCCTCCCCCTCCCTTACCTTAGCGGCAGGGTTCAATTAGTGCCGGCGGCGGCTAGCACCCGCAGCCCCGCTCAGCCCGGGAGCTGGAGCCTCTATCAGCACACACCAACAACACGCAAGGCTGAGTCCAACTAGCGAAATGACGTCAAGGCAAAGTTCTCTGTTGGCCTCACACATGCAGGCACATGCACGTATTCACACACACACACACAAGCGGAGAGGCTTTTAGTATCTCCACCCTGAGCAAAAATGCGATATAGAAAATTGAAGGGATAAATTGAGGTAAATTGTTTTTCTTAAATCCGCAACATGTAGGTGAGAAATGTTCCACTGCTAGCTTTAAAACCTCTACGTCTCTGCAGATGCGTTACTCATATTCATTGTTGGAGTTCAACTATATTTTGAAATGATGTAAATTGCTGTTATTTTACCATTGGTCAGATTCTGCCTCCTCGGACCGGCACATTTAGGTCAAGACTTTTCACACTCTTCCGTGGCCCCGGACCTCTATTAGCAAAGGGGCAAAACTCCACGTGCACCTTGTATTTTCAGACCCCATCAGAAGAAAAAAAAACACTCAAACCACCAATGCTGAGCAAGGTCGGCCAGGGGTCAGCCACAGCTCACGGATACGAGACGGATATCGATTTGCTGGGACAGGCCGTAAGCGCACGCACACACACATTCTTCCCCCTCCTCTCGCTCTACAGTCACAGGGCAGGCATCCGCCAATAGATCAGCCAGGGGCAGGAAACGGGCCGGGTCAGAGGGGACAGCGCAGTTCGTGTGTGTGCGTCTGTGTGATGATAAGACTAACAGCCTGCTGAAAGTTGCTCTCACCCAGAGCTATCCACGACCATAAGGGCTGCGCCGATTCCTCTCGAAGCGGCAAAGAAACAGAAAAATGGCTCTCACCAAAGAGTGATGCCTCATTCATCTTCCTGCCACTGAGAGACACGCACCAACAAGGGCACACTCAACACACTGGCCTTTGTTAATGATCGGTAATTGTTGTCTTCTTTCAGAGTGCCACGCAGGTTGATGTTGTTCGTCAGCCCATCAGTCGGGAGCTGATCCTACAGAACATTTGTCACCGCGGGAGTTTGCGCGGGCGTGTGTTGTTGTCCCCGTTGCCTAGTGGCCTGTGTGACGGGATCCGCCAAAGGCAGAGATACTGAAGACCGAGGCGAGCCTTCGGCCGCCTTGGGTGGACTAGAGGCTCAGCTGGAGTCTCGCACACACAGCCTCGGCGGCGCATTGGTCGCCATGTGTGTGTGCACGTGCCATGTATGATTGCTGTGCATGGCTGAATAAGTTAAGTGTATGCCTGAGTGTACGTGCACGTGTGCGTGCACGTGTGTGTGTGTCTGAACTGTATGTGTGTGAGAGAGTCAGGGGGCAGTGAAGCGGAGGAGGGCAGGCAACGCTCCCAGGCATAGAAAGCAGGCCAACTCCATCTCCCACTACGGCGAGCTTCAAAGACATGGGGCAGTAAGACTAGAAATGGTAGAGCACTGCTGGTTGTATCAGATGATCCGCTATGTGGTATTGAAAATAAAAACTGCCTCACCGAATGTTGAAAACAACGGCATATTCGTATTTTTTGAATGATGCAAATCCTAGGTTCAATAATCTTTGAAACTATATCTGTATTTAGTTTCCAAATAAGAATGGAAGGTGTTCGTTTTTTGATGGATGTGCAAAAAAGAGAAAATAAATAGTTTATCACCATTTTACTCATCTGCTGTTGCAGTCTCTCAACCGCTTTCACCTCAAACTACTGATAGGTCGAGTCGTTTTAACAGAGGGGAAAGGAGTAAACAACCCAAAGACAAAAGATTCTGAGACACAGACGATAGAAGAGAGCTCAACAGTCAGGAGGAAGTGAACTTCCCCCGCTGATGCTCTTGTTCCACGGTGAGAATCCCCCGGCCGGCAGCCTCATACATCTGGTTCCAGTTAGCTCTCAGCGCTGTGACGCGTTTCCTGTGCTGCTGCTCCACGCAGCCACGACGCAGCCCTCCCAACGCCACGACAGCCTAACTCTCTGGAGATCCTTTGACTCTCTCACACACACACACACACACACACACACACACACACACACACACACACACACACACACACACACACACACACACACACAGAGAGAGAGAGAAGGCGGCCAGAGAAGGCTGCATTCTGACATTTATTCATAACGTGATATAGATCAATGTTGCTGAAAAGATTTTCAGAGGCCTCCTAAGACAGTATGTTACAGACCGAAATGACAAGGAGTAGTGATATCATATGTAGAGTTACACTCTCAAACTGTGATTTCCAAATACAACATTATATGATTATTTTTAACGGAGGAGTGGTGGGTGGTAGTGTGCTGGGGTGTCCTCTGGATACGGTGGAGGTGATGGGAGACCCACAGGTCCTGCACAAAAGCTCTGCTTTTTTCAATTGTTATTAGCATGGTATATCTGTTTATATTAATGCTATTCATAACGGTTTGTCTCTGTGTGCACTTTGCTGCTGGGATCCTGTACATTTCCCCGCTGGACGAATAAAGGATTGTCTTATCCTATCTCTTAAATATATACGCTTATCAAATATGCAGTTATTCAGAGCTCTTTTGACAGGATTTTTATATTTCCCATTTTTTTGAGGATTGTATACTTTTATTGTACTTTCACTACAGTTATATGCAAGTTAACTGTATTATAGATAGAAAGTGACCAATAAACTGGTAAACTACTCCTTAGGAGGAAATGTTTATATCTTTAAGAACTGCCTCTATTTGATCCAATACCTACCTACCCTTAATAGATTAAACAGATAACATGGAGCGGGCATTTTTAGTATGTTAGGTACATTTGACAGCTGTTAAATTGTGATTGTTACTTATTTCAAAACATTTGTAGTAGTGTGACAAAAACTGCATTTATTTGCTGTCACTCGATCATTAGGATTATTAGATACACAATCCACTGTGGGAGCCTGTTGGGAGGATACAGTTGCTGTGTGTGGAATTGTGCAGCAACTGTCGGCTACCATTTACGCAACCGAAGCAGCACTGAGGTAAACCCTTGCTATCGAGTACTGAAGCTTTATTTTGACACACAGTAACAAGGATGCTCTCAGGTTTAAACTGTATTTTGACCTGTCAGTTTTGGGAACTAACAGCACAACATGTCCCTTCACACTGCGGAAGACTTTAAAGTTTCCGTGCCACCACCCACCAAATCAGACAGAATGCCTTTCGATGAGGGGATTCCCTGTGTGGAGGAGTAGAAAAGGGTGACCCCAGAATGGAGCGGAGGTACCCAAAAATATCATGAGCCCACACAGCCTTGCTTCTCAGCAGGGGAGCACAGTAACCTCGTAGGCATCACCGGGGATTGACAGGTAGTGAAAGTGAAACGAGGGGGTGAGAGGAGAGAAGCAAAAGTGCAATGAAGAGGAGGTGAAGAGACAGGAAGGAGCTTCTCAAAGGCTTTCCTGCGTTGGAGGGACTCCCTACACCACACAGGTTCTCTATAAACAGTACAAAGAGCATTCTCTGAAATCATAGTGTGACTGGAAATTTACCAACTTCACCTAACTCAATACAAAGGTCGTTCACGTCTAAATGTTCTTGTGGTATGCTGTATGAAATATTGACATGCAGTGAACTTGTACAAAATGTATTACACATTTATAATATATATATAACTATAAGTCATTTGCATTTATTCCCAACAAAACCCATCTGTATTACATTTAGGCAAAAAATATATTTAATACTCGACTCAAATTACAGACAATCGGAGGCAATCGGAGGCCGTATTGATTTGTGTGGAGGTCAGGGGTAGGTCACCCCTATCAGAGGATCAACAAAAAGCCGCCAGCACCCCCCTCATCTGAGCCAATCACTCTAACCTGGTCCACCGTTACCATGGCGAATGACCTTGAACCACAATGACCAAGTACGCTTCTTACCGCGTGAAAGCAGCAAAGATGGAGCAAACAACAAATCCTTCACTAAACGCTGTTAACCAAGTTGTCACCCTTCGAATAAGCTAAGTTGTCTCCTTAAATGACCAAATCTTTAAGTCACTCTTTAGATCAAATGCAATCGTTAAGTGACTTTATAGTAGAGATTCAAATATGACTCACATTACACATAACAAGGTACTGTAGGTTTTGCTTTAGACGTTTGAGTTTTGTGCAATAAACAATTTAAATATTTAAGATTTGATTTTGTATACATTTTAACCATACAGACCAACCAAATCCTTCTCATCCCCTTCCAATGACCCTTTTTTTTCTCAAGCCATTTTGGCAGACTAAATCTCAGATTCTTCTCTTCACCCAGCCTTTCCATCTTCGCCCCCTGCCTGCCTCCCTCCCTTGGAGGCAGTGGTGGTAACCAAGCCTCTGGCAGTGTGTTCCTATCCTGCAGGAGCCCTCAGGTTCCAACCTGTCAATACAGCAGGCAGCTCTGCTGTGGCTCAGTTAACCTCCTCACCCACTGCAACCGCACCAAAGAGCTGTCCCTCTGCCAGACCAGAGACAAGCACCCCCCCCCCCCTCCCCAAACACACACACTGCTCCTTCAATCCAGCTCACACCACGTTCAGATCTGTAAAGGCCAGCACCCTGGAAGCAACATCAACCAATATGGCCGCTGACGGCCAATTTTCTGCTCGCTGACGTCTCGCATGTTTTGGATGACGGTCACGTTGGAAGCACAGAGGTTAAGAGGGAGAAGATATTGGCAGAGGGGTCTAATGCCAAAAGTTCCAGTTATCTGAATCAACTTCAGGGAGAGGGAGCGTAAATGTGGAGTGTAATGTAAAGAATTTGATTTATTTAAGCATTGATATAAGGCACTTAGAATAATAGAGAATAATACTGTGTGAAAAACAGAAAGTCAAGGATGTTGGTAGTGTACGCATGCACTTAGGTCTTATACCAAGCGTGTGGTAGCATGTCACCCATCTCCCCGCACGCATGTGTGCACGCACACACACACACACACCTCTCTCTGTGCCTGACTGCACCGCGGCTGTCTGATGCAGCTCAGGTTACGGCCGGCCGGCGGGACAGACTTTATGGGAGCCGCTCTCCCACAGCAACACTCCCCCTTCGCACGGCTCCGGAGGAGGTATCGGGTTGCCGGATCAGCGCCGGCCAGGCTTGGCGCTGGCGGCAGCTTGTGATCTTGGGGGCCTGTGTGTGTGTGTGTGTGTGTGTGTGTGTGTGTGTGTGTGTGTGTGTGTGTCGGCGTGTGTTTTATCTCCCACTCTTTGAGGGTATCAGCACACAACACCACTGTCTCCTCTAGGTATGTAGGTGTGATTTACAGAGTAGATGCTTCACTCATGCACATACGCAAAATACAACCTCTTCCTCTGCTCCAAAGCTGCTAGAATGTTTTATACCGTGTTACACAGTCTTAGGCTCAATAAGCAGAGATGGAGAGTTTAAAACTTAATTTACAAAAAACAAGCACCAACAGCCCCCCGTTTTCTACAATCGACTTTGGTGGATCATCGAGGACATTGTTTATGTAAATACATGTTGCCGAGGAAATCCTCATTTTCCAATCCCTAGATTGAATTGAGTGGCAGGATAAATCTTAATTCCAGGTTTTAAAGGTATCTTTAATTATCTGTGATGATAGGATTCTTTTTTTAATCTTAGTAGGGACAAACGTTCACATCACAATATGTAAGAGATAAATATGCTTTCCTGTTTCATTTTGGTGAACCAACCCTTTAAAAAAACTCCACTGAGGTACTATTCTACTTCCATAAAGATCATCATCCAAATAAAAAAATAAATACAAAATCGATGTCGCGATGGGCCAGATGTCCTGAACACCAAATACTGGATGCTACACTTCACACATTTTCTCAGATTGACAAACATCCCCTAGGGACCACAGAAAACATTATACAACAGACTGTGACAAAATGGTCATGTGTCCCTTTAAAAAAAACTCCCAAGTCCTTCACAATTCTAAGAAATAAACAGCCTTTATGTGGCTTCCAAATCCCATGATGTTCTGTCATCTGAGAGAGCAACCTGCTGATGTCAGCCCCTGAAAGGCTCACTGTAGTCCATTTGCAGGAGGACTTGTAAAGAAGGTGCACTCGCAGGTCAACATGGAAAAGACCCCCTATATGCAAGGGCCTTGTGACGGTTCTGCCGCTGGCCCGCTTGCTAGCCCAGCATGGAACGGCACTGATGAATAATGCATGGGGACATCTGCCACCCCTGAATTATAGATCTGTGGAGGCCCAGCATATGGGAACAGCCCAGCAAGTGCTAATGGCTAACTCCCCACGACAAAATATGGGTTAGAGACAGTGCTAGTCGGGTCCTGTAACCTTTGAGTCATGCGAGTGTAAGGTGGATTGCAAATTTGATTACTTCAATGCATGCATGTGTATTAGTTAATCCTGAGGGAAAGAAAAAGGCTCCAATGGATACAAAAGGTAATAAAACCATTAACAAAGCATCCAATTTGACGGACAAACAAGTGTTTTTATGAATGTGCTTAATAATGCCTCAGGAAGGATGTTGTAGACTGAATTTCAGACATTTTTCACTGGGGAAAAAATTACCTGAGCAATCCCAAATCAAAAGGTCATTGTTACATTGCAATACACAATTATTTTTCTTTGCCAATTTCAGCTAAATCAGAGAATGTAGCTTTAAAATAGCCTCAGTAACACTCTCTGTAACGGGCAACGGCTAGTGCCTTTTATGCAGGCTTCCTCTTGCTGGAGTACAGCCTGCTTGAATATTCTATATATGTCCTTTCCTTTAAAGACGCGGTACGGGGGGTTGGAGGCGTTGCAGGGGAGTTTGTGTGTGTGTGTGTGTGTGTGTGTGTGTGTGTATGGACTGGACTTCCAGTCCAGTTAAGCAGGAGGCCTGGTCTGCCGGGAACTTGTTCGATCTCCGCCTTTCCCTCCAGGATTATCCTCTTATCAGCGCCCGCAAAAGCCAGGCTAAGAAGCGCCAGTAATTAGCCTATCTTTAATTAACGAGCATCCCGCTCCAAAACCACCCACAGTCCATGTCGGCTCCCACTTGGAAGGCAGTCAATGTGGCGTGGAGATGAGTAGAATTAATCTTGTTTTTGTCTAAGAGAAAGTGAACGAGTAGAAAGGGCCAAAGTTCATCCTCAAGTAGTCGCAGCATGCAGAACGTCCCTCACGCTTGCAAACAAGCCTTTCTACGCCGCGGGTTTCAAAGGGAATCCTACCACCCACCACTGTTCCACTTTGTTGTGCGAGTGTGTTTGTGGTGTGCATGTGTGCTCATTTGAGTGTGTGTTCAAGTATGGATTATTGCACTCAAATCTGCTACCACTCACCATCAGTGTATGATAGACTTGAATTTCCGTGCTTACTTAAGCATCCTCCAAAATCAACAATTGAAGAACATGTATGAGAACATCTAGGACAGAAACGGCCTTCATGAGCCTCAGGGAAGTTAAGAAGGTAAACAGTTCACAACCCCACTCTCACCACCGCCATTTTTAGAAAAGCCTCTCGACTGCAAGAAAGAATTTATACAGTGGCATACATTTAAATACTTGAAGTGACACGGCAAAGTCTTCGGTGCTATTGGTTCACTAATCGTGGTGCTAATAGAACCAGAGGGAGGACTGGGTCATCTGAAGGAGAGTGAGAGCCGGATGACGGGCCACAGATGAAAAGAGACAAGGGAAGGCGGTGAGAAAGAACCCCAATGGTGCCCTGGTCTGGCCTGGCACCACCGGGGGGGGAGGGGCGGCGGCGGCGGCCCCAGCATGCATACATTAGCAGTGCTTAGGCGCACTAATTGCTTCTCACTTAGACAAATCTCCTGCAAATCACGGCTGCGCCGCCAGCACTGCCCAAGCCCCCCCCGGGGAAGGAGAGACGGCAGGCAGGCGGACGGAACGAGAGGCAGAGGAGGAGGAAGAGGAGGGGGGGGGGGGTGGCGAGTGGAGTGTGTGTGTACCAGAGGCGCCTTGGAGCTGGATGGAGGAGGAAGGAGAGGAGGAGGAGGAGGAGGAGGAGGAAGGGGCGCTCCCAAGAGAATGGAGAGAAACGAAGAGAGGGAAAAAAAAGCTCCAACACTTCAAGAGCGCCTCTTTCTCTCTGCTCATCCATAGTCCAGGCTGAGTGTCCCCCCCACCTCTTACACCCCAACCCTCAGAAGCCCCACCGCTGCTCTGCTCCTCCGACGCTCCATCCCCCCCGCCCCCCCTCTTCTACCAGCTCTCAGATCTCTGCTCTGCCCCCTCGCTCGCCCCTCCCTTCTTTCTCGCTCTCCCTTGTTCCATAGTAAAGTGGAGGAAAGATGAAACTCTACAAAGAGGGGGAAAAAAAATAAAAATCAATAACACAGATGGATAGTTGGATAACAGGGTCCGGCATGCTTCGGCGGTGAGGCAATCCAGAGGGTGCCCACACAACTTCCACACAGGCGGAGAGACGTGCAAAAACAAGGCGCTGGGAAGAGGGTGGAAATCAGCCTTATGAAGCTAACGTCACCGCAACAAACTAGTGCACACCTTCCCTCACACACAAGCACGTACCACCGCTGCTGGACGCGGCTGCATGCATACACCGACATATAGACGGCAAGGCACACGTGAGGTAATACACAGTCCCATAGAAGCTCCATCCTACCCTCAGCCCACGCAGACAAATTGGGGAAATGCAACTAAACCATGATAGTTAACCAGAGGTGAAAGAAAGTGGGTTTCTGTAACAATAACACAGACATCATCAAAGTGGTCAACAGGACAGAAGGGCCTGCATGGTTATTGGTACCACAGGGCTTCATCAAGAACAATGTATACCATATACTGCAAAAACACAAACTGCCTTTAGGTACTCAGACAGGAAAGCAGGTAGCTGGAGCTAATTCACCCAAGTAGATTTCTGTGCTACTGTCCCTAAGTTTGTGTCGCGATGACGGGCGGCCGCTGGTTCTCGCCACGCAAAACTCACTTCCACTGAAATAAAAAGACTGAAGCTTCATTTCCAGGAATTATCCACCTCACAAATAATCAAATGATTAGCTCAAGCTTTCTTAACGCCAACTGACACAAAATGAACTGCGGTCACTCAAACTTCTGCGGACTCTGGTCAGCTGTGGGTCATGTGTGAGGTTATCCTCACTGCCCGGGATGCCTTTGGCTTTCATTGTTCGATTAGGTGGGTCTTATCGAGATAACATGAAACCTACCATTGATAATCAAACAATCGAGTGTGCTTGAATGTTTTTTCCTTTCAAGGTCAATAAATAGATACTTTACTCATGACAGGAAAAGCAGTTTATGATGGAAAGACTATTCAAATGACTTGCTTCAATTCAAAATATAAGAAGCAATAAAACAAATCGGATTTGTTTAGTATTATTCAATCATCAATATAGATTTGCGGAAATAGAAACGTACACTGGAAAGAAAAATAAGCAATTGTCTTAGAATAAAAACACATTTCTAAATCAAGCATGTCATCAAATACTCAACGCTAATGCAACGTCAACTGGTTGAATCATTGCAAGTTTGCCTCATATAACAGAATCAAGTGAATTAAGCAACGCTAGCTAATAAGACCAAATTATTGTTCATTCATTCAACACACTGTTAAACATCCAATAGAGGCGACGTCTCTTAGTAATCATTGTAATAATTGGATAATCCGGCTGATATTCCATATCCTCAGTGTTAACAAATAGTGTTACCATAATTAAATATACATTAAGGTGTATGACTGTACCGTGAAACAGCCATCCAGATCATGTTGTATTTTGGTTGAGATGTCAGGGCGGGTCAGATCAGCTGGTCTTTCCTCCTGTGGGAGGGGTGAAAGGTCAAAGCCTTCACTATAATGAATGTCAATGATGATGACCCCCCCCTCCTCCCCCCCTGCTCCCCCCATACACACATCAGACACATAAACATGCACAGCTTCCACCCTGCTTCCCTCCTACAGTCTAATCTATGTGGAAATTACTATAATTCTCTCCTGGGCATAGTGGTGATTTTCTGACTAAACGTCATATGACTGAAGTGGTCACATTGAAATGTCATCTGAAAGTAGATTGAAGCCTGTTAGAATCTGTTTGAGACAAATACATAACAATCCATTGGTTACTAACATTCTATGATGTGAAAATCATTTGGTAAGAATCAAATTTAACTACTCCTGTCATTGAGTAAAAAGGACCGAGGCGGGGCGAGGACGGATAGGTGGAAGTAAATTGTTGAATTCCGCCAATGGAGGTTGTGTTTACGACTAAGACCGGAAAGTCCACTTGCAGAAACACTTGCTTGATCTGCGTCCAGTAAAAACAATCCAACCTGCTATAACTGCACACTGCTTATGAAGGTGATGATGAATGCATTGTGTGAATTCTAGCCAACTAATTCTAGTTCATAAACAAAAACATTTACAGTTTTTCTCTGATTCATCGCTGAAGCCTCATGATTATGCTTTTGATAGGGTCTTCACTCAGATGATGAATCACTAGTGCCACCTACTGTGTGCGATAATCCTGAAAGGAGGGTTTCCTGCTTTTCATTTACACTGAATGGTCACAAACACACACACACACAAAATAAGATTTGGTTAGCGCTCCATCTTGTGGAAAGAAACGGACATCTCATCCAACAGCAGCCAGTGATATGAAACTACTAAAACTGTTTAAAACATTAATTATGTGACCGTTGATATTGTGAATATAAGTTCAAATGGTTATAGTACATAATACAGAAAAGTGTAGAAAAACATCATAAATGCTAATATTCTTATGACGATTGTATAAGTAAAGTAAAACTGACATTGTGGTGAAATGGTGATACAACAAAAAAAAAAAAAAAAGAGACTAGGCTTGACAAATAAATGAAACTTAGAACTTACAAAACATTAGACTGACACGTTTCTTTGTTTTGCAATAAGTGAGCTGGACAAACTATTTTGTTTTGTTACTGAAATTAAATCAGATTGTGGGATGACCAATAATGTTTTAGTAATATTGACATGTCAGTTGTGGAAATACACACACATACACACACACACACACACACTAGGTGTTTAGAAAAACAATCTGTAATGAAATATGGTTTCACAATAATCTAAAAATAATCCATGAAAAGATGCTAAACAAGATATGGAACCAATTTAGCTCCTTTGCATAGCGAGTGTACTCAGATTTTACTTATTATATTAAAAACCATATATTACACTAAAGTTGTTTTTCAAAAAGTTAAATAAACAATGCATGGTCTGGAATAAAAAGGTGTCCCTGAATATGGGATATTTTAAAAGGCACCCATAAACTGGTGGGGCTATTTCCCCATTTCCTCACAGAGGCGTCATAGTACACATGTCATGATAACGTGTTTCTATTTATCTATTTAATTAGCATCTGTTGTGTGATTAGCAGTTAGCTCCAGTAGCAGGACACTCACACACCCTGTAACGTTATATGTGGACGCCGTTATGTGTTAGGACTCAAACGTTACTTGTGTATTTTGCGGGACCACGTGTCCTACAAACGTTGTGGGAGCTTTGTTAAACTTGTTGGAAATATGAAGTCTGTGTCCGTGATTTTATGTTTAATTTACAGTCTCCATCGTCACGCAGCAGTAAAACTACGAGAGAAATATCATGTAAAGTGAGCAGACTTGGTATGTAACGTTAAATTGGGGATTTTACTGTTCGGCGACTGAGACGAACCAACGTTCCTAGGTTAAATTTAACGACACGTATCTTGTCGGAGTTATTTGTTTGACTTTAATTCGTGTAGTAACTCACCGTGAGTAGAAACGGGGGTTCATTGTTTTATTCCCCTGTTAACGTTCAACATGTGCACCGCCCACACCTGTTGTGATTGCTTTTGCGACGCTGCCAGGTGAGCAGCACGTGACGGGATGCTGTCCTGTTGCTGCCCCTTCATCACCACCGATCACTTCCGGTTAGTTTTCAATGTAAAAGGTGCAGTTGTTTATTTATGTTTCTTAATAATGAAAAGAAAATCACAGGTTTTGGCGTGAAGTTAAACTAAATTTCTCGTTCATTCTTTGTGTGTCATGCAAATCATTAGATTACTTTTACTAAATCATACCAGAGGTAGAAGTACAAATGAGTAAAAGTGTTTACTGATCATTAAAAAACAAGTGTTGAAATATCAAAGACAAATATTTGATATTATAGTATAGCCCTATAAATACTCTAAAGAATTTGTCACATTTTTCATTTAAATACATTTGTTTAAAGTGGCACAAATGGCAGGATAGACTCAATAAACCTACAGGTTAAATACACTTATCTTGTACTGGCTACTTCACGTAGACAACTTTTGGGTGGCATAATTCTTTTCACATTATAACGTGGTAGAAAAGTATAGTGACTGGATGTTTATTCTCATTTACTGCAGAAATTTGAATTACCTATTAAATGTTC